>NW_004955416.1:24156797-24237487 GCF_000276665.1 Chinchilla lanigera
CGCTTTTGACTCGGTCCTATGAGCGGAGCCAACATGGCGTCTCCCAGTGCACCGCGAGCGCCGGCTGCCAGGCTCTGCAGCGCTGGGTAATGGAAGAGACAGAAAAAAAAAAAAAAAAAAAAAAAAAAAAAAAAAAAAAAAAAAAGCGGGGGGGTGGGGTGCAGGGGGCTAAAGACCGTTCCGTCTGCAGGCAGAAAACCCTCCTTTAAACTCTTGCTGGGCAAGGGAGTGCGGTCCTCGATTATTCTGTAATTAAAGCAGCAGAATTCGTAGGGAACGCGGCACCCTCCCCCTCCAGCTCGCCCCCACCCCCGTTATCCAGGAGAGTTGATTTCTTGTCCCCTCTCCTTCCAGGAACCAAATGAGAGAAAGGAAAGGGAACAATCTGTATGCACAGATGATCTTAAATGTTTGAATGGCGTAGGGGGAGGGGGAGAGGCGAGGATTTGCAGACTTGGGTCAGTTCTCGGGAGTGCAGGGCTGCGCCGCCGGGCCCGGGCCCGAGCCGGCTAGGGAGGGGGGCGGCTGCGAACCCGCCGGACCGAGGCAGAACTTGCAGCGTGCACGTCCAAGTTTAGGAAAGGTGGCTTTCAGGGCAGAGGTTGGACTGGGGAGTGGGAGCGAACAGGGGCCTAGGGCTGGTTCCGGGAAGGGGGGTCGGAGATCCCAGAAAAATGTGCACTTCTTGCATGAGCGCGTCTGCGGCGGAGGATCCTCTTTCTCTAATAGGTTCGAGGGCGGGCGAGGGCGGCCTGGGATAGGCCTGGCCTCCCAGAGACTGCGATCGCAGGACCTCTTTAGGACCAGTAGATTGGGACCGGGCCTCACTCTCGGCCGCAGGGGGAATCACCCACTACGTCCAATCCCAGCCCTAACCCGGGCCTGGAGAACCCTATCTGTGCCGCCTGGGAGGGGAGCAAAGTATCCTCTAAATTCCAGGCTTCGTCAAGATTTATTGAAGTTGGGTTTTTAAAACGTGCTTCAGATGATTTTTCCCATTTTCTCAGATTTCAAAGGCTCCCTGCAGCGCGGCTGCCTAATTAATGGTGAAATTCAACTAAATCTAATTATGCAGTAATTTTAAAGCAGTTAGTGCTGGGCGTTGGTTTGAAATAGGACCCCAGTTTTTAAAAGTTTGCTTACTGTATTGATTTAGGGGAAAGCTATCTTTTGTAGGGTAGAGGAGGATGGGGAGAATAGTTTTACTGCGTGAACTGGAGGGCAGACCACTGTCCCCACGTCCACTGCATCCGCAAGTCTGTCTCCATTTCCTCTTCTCTTTCTTCTCTTCCTTGCTCACGCTGGAAAGCTAGCCGAGGTGCTAACCTCACCAGGAGACCCGGTTTCCTGGTCCAACAGGAAAGGAAGAATCTTTCCTATGGAGACACAAAGGGCTTGGTATCTGTCCCGCCGGCTGCATCCAGAAAATGCTTGAAAACGGGAAAGGACTCTGATGTCCTAATAGAGATTCCCCCCGCTTCACATCCATTGTCACTAAGGCATAGAGCTGACTCTTGCAGTTATAAATCTTATCGTCCTTCTGATAACACACTTGTAATAAGTTAGCGTCCTATTCGAAGTGAATGGTAAAATTGCCTCATTTGATATGGCGTCTGTATCATTACAACTTTTATTTATTTATTTTTTTCCCTTGGAGTCCTGTAGGTCTGGCCTTTTGGCCGGTGCCTCGGTTCCTGCCTATTGGGCCTCTAGGGTAGGGCCGATGTGAAGCAAGGTGTGAGAGATGAGCTGCCCGCTTCAGCCTTTGGAGCTTAGGCTGGGGTGAGAGACCCCCGGGTGGGCAAGGCCTAGGGGGGCGGTGTCCCCCTCTCCACCCGCTCAGAGCCCCCCTCAAAATGACGTTCCTTGAAAGAAACATGCTTGTGATTAGCTAAGCAAACACATCTGCTTTCGGAGTTGGGCCTTCGTTAATTAGCTGAACAAAGGGCCGTTTTGCTTTTTACCTTTTGCTGGGGGAGAGTGTGTTATTTCAGGAGTGTCGCGGGCCTTTCTCTTTTCAATTGCAGCCACGACGTTAATTTTATTGGGATTACTGATGGGAAATGAGGTGGTGCAGGCTTCCGAGAGGAAAAGCTTGATCATTACCCCCTTTGGAACTATATTTTTCCACCCAACCTCCTGCTCTCAAGGAGGGGGTGGGGGTGGGGGTGGGGGGCGGAGTGCGCAGCAAGTTCGGAGCAATTGGAATCAGGCTCTTGGTACGCTGATCTCGGGTGACAGGGCGTGTGTTGAAGCTGAACTCTATAATTTGCGCTTCTGTTCCTTTATTAGGCCCGGACAACGAACTAATGAGCTTTGGCCCAGTACAATGTCACTTGTATTTATTTTCTTATGGCAACTTTGAGATAGCGGAAGTGCTCCTTAGGAAGACCCAGGGTGGCCAGAGTCCCGCCGACTGCTGTCCGGCGGCCGGGTCATGGCTGCATCCCAGGGAAGCCAGGGTGAGAGGAGAGCGCACAGAGATGGCAGAGCAATGGATCCGGGCCTCTAGGTGAGGGCCCTTGGGCTCTCAGAAAGGCATCAGGCTCTTTGGTGGCCTGACAGCCCTTCAGGCTCCGGGCATGTCCAGGTCAGGGTGCAAAGGTGGCATCATTTCCTCCAAGTGCCAGGTGGAGGCAAAATCCTGCCACCGACTTTGCCAGGCTAAGGAGCCCTGGGAGCTCGCAGGGCTGCCCTGGGGTGGCCTGGACATCTGCTGTGTGGTGCAGGAGGCCTGGGCTGGCTCCGTAGCTATCTGGTTGAAGGGTGAGATGGAGAGGGTGCTTCAGAGGGGTTCTTGGGTCCCTAGAGCGAGGGCTCCCTCTCCTCTCTTCCTAGTTTGGCTACTGCAAAGAGTTGCCGTTGCAGAGACTGGAATAGGGAAGGTGGGGCTGGAAAAGGTCAGTCGGCAGAGGCAGTGAGGCAGCCGTGAGCTCTGACAGAGTACGAGCTCCCACACACACACACTCAGGTGCTCACAAGCACAGAGTGCAGGGGGACTTTGGAAGCGAATCCCTCGAGCTGGAAGGGAGCGGATACTTCTCTGCACAGCCAGAGACGTCCCGTGGCTCTCACCTCGCTCCCACCAGGCAGCCCTTGCTAACAACGCCCAGGCACTGTGCCCCGGCAGCGCCACCTCTCCTTCTTCATCCCTCTGTCTCACCCTGCCCTCCCCATCTCTTCCTTCCTGCCTGCAAATGGGTGTTAACGTGGGTCTTTATGTCCTGTCTATAACTAGGATGTAATCACGCGCCCCATGCCTCTCTCTAAAAGCATTTAATAAATGTCTATTAAAGTGCTACAAATGTAAGATGAATTTAGTGGCTCGGCTGCCTCCCTGGATCCAAACGGTAATGATGGATTTATCAACAGGGATTCGCCTTCAGCACAGCAAGGGAGGTTTACTCAGCATATATGTCGGGGCGAGCACCCACCCAAGTACAATCATTTGACCCCCTGCAGGCGCTAGCCACCGCGCCTCTTCCTGCCACTGGGTCTGCGGGCCAAGGTCGCCCAGGGCCAGCACCGGGCCTCCCAACACCGCGAGGGCGGCCTGGTCCGTGTCTTGACCTCTCCTCAGTCTCTCAGTCTGTCATGGCAGGTGTGAGGGACCTGGCATGTAGGTTTGGAGGTAGGGCGTGTAGGTAGTGGTACCGGAGCTCATGACGCAGTTAATGTGGGCTGGCTCGGCTTTGCTGGGAGGTATCGGTGGGCTCCCTTGTGCTCTTGGTTTTGAAGACAGCAACTGTTTCCGGGTCTGCAGTGGGGGCTTGAAATTGGCTTTGGCCAAATCTTAAGGCCTGGGAGACTCGCTGTGCTGCAGTGAGCGCTGGGCACCGTTCTAGGAAGGATGCCTCTACAGCAGAGGCCCCTGGTCCCCAGGGCCTCAGAAGGGGTCAGTGTGCCAGCGCCTGACCCTGTGTGCCTGTCCTCCCCCGGCTCTCTGGGCCCCACCGGGTCTAAGCAGTCAAAGGCGGCTGTGTTCAAAGATGAGGGAGGTGCCTCCAGGACACGGGTGAAACTTCCAAGTCTCTTGCCCCTAAACAGATCTGGCTCCCCCCGCACCCGCTCCTGCCCAGCTCACCCGGCCATTTGAAAGTTCTTATGGCTGTGGATTTTGAGAATTCAGTTTGGACTGCGATCATTAACGCGCAGCCCCGTTGACCACCACCTCCTTCTTTTTGTCTTTTTATCTTTTTTTTTTTTTGAGAGGGAGGAAAGTGCTGGCCTGTTCCATCAAGCCCAGTCCGCATTTGCTTTGGCCTCTGATTTCTCTTTCTTCTTTGGAAATTTCATTGAGATGTCTCTGTACTTGGCTTGTCAGTTATCTTTGTTCCTTTTAAATAAAGGGCTTTTAAATGGACTTATTGCTCCCAGCGTGGGTTCCTCTCTCTAAATGTTAGAAAATTGTGCCATCTACCCGCTATGCTGAGTACTGTCACACTCGGAGACCTCGGGGACCTCCGGGCCGGCTTCAATGCTGCAGTGTCAGGGGCCGCGGGCAGCAGGAGGAGGGGGCGGCTCACGTGGATTTTTACAGCTCTGCGCCTGCAGCCGGCAGCGGCCCGCGTGGCCACGGCAGGGCACGGCCTGCGCGCGACGCGCAGCGCCGCCAGCTCCATGGCGGCCGCGAACTTGGCGGCTGCCACTGATCCCGGTCCAAAGCGCAGCGTGGCGGGGACTCGTTCCTTTTCGGCGATGCCACTGGCCGAGGGGGCCCGCGGCTGGTTTTGGATGCCAACAGCTGCCCGGGGTCAGGGATAGCGGAGGACTGGGGGGGAGGGGCTCCCTGTTGGTGCAGGAGAAGCTTTCTCCGCGCAGCTCTGGAGCGCTCCGGGCGCCTCCGGCTCCCCGGGGAAGCCTGGCTAAGGCTGGCGAGAGCGAGGCACCAGCGCCTCACCGCCCCTCGGCCAGCGGGGCTGGGCAGCGCAGATCGGCTGCAACTTTCAGCTGTTTGCTTGGGGAGACATACGTGGGGTGGGTTTTGGTTTCTTGCTTTGCTTTTTTTTTTTTTTGGTTTTATTTTTTAAGCATAGCACTTCTTCCCTTGAGGGAACTGTGGTTTCCATGCACGCGTTGGAACGAGTCAGGTGTCTGATGCGGGGTGTCCTCGGCAGGACCCCTCTTCTGGAGAATACACACCCACAACCACAGATTCTTTTGAATAAGTTAGAGTGGATTAACAGTTTAGCTTTTATTATGTGGCTTCCTTTCTTAAACGCTTTTTCTTTCTTAACCTATTAGGAGTATTAGCTAAGATTTTCAAGTGTCAGTGGAGTTATTTATGCTTGTGGGGAAAAAAAAAATCTCCGATATGGTTTATGACTTTTATTACATGTTTCACACTGTTCCAGAAATGGAGTTTTAAGCAACATACAATTAAATCTATATTGCTCTTTGGAGAAGGGCCAAGGAACTCGGCAATCAATTAGTTTAGATCTTTTGATACTTGTTGCTAAAATCAAAATATAATATGATAACCCCTCGGTATAGCTGCTTCCCCCCGTTTTCTCCTAGGGCTATGCAGCTACCACATAGCAAATAACAGCTGCCTTTCTCCCTCCGCTCCCCGCAATAGTTAGCACAGATTAGTGCTTAAAGAATGACACTTTCTCCTCCCTCTCTCTTCTCTTGTACTACAATTCATCATCTTCTTATGTGCTTGGTTTAGTTTTTTAAAAAATAATTCCTTTTAAAATTTGTCTATTTGAAAATGAATTTTCCATTCATGACTTTCTTTCCCGTCCCCTTGCCTGACACTAATAACCAAGATAGTAGTGATTTCCAGACAAAGGCAAAATTATATTCTTTATAGTCACAACAGTAAGAGGATCTCCTCTCTCTCTTTCTCTCTCTCTCTCTCTCTTTTCTCTCTCCCTCTCCCTCTCACTGTAGTTTAAGAAATAATTGTACATATTGAAAAGAGTGTGCCTCTTCCTCGAAAATGCTGCCATACCCCGCACCCTTCCTCTCCCTGAGCCAGTCCCGTTGGGCTGGGCTCTCTGGCCTTGGCCTTGGCCCTTGGTGAGGGTGGAGTAGCGCTTATCTAGACCCAAGGATGGCAGGGGTGCTGTGGAAAGGTTTCAGCGTCCTGCCCACCAGTAAGTGGTTGCAGAGCCAGGGCTGATGGCAAGTTCAAAGAGAGGCTGCTAATTTATTGAATAATTCTTACTTCCCCTGAGCAGCTTCTCCCTATAGCTCTTGTGAGGTGGGGGAGGGGCCTGGGGCTGTGCTCACCCCCCCAGCCCAGCCCCCTCTGCACCATCAGCTCATCTAGCCTCATCACTAATTAAAGAGCCCTGCGCTTTGGGCCTGAGCAGGCAGGTCATTGAACTATCAACTCCACCAGGATGGGAAGTCTAGAATGTGCCTTTTCCAAAAAAATATTCTGAGCCAAGCGAAGCAATAGGGCAGAGTGTCGTTCTTCTGCCCCCCCCGAAGCACCCCTTTTCCTCCTGGGCGGTGAAGGGCCAGGGGCAGGAGGGCGTTTGCCTCCTCCCGGTGCTGTCACCACGCAGGGTCACAGCTTCCCTCCAGCCCACCCCCACTGTTATCCCCATACGCATGCCGCTGCCCTAATTGTCACAAAGGTCTGGGAAACATTTTCTCTGCACTAATTTTATATTTCCCCTTTCCCCCTTCCAACATTAAACATAATTTTGCGCTGTCACTGTCACTAAGATTGCGGTTTGCTGATGTCTCTACTTGGAAACCCGACCCCTTTGCCTCCAACAGGGAGTCCTCCCCTGCTCTGCAGACCTGGCTCGATCCCTTGTCCTTCGAGGACTTCAGGGTTTCCGAGGAAACGCTGAGAGGGAACCCAGGTAGCGAAGGCCAGATGGGTCCCTCCCAGAACCCCAGTCACCCCAAACCCACTTTCCCTTATGACAGAAGGAACAAATGTTTTTGATGTGTGTTTGGTTGTTGGCTTGTTTAATAAAGTCCGTGTGTGTGTGTGTGTGTGTGTGTGTGTTAGTGTGTTTTAATATCTCAGGGTGTGCGACAGGGACCCAGTTTTTAAGAATTTCCCTTTGAATTTCTTGTTTTAGTGCCTATCCTCTTCAACTTCTATGTCCCCCCTCACAAACACTGTATTTTCTCTGGCTTAGCAATAATCCTGTGGCCCAATGACCATGTTCCTGGAGATAAAATCCATTTATCCCTGTGTGGCCTCACTGAGGCTCAGTTACCCACGGCGTTTGGTGGCAGACTGGAGCAAGAGACACGAAGATATTTCTCATTTCCCAGGCCCTGCACTTCCCTTCCTTTCATGTGCTAGCCCGGAGGGGCTCCGGATTTGAACACATCTCCCCAGCTCTCCTGGTTTGCTCTCTGCAGCTGAGTGTGGCTCTGGTTCCTTTTGGTTTGTTTCCCTTTTCTGTGGAAGGAGCGGCTGGTGGCTCCCTGCTCTCCTGGAGAGTGGCTCCTCCTCGGAGCTTGTCTGCACCAAGCCTGGTGGGTTTCAGAGCGATTATCTCATTTCTCTGGTGCAGAGGGAAGCTGCTGGCAGCGCCTGGGTCAGACATTCAGTGGAGAACCCATGTCACAGACCCAACCCGAAGGTTAATTTTCCCTCATTAGCATCTCCATAGTCTGCTCCTCGCACAAAATCTCCGTCCTGGCTGCTGTTTTCTCTCTGCTCCACTCGCACTGTCTCAGGCATTCTCTCTCTCTCTCTCTCTGTCTGTCTGTCTCTGTCTGTCTTCATTCTGCCACCTTCTTATCGGGTCTATAGGCTTTCATCACTAACAGTTCATTTCCTTAATTTCCAACCAGTTCACCTATTTTCACCTGGAGACCCTTTTCCTCCACCTCTATCGCTCTTTCTCCTCTACCTCATTCACAAACATATTCTACTTTATCTGAATTAGTTCCTTTCTTCCCCTTTACTTCTCTCTCCTCCCCCTGATTCTTTTAATGAGGGCTAATAAAAGCAAAAGATACAAAATGGCAAAGTTGGCAGGTGATCCCTGCCCCCTAAAAGGAAGCTGGAGGTTTGCACTGACAGAAGAAATGACAAAGAAAGGACAATTGTATCTGTGGCTTCAGTGAGCCAGCGTGTTTGTGTGTCTGTATCTCTGCATGTTTTTAGGACTTCTCTGAACTGCATTTGTGCTGACTCCACAGAGGCATTTGCCGAAGCTTGTCACCATGTAGGAACTTTGAGTTAACCTCTTATATCAAATGAATCTTTTCATTTAGAGACCAATAAATCTCACTCTCCAGCTACCTTTTGTCGACCCAGCCTGGGCGAATGAAACAAAACTGACGCTTTATAATAATGAACAAATAAAGTTTCCCAAAGTTAGTTCTTTTTCTCTTCCTCCCATCTTTCTTTTTTTTAACAACCTGAAAAATTCCCCCATCCAACAAATAAAAGTTCAATGAAGTTGCAGCTCTTCCTCAGTAAGCAGAAGGCCGGGAATTTCTTTAGATTTTCACAGCAAGCCTGTTGACTGAAATGCTTTTCCTAACTCAGATGCTGAAATGATTTATCGTTTTTCAACAAGTCATTATTTTGGTATGTGGTTTAGGTGGGGCCTAAACAATGTAATAATCAATGTAAGATGAGTGTGTGTGTGTGTGTGTGTGTGTGTGTGTGTGTGTGTGCAGGGGCCCTGTCTATGACCAAGAGAGTTGAAACCAGAAACATGAAAGCCGGTGGGGTCTCCAGGGATGGAATTTGGGAAAGGGCCTGCACACGCCTGCTCCTGAGCTATAAAGAAATACATTGTTAACGACAACAGCACAGACAATGCTCTGAGCTCTGCCTGGATTCTAGCTGAGCTCCTCGCAAGATATTTTAGCAGCACTGTTCATTTTGATGGGGTTTCTGGGCCATTTGAAATTCAACCTTTAGCCAGCCTGCTCCTGGCGTATGGTTACAGAATTCATTTTCTGATTTACTACCCCTCCTCCTGTATTTCCTTTATTTCCTGATGGCCTCCCCTGGGGTTAATCTTTTTTCCCTTTCTTTCCTGCTTTCCAGTGTTGTCCTCCCCACCAACGATTCAGTGTTTTTCCTGTTTTTCCTGATCACTCATTTGCTTCCTTTCTCTCTTTCCTTCCTTAAAAGGCAGAGGAAAAGGAAAAGAATAGGAGGGGGATTTCCAACTGGTCCCTCTCTAAACGTTATTAATTACTGTTATAAGGCAGGCGATTCTTAACTAATAACAAAGTTGTAAATTACCACTGACTTTCGGGTATTTCTCATTTGTCAGCTCTGATTGATTTGATTAATATTCCACTCTTGGAAATAATTCCAGCCACACTTACAATCAGCACCACTCATCATGAAAGGACGAGACTTCCACCCCTGCCCAGGACTCGGCCCCTCTGGTTCTACTCTTCACTTGAAGTTTTGCTTTCTGTGCCGAGTTCCGTGGCTTGCACAAGAAGCAGTGTGGAAGCAAATGGGCTTGAACTGGCATATTTTCTTGTGTTCAGCTATTTATATGTAATTTTAAAAACATTCTTAAATGACTTAACTGTTGAAAGAGCAAAATATTGTTTCCAAGATCTCCTGAACGTTTTTTTTTAAATTGCATATTCAGGGCTAATAGAGTAAGTTTTTAAAAGCTCCATAAATTCTGGAAATACACCAAAGTCAAGCCCTATTTCTCCTTGTCCTCCTTCTAAGAAAAGGCTGGCCTACTCTCTTCTCAGGCCTATTGAAGTCAGTACTCCTGTAGGGAAAAGAAGTGTACAGGTAGGGCAAGGAGCCTGGGTGGCGGGTGGGGGGGGCGCACTGGGGACATCCCACCTGATGAGAAGGGGTCATAGTTTCCAAAGCTCCTACTATGTTCCACTGCCATGTCCAGAATGCAAATTTTGAAACTGTCAACACCAGCAGCCACCAGTACCTCTGGAGTTTTAATCTTAATTATATTATTAAGTGAAGTACTGTGCTGTCAGGACGTTGAACATGATTTATGACGTCTGACTATTAAAGGATCGATTGTGAATATCACTACTATCATCTATCAATAGTCCCAAGCCGGGGGTATTTCCCGCACCACAGTTGTTTGTGATAGATATATGAGATACTGCAGGGAAGAGACTTCTTCTTGGAGAACTGGCTTGCTAGGTGCAGCAGAGGGTGAGTGTGGGGTGCTACTCCCTCTTACACTTAGAAAGCTTCAAGATTTTTTTTTCCTTCAGTGTTAAGGTCTCCCTGGGGGCAAGTAGGGGAAGGAAAGACAGTCCACTGTTGCTGTCAGGGACTGGCCTTTCCTCCTTTTCTTGCTCCAGGTAATTTGCAGCTAGGAAAAGGGAAAAACCACCAACGAAGGTGGAGGGAGATCTGTGCAGGAGGATGAGTGCTGGGGGCACACTGTATTTCTTGAGCAGATATCCAGACCTTGCTTATGCCCTCGGAGTTGGAGGTGTTCAGTTTCTGGGATCAAAAGAAAAGGTTCTCTGCCTTGAGCGCTCCTACACTGACCTTCCACCTGCTCCCGCCGCCTCTGCATGCTTGGAGGCGGGAGTGAAGGGCGCAGGGACCAGGCCTGGAGGAGCCAGAGCCCGGAAGCCTTTTGTCTCCAGACAGAGCTCAGCGCCTGCTTTCTTCCACCCTCGTGGGGCACAGCCTGGGGCCTCATGGGGCACAACCAGCTAGTGTCACCTCCCTGCTTTAGGGGAATGGAAGAGAAGGCTGAAGAGAAGGCTGAAGATTAGAGCAAAACCCCCTCTGTCGCCTGGGATGGGAGGCTGGAGAAGCCCGGCGGTGTGGGGCATGGGGAGTCACCTGAGCTCTCGGCCTCATCCCTGCCCTCGGCAATGCCCTAGAGGACATTCACAGGGCCATGAATGCCCGAGGCCCCTCCTTGGCTGCCGAGGCAGTGGAGTCAATCAAGCGCCCCCTGGCACCCAAGGGAGGTGAAGCTTCCCCTGGAGCAGCCCTGGGCCAAAGGAGGCATGGACATGGGCCTCCTTTGGCTGGAGACCTGACCCACGCCCTGCTTGCTCAGGTCGGGCCCCTGCGGCCCTCGGGGCCCAGTCTGTTTTTCTCTTAAGATTCCTGCACTTGAAAGAAGAACACAACTAGAGCTCATTGGTCTTCCTCTCCCAGGCCAGAGGCTTGGGGCCACACAGGACAGACTGAGACTGTGGCCAAGTGGAGAGGTTCCCTGGGCTGGCTCTTGGGAGCCTGCAACACCCTGTAGTCCTGGGTTAGGGGTCCACTGAGGGGTGCAAACCTTGACCCCTGCCCCTGAGCCCTGTGACTCCACTGACCTGCCCAGTCACTGAGCTTTCAGGCCTAACCTTGGCCAGCAAGGTTCCTCTTCAGCTATGGAGGCTCGGAGGGGTGAGAACAGAGCGGCACATAGTACGCTGTCAATAAACATCAGCTGTCTTTTTTAAAAAAAAAAACCGTTATTAGGCCTATCTGCTTTCTTCCAAGAGCCTCCACTGCTTCACACTCATTCATCCTAGACCAAGCACCACAGCTAGGTCCTCAGGGGGTCCCAGGGGCCCAACAGCTGCCTCTGCCTTCTCTGAGCCCTGGACCCAGAGAAAATCTGACAGTTCCTCCTCCAGACCTGGGCCGCCAGAACTGGGCTCAGAGACCTGAAGCAAATGCCCAAAGGTCCCTAATATGCCCAGGCCAGCGTTAGGGGAGGGAATTTCAGTTAAACAGGAACATCTTGAGTAGGGAGGTGATGATCCTTCTGTTTTCTTTTCTTTCTTTGGAAAGGAATCCATGAGTGGGTGGGAAGGATGGGGGCCACTACGGAGCCTTTGGAGGCAAGAGAACCAATGCACAGAGTCGAAAATATTGAGATGACACCTTTTCCTCCCAGAAACAATTCTTTGGGTAAGCCTTCCATCATCCTCCACCCTAGAAGGAAGTAGTAGAAATTGTGACTATAGCTACAACGTCCATGTAACTATATTTTAACTGTCGTTTAATCATCACAAATAAATATAACTCCACCTTCCGTTTCTTTTTATTATCAGGAATACTAATAATACTGTTGTAATTATTTGGTAAAAGACGTTTCAGTCTCCAAGGCGCCCGGAGCAGCTGCAGGACCCACGCCGGGGACGGATACGAAGGTCACCTGCTGCACCGCGGCCGGACCCCACAGGCCCTCTCTCCTCCCCTCCGCTCCAGTCTGCCCCTTTGCACTCTGGGTTCGCTGAAAACCGCAAATGTCTTGTTCATCCTGACTCCTCGGCCGCCCTTGATCTCTAAGCATTGTTGCGGGGTGCACGAAGCAGCCCCCCGGCGCAGGCCTTGGCTGTGCGTGTCCCGTGGCCCGCGTCGTTTTGTTATCTCCAAAACCTTGGCCCAATTTGCAGCTAATACCTCTGGAGCGAGGGATATAGGGAGAAAGCGGTGGCCTAAGGAGCTAGATCTAAGATTTAGAGGGATCAGAAATTAAGCGACTGGGAGGAAGAGGTGATTCAGTGTCCCTGCTCCCCCTCCCACACGCGACCGCGTGTCTCCTCGCTCACACCGCCTTTGGGGACGCTGCCCTGAGCTCCCCTTCTCTCCCGGCCACTGCGCGCCTGGGGCGCCCTGCGGTCGGCTTCTCCCAGCCCCCGGGAGGAGGCGCTGGTGGCCGGGTTGGCCTCTGGTCCCGACTAGCTGGCGGCCTGGACCCCCATTCACAAAGCCCGGCTTGGAGGAGGACACACACACACAAACACACACACACACACACACACACACACACACACACACACACACACCACGCACTGTTAGGAGGGGAGTTTGATCTTGTCTCATTGGCGTCTCCGGCCTGAAAGGAAAATCATTTGGGTAAACAGCCAAGCTTCCAGGCTTAACGCCCGGCTCCCGCCCCCGCCCCTCCACCCCGCCCGCCTCCCCAACCCCTTCAACCCCACCCGCCACCCACACTCGGCTCGGAAGCCCGGCCGGAGCGAGCTCCGCGCGTCCGGGAGGGAGCCGAGGGCTCCCCGGTTCAAAGGGCCGCAGCCCCGAGGGAATGCCCTGCTCGTGGTGCCCCGGGGTGCAGAAGCGGACAGCAGGGCGGTGGGACCGGCCTGGGCCACGGTAGGAACCTCGAAACCTCACGCTTCCCTAAGTAGCTGGTCCCCGGGGGAGGGCACTGGGGCGATCCGAGCCCGGAGGGACATTTTCACCCAGATCGAAGGAGGCCAGTAGGGCTGGCTGGCTGTGCCTCGGGGCTCGCCACAGGCGGCAGGACGGGCACCTTGCGGGCCACCAGGTCCTGACAGGCGTCTGCAGATTTGTGTGCACGACTAGGGGCTCTAGCTTGCAACTTCTGGGGCCGTCTTGCTCTCCGCGCACCGTGCACCGTGCACCGTTGGGTGATTGCCTGTCTCCAGAAGGCCTCCCCAGGCCTGAGTTCCAGGAAACGCCTTTAATCTAATAATAGTAGGCGTTCTCCAAAGTTTAACTCTTTCCGAAGGAGTGTTCCTCACCTAACTGGCTGTAAACATAATTAATAGTTATTAACATGCCAAAAAAACCCCTCACTTTGTGGTGTCTAAAAAGGGTCATAGTTTCGCTGCGGCTCACACTCTGCAGGACGGAGATGGGCTTGAAATCTGAAAATATCCTGATTCGATTATTAGACCTGATTATACGGTGATTTCCACCGTTCTTTAATGAAATTCTTCTCTCTCCACCCTTCCTCTGTCTCCCCTTCCCTTTCTTTCTCCCTGTTCCGGTCTCAATCTCACTCTAATCCAGGAGTCATTAGCAACACCCTCTGGCTACATGTTTTGCATCGGGAAACATTGTGACACAGTTGTAATACAAACTCTGCCGCCTTGCGCTGCATCTTGCGGTAGGAAATGTAATAGCAATAGAAATCATTTTTCTTCTCCAGGCATTATACAGCGGGGGCGGGGGGGGGGGATGCTCAGAAAATCTGAATGTGAAAAGAGGACGGGGTGGAAAAGAGAGAAATGAAAGGAAGATGAGAAAAGGAGGGGGAGGAGAGAGAAAAATTTCCAGTTCAGAACTCCCCTTTTCTAAACTGTACGCTTGTGGATTCAAACATACTATTCCCTGTGATCTTTCTTCGGCTTCTATCCTTTCTCCTCAGTGCCACCCCCCAGTGAGCGCCAGGCCCTCTGTGGCACTGCCTCTCAGCTCCCAGGAGCTCTCAATAGCCACCCCCCCCCAAGTTGGCATCCCTGCAACCCCCAAGCTCCATGACTTCCAGGGGCCTGGCCACCACCTCTCCTTAGCCGGCTGGCTGGAGGGAGGGACCCACCCTCACGCCCTGTTAGGAAATTAGGGCCTCAGTCCTGTGTGGTCTCTTAGGAATCTTTCCTAGCCTGCTGGAAAAGGGGCAAGGCAACCAGCAAGCTAACCTGGCTATTTTCCTGGTTGCAGCCCTATAATTTCAGAACAGGAGCCCGGAGAGCCTTCTAATCTGCAATGTGGAGTGCAGTTTACAAGCAGAAAGAGCACTCACTCCGGCCCCTGCCTGACCCTGAGGGGCTTCACCCTGCCAACTCAGTATAAAGATGAAAGAATGGGTCTCTATATGAGGTTTGCGCAAGCAGGGAGACATAGGGGCTTATACAGCATCACATACATACTTCACCTAAATACCACGGTTCCCAATTCGACTACTATTTTATGTGCAGGTCCCACTGAGTTCCTAAAGAAAGGCATTAAATCTGCAATCAAAACTATATAAGATAAATATTCTGTACCCCTTTCAAAAACAAAGAAATCCCACAGATCTCCCTGGACCATAAGAGAGATGCTCTGCGTTCAGAACTATGGTTGGTGGGTGGACTGTATCTTATCATATCACCTAGGGTGCAGTTTGCAAACGAATTGAAACAAAGGCTCCCCACACAGTGTAAGACGGTGCACTTTTCTGCTTGCTTCCTAGTCCCGGGGAAGGACCTAGGGGCGGCGCAAACATCTTAAGTTACCAAATGGAAAATACAGTCACATGTCCAGTTGCACGGTGGAAAGAATGCTGTGTGATGTGTAGTGCTTTCTGCCGCCACTGTCCCTGGTTGGGAGGCAGACACGTTGAGGACTGCAGGTCGTGGTTATGTTGTCAGCAAGAGCGAAAGCCAAAAAGAGCGAAGTTCAGTGGACTGGCCACTGGCATGGCAGAGCCCTTTTGGTGCCCCACTGCTCAGAACGAAAGGATTTGGGTGGAAATCATAATCGGGAGGGAAGGACTTCATAGGCACCCGCCTCGTGGGACCTGCTTGCATTGGCCACGACCGAATAACCCAAAACACTGGGCAGCCGGAACTAGTGGCCTCCTACGAAACACAGCTCATGTTTTGATCCTTTGTACAAAAGCAGCTTCCCAGCTTAGCCACTTTAGGGTCGATGAAATTACACATATATGTTTTTCTTCTTCTGTTATTTTCCCTTCATTCCGATGCAACTACTGTGGGCTAGGTGGGTCGCAGATAATGTTTCCCAAACGGTGGGAAGAAGGCCTGCGCGTTTCGGCTTCTCCTAAGGTTTTCGCCAAGGAGAAAGTCCGGTGATGTTCAAGTTAGGCTGCGGGAGGCTGGAAGGCTTGGCCACGCAATTCCAGTTTCCGAAGCGAGGTGGCGCTCCAGGGCACGGCAGCGGGCCGGCTTTCCGCCGCGGAGCTCCTCCGCTGCGTCCCCGCAGGGACTCGGCCGCCACCCAGCAGCGCTAACGCAGGCGGCTGCAGCCTCGGCGCAGAGACCCGCCGGGGCCAGGGGCCCGCAGGGCAGGCGAGCGCCCGAGGTCTCTAACAAGGAGGGTTGGCAGCGGCGGGGAGCGCGGCCCGCCGAGGACGCGGATCGCAAAGTTGCCTCGCCCGGCGGGTCCCCAGCGGGTCCCTAGCGGCCGCGGGCCCTGGCGCTGGGGGACAGCGCGCCGCAGCCGGCGTGCGACCCACCCGCGGGGCCGGGTTGCTCACGCGGCGCTCCCCCGCCCGTCCGCCCTGGCTCAGGGCCTTCGCTTTTTCTCTGTCTTTCAATTTTTTAAGAAAAGAAAAGAAAAAAAATCGGTTGCGCTCCATCTTTCTCCCAGGAGACAAAATTTGTCTCCCAAACTAAGTTTTTCTGAGTTTTCTTTTCTTTCACTCCATTTTGCTCCTTTGCCTGTTCTGTAACCTCCCTCCATTCCACATTTGTTCTTTCCCCCTATTTCTGAAAGCTGGAGGAGAGAGGAGAGACAGAGAGACACAGACAGAGACAGACAGAGGGATTATCACTACTATTAGCAAAGCCAGCACTGAACAAAAGGCAACAACAACCAAAAAAACCAAAACAAAACAAAAAACGGAGGAAGAAACTATTTCGATTTATTGAACGCATCCAATCCATGCAGTTAGGTTTCCACACCGTTTCTGCCTTTCCTGCTGGTCTGCTTCCCTAGCTCTCTAAGTTAAGGATAGCTGGGAAGAATTGCCTTTCACTTTGCCCCTCCTGATTTGCGGTGGTGGGAGTCCCTTAAAACCGCTTCTGAAGCCATGACGGGGATACTACAAGTCACAGCGAAGGACATTTTCGTCCAGCATGAAATTCCTCCTGGTTTTGCAGCCCTGCTCCACGAACTGCAGCCAGGCAGGCTGGGCTGTGGGCTGGGGTGGGCTTTCAGCAGCTGGTTGCACAGGGGTCCGCTGACCTGTGGGCTGTCCTCCTGCCAGTAGCTGTGGGTGCCCAGCCTAGGCCTCTGTCACCAAGAAGGTTTCCTTCGCTGGCACCCGGTTGCCAACCAGTAGCAAGCTGCACTTTTCCTTTCAGCCCATATTTCCGGCCACTTCCCCCTCCTTGAAGTTTTGTAGTATAAACCCAGAGATTTTCGGCCCAATTTAGGAACCTAGAGCAACCCACAGGGTCAGGTCATTAGGAATGTTAACACGGCGACCAAGAATTATAAACATGATCTAAAAGTCTCTTCCAATTCATTTCTTTGAGTATTTATTTGAGCTAAGTGATGAAAAGTGACAGTTGCGAAATAGACAGCTTTTAACAGTAATGAAGTCAGATGAGGCTTTAACCTGTCGATTGCTATAAATCAACTTTGAAAAAGACGAATGAAGAATGTTACTTGGGCACCTAACTGGCAGGATTTGTCGTCCAGTGGGCCGGCCAGTGCCACAGGGATGGCTGGATTGAGGGAGTCTCAGTGCAGGGGCCCAGGTGTTTGGGACTTCAAGGACCCGAGGCAGCGTTCTGTGTGTGTGTGTGTGTGTGTGTGTGTGTGTGTGTGTGCGCGCACGCACCCCTCCATTTCCACCTAGATGTTGGTTGCTGGTTTAGGCCGCTGCTGTGCCTGGACAGGTGACCCAGCACAGTTGGGAGTTCAGAGGTGTTGACATTCAGGGGCCTGAAGCCATGCCGTGGCTGCGAGTTCAGCCCAGCTCTGCGTAAGGTGGGGGAGGGTCAGGGCGCGCTAGGCTCCCCGAATCCTTTAGGAGGTGGTGGTGGGAGCAGGCTGGGGGCGGGGATTGGAGGTGGGGCAGCAGAGCAGATTTCCCCAGGCTTTGAGAGTGGCCAGGGGTTTTAGGTAACATGCAAGGGCTTTTGCCTCTGAAGGGAAATCCAGGGAAAGTAGGGCCCTGGGCCTGCAGGGCCCCGAGGGGCAGGCGGTAGGAAAGGCCTCTGGAGGTCTTGGGGGAGAGTAGGAAACGAGTCCAAATTCTGCGCTTGCCCCAGTCAGAGGGTCCGCAAATGACTTCTAGAGGAGGTGAACTGAGGCTGTGCTCTAAAGGAAACTTTGCGTGCATTCTTGGAGACCCCCGCAGCTAGCACTGCATTTAACTCCCAACAAAGCAGGGCGGGGTGGTGCTCTTTCCTGTGACTTCTTCCCCTCCCACAGTACCCCTCCTGTGCGACCCCAGCTTCAGTGCAGTGCGGGAGAGCCTGCAGGGGCTGCTGTTCGCCTGGGTCAGTCGGTCTTGCTCCCAACACTTCCTCCCTTTGGGGAGGGCACGGAGGTCCCCTCACACCCTACCACCCTCGCCTTCTGGAGGAGCACTGGCCACCAGCATCCTCCCTCCCCAGAGGCTCAGGGCTGCAGGAGCATCAGCAACAGGTCCTGCCACGCTTCTTTTCCTGAGTCCTCCACCCCTTCCCTCTCCATTCTCCTATCTGGGTCCCCTGGAAAGAAGGAGTCCTCTCCTCGTTCTCGCTCCACTTGTCCGGGTGGAACGACCCACGGAAAGCGAGGAGACCGCGCCAGATCTTCAAGTTAATGCGGGCCAGTGGTTCTAAGACCTGACCTTTGGCCCAACTCTTGGCTGGAGCTTCGGCTCCGAGGGCGCCTCTGAGCGAGGCTTAGAGGCTCGGGCTCCTTCGGGGCCCGGCCTGCCCTCTGGGTTGCCTGGGGCGAAACCTGGGGGCCCCAGGAGTGCCGGGTAGGCTGCGGCTGGAGAAGCGAAAGCGCAGGAGACCTCAGGACCGGCCCGGGTGGTCGCGGTGGCAGGGGACTAACTTCCATTTCCCGGCAGGGAGGAGGGAACCTCGGAGAAGGGGCAGGGGAGACTCCTCCTCCACTCCGCCCGCCCCGAGGCAGCCCGGGCTCGGCTGGCAGCGGGTCTCCGCCCGCCTGAGCGTTTCCAGAGATCCAGCCCGCTGGCAGGCTGCTAATTAGCTGGGGCCGAAAAGCCGGGGAGCTGGGGAGCTCGCGGCGGGGGGGGGGGGCGCTCAGTAGGTGGGAGACCGGCGTTTCCTGGGGGTCCGCGGGAGAGTCCTGGGGGCACCCCGCGAGGCCCGCCCCAGCCCCGCAGACGCCCTCCGCCCAGCCGGGCCTGCCGCCGGGGCCTCTGATCGCGCACTGCGCGCCCCACTCAGACCCGGCCCGCCCACCACGCGGAGGCCCAGCTCCCGCTCCGCTCGCGGGGAGAGCCCGGCGCTAATTACCCCCTCGCCCTGTGCAGTGTGGGAAGACTTGGAAAACTCATCCCCAAGTCTTTCCTTCTTAAGCCCGGAGCCTGCGCTAGCAACAGCCAGCTCCAGAAGAACAGGGGCGCGGGGGTGGGAGAAGGGTCGGCCACCCGCGGCTGTGCGAGGACGCGCTTCCCCGGGGGCCTCGCGGCGTGCGGGGTGCGAGGCCGTCACCGCCTCCCTCCTCCTCGGGGGAAGGCAGGCCGGTCAATCAAGATTAGAAATAACATTAAAGTTGGATTATTGATTTCCATGTAAATTACGAGCCGGGGAGGCAGCGAGTGAGGGCGACTTCTGTTTACGTTCCGCTCTCCGCGCCTACTCCCCGCGAGCCCGGAGCTCCGCGCCCCTCCCGCCCTCCAGCCCTCGCCCGGGACTGCGATGACATCACCGCGGCCCCCGCCCGGGACCCCGGGGCGGAGATTGACAGGTGTCGCTCGTGAGGACAAAGCCTTCCAGGTGTCGCCGTCACAGCCCATCGGGCCACCCTCCCACTAAGACCTCCCTTCCCATCCTCCCACCCACCCCGTTGTCCCCCTGGGGGCGGCCGTCTCACCCCCACCCTTCGGAGCTCTAGCTGCTCCCCGGGCCCTGGGCCTCAGGTCTAGAGAGGCCCGCGGGGCCGGCTCGGGAGGCGGAGTTGCTGGGACCATGTCTGCCGCCCGCCTCGAGGCGCGGCGGACATGCCCAGGGCTCCGGCGAGGGTCCGGGCTGAGGGCGTCCGGGGGCGGGCGCAGAGGGCACCTGGGGGATTTTTAAAGGAACCAGCGCGGTCTCTGCACTTCCCTGTACCACCCCCACCCCATAATATAACAGACGCGAAGATAATCCTGCCATCTGTCAAATCCCAAATTTGGTGACCGAGCTCAGAAAGCACCAGCGTCGTGTCGGCCCGGAGTCGGAGGCCGGTTCGGCCCGACTCCCCGCGCCGGGTCGAAGGCGACGCTTTGCGCCCGCACGTACCCAGCTCGCTCAGATCCCGCCCCGACCCCAAGGTTGTGGGGGTTTTCCTACACCGTGGGTAACCACTCTGGGAGTTCAAAATAGGGGAGCTGCGAGTGGTAGGGCTCCCACCCCGCTTTCCACCAGAACCGCCTCAATGAGCTAAAACCCAAATTCGGCTTCATTATGTACAACCGAATGTAATTTATAGCTGGGCAGCCTGTCGGCGGCAATTTAGATCATTTGGTGATAAGGATCACACTTATTAGATTTCTTCAAAGCCGATGGGGGTTTTCTTTCTTTTTTTTTTTTTTTTTAAGGAGGGTATTTGTGCTAAATTGCCCAGTGCTGGTGTGATAACTGTCAAAAGTTTGACATCAAAGGAGCTAATATTATTCAGTTACCAGAGAAGCTGTCTGTCTAAATAAGAATATCTTAATTACTGCATCAGGAAGGTAGAGAAAGGGTCGAATCTGAAAAGGGGCGAGGTATTCAGCCGCTCCTTTTGATGCACTATCTATATTAGACGGATGCGCGCTCTTAATCAGGCCTGGTCCGATTTCCTTTCCTCTCCCCTACGGTCCTCTGAACTTTATAGCTATATGTAAACACGTTGTCAGTGGGGACATAATCTTCGCGGGTTCTTATTAGAAGAAATTTCCATCCTCTCCCCGTTCTAGATTAGGCAGTGAAGTCCGCTCCATCAATGAAGGGACTAAGGTTTCGTGGACAATAATGTGGCAATTGTTGATGGTTTGTGACCCATAAAATGTGGAGGTGACTGTTCTGGCTTTGGTATGTAATTATGCAAAACACTTTCCATAAAGACTTGCCATTCGATCTAATGGCAGTCCCTGCGGTCTATTTCAAAAAGGGAGGGTCTATGTACAGAGAGAGAAAAGTAACATTTGTTTTAACACAGGTTTTATGGGAGGGGGGGATAAATACAAACACATCTCAACGCCGCCCAAAGTATTTTTCCAGTCAAATTAAAATAATTACGAGAGGGTTTAATAAGTTAATCATAGCAACACCACCCATCCAAACACAGGGGTGGGGGTTGGAGGCTCAGGCTGCGGCCCAGCACCTCCCGACCTGGGACTGGGATTGAGGACGAGGATTCCCTTCTGGGGTCTGCAGAGAGGCGGCCTGGTGTCCTTGGTCCTCCTGCATGCGGGGTTAGGCTTTTAAAGCCCCGCTCTGGGGCTGAGATGAGGAAAGGGCCGGGCTACCTCTGTACTTCTCAATATTAGGTCGTTGGAATTCCTTGGCGGCGTGCATAGAACAAAGCATCTCTCTCCCAGGAGGTGCCTTCACCCGCTTTCCCTCCAGTGCCCTCAAGCCCCCAGCAGTCGGGGGCAGGAACAAGCGCCAGACGGATTTGCGTGGACCGTCTGAAGCCGACGTCCACGCTCCAGAAGCAAGCGTCGGTGGGGAGCACTCGGAGTCGCTAAAGCTGTTGCCCCCTAAGACTTTGCAAGCCACCTGAGATTTAAAAAAAAAATAGTAATAATAAAAGGAATTTTAAAGGCCTAAAGGAAAAAGGGAGAAGAGGTGGAAAGTTCTCACTGGTCCGCGCTTAGCACCGGCTGCTGTCCAAAAAGCAATGTGTTTCGGGTACGCGAAGCCCCACCACGCCCCTGAGACGGGCCATCCACACCCCGAGCTGCTCCGCGTGGGTCTGTGCGGCCTCGCTGACCGCGCCACAGCGACGTTGTCGCGTGAGCTCCGCAGTCGCAGGCAACAGGAGATTCTTCAAGGGGGGAAATGATGATTAAAAGAGAGTCATCTAAATATCAAAGTGACACATGGGGAGACCTGGAAAAATATTTAAGCTAATGAAAAGCAAATAAAGAAGCAGGCACTTAGGCTGGGAAATTAAATATTATGTTTAAGATGGTGCTTTTGTGAGGGCTTAAAGATTTCCGATTCATGTACACATAATAAACACTCCGGTTTGTCATCTAGAGGTGCAAATCTGAAAGGTATTCCAACAAATGAAGTGCTGGCAGAGGGAGGAATAAAGAGATCCGTGCCTGTCAGGGGTCAGGCAGCCTGAGATTGCTTCTAGAGATCTTTTGAAAATTTCACACGATTGAAGGCTTAGGGGCTCCACTGCGTTCGCATTTCAAACTCAGATCAGTGAGATCACAATAAAAAATAGAGGTCTGGGAAATTTTGATGTAAAGATGGCCATGGGCTGCAGGGCTTCTCTCACCAGCTCTCTCTCTCTCTCTCTCTTTTTTTTTTCTTTCCTAGACAGATACCCTGACATGGCTGTGATCCTTTAGATGACAGAATTGTCAGAAAAGAAAGAGAAAACTGCATCTTGTCTCGGAACTTCCTTTTCCTCAAAAGGAATTTGGGATTTTTTGCTTCCAATAAAAGAGGAAAAAAAAAAAAGATGATTCATTTCTAGCAAGCATAGGAAGCTCAAAAGAGTTTGGGATTTCAAAATTAATGACCTATTCCTAGAGACTTGGGTTTGGCTTTCCTCTGAGTTTATCCAGATTAAGATGACTTCTCCTTCGGCTTACATTCTGGTAGTGCATTGAAAATTCATCCCAGAATATTCTCACCACTGTCGCATGCGTACCTATTCAGGCGGCGAGACACTAATATGTGACTCTGCGCTTCCGCATGTATGTAGGTGTGCACACACAACTTTAATCCTGAAACTTGGAGACTGACTTGGCTGTCTCATATTCCTTTGCAGTCAAGCTCTGTCATATTTTGACGCCCCTCCCCAAGGTGTCAGTACTTTCTGGTACAAGCAAGACACAGTAAAATCAATTTTCCCTGTGATTGATCCGTAGCATGAGGAGATCTGACACAGGGAGCTCTATGACAAGAGATCACCCGTAGGAACCTTGAAATGGGACCACACTGGAAAGATGGGAAGAATCTGGCTCCAAGGCCAGGGAAACCAACTAGAGACCACTTTGGGGATAATCAGCATGAGGGCAAAGATGTCAAGCTGGGAATAATCTAAAATTAACTACATTTGCTTCAGCAAACTTTAGGAAGAGGAAAACAGACTCACAATTTACCGGGTTTCAATGTTTCCCTTGGACGAGTGAACAAAGTGTTTTGTGTAATAATCTCCATTGTAATGGAGTTTCATTAACTGTGAAAACCAAGATGAGCAGAAGTTGGATTCTTGAGAATTTCCCTTAAGTGGAAAAAATGAGATCTTTGTTGAGGAAGTGGAGGGAGAGGAGAACTATGTAAAATGTCCTCAAAGCATTTAATAAAGTATTGTTTCACAGGTGGGCAGAAAGGGAATAGTTTAAGAGCTGCTCTGCGTGGTTTTGTGAGTTCACATCTTTGGCAGCGCTAGTGTCTGCAGCTCTGGGCTGTTGCTGTGGACAGTCCAGCTTGGGACACAGAGACAAAACCTGGTAGGCCACAGGCCAGGCAGGACAGACCACAGATGCCACTGCTGGCCTGCCCCCGGTGGAAGAGAAGGATTGCGCCCCTGGCATCCAGGTTCAAGACGAGCAGGGAGGAGAGGGAAAGTGGTGTCAGGACCCGTGAAAGACCGTGTTCCGAGCCCTGGGGGACACCAAGTTGCGGGCTCTCACAGAGGAACTTCTCACCCTGGGAGATTTGGAGAGAGGAATCTGGGCGTCTGCCAGGCTGCCGCTCCCTTCCTTTGAATCAGCTTCTCCAAAAAAATAATTTTTTTCCAGCTCCACGGTATGGGAATAGAAAACAGTCTTCACTGTACCTTTAAACACTTGAACAGAGACGCCAAGGAGGGGAAACTTTCTTTTCAGAAACGGGGCCACCGAAAGGGCTCTTAAACTTGCTCATTCTGTCTCCTACGAAGGGTGAGGACCCCAAATGGATTTTAAAAGTGAAGTTCTGTGCACGAGATCCGCAGGGGCCGGTTCTGCCCTCCAGACAAGCTCCAGGAGAGAAAAAAGGCAGGCAGGAGACCTTAAGGGGATGGAGGGAGGTGAGGGAGCCCCTTGGCCAAATGGGAATGGCGTCATCTTCGAGCTAGAGAAGCGACTTGGCTCCTGCGGGGAGGCCGAGCAGCCAGGCTGGGGTTCGCTTATCCACGCCAGCGTGGGCTGGCGCGGCGCCCGGGATCTCCCCTGAACCAGGCCAGACAGATTCAAGTCTCCTGTGGTGGAACGTGGGAGGTCTTGGGGTAACTCCTCTCCCGGAATGCAGAGCTGGCGAGAATCTCGGTTAAGAAAAAAAAAAAAATTACTCCAAGGAAGTGGTCTTGAAGGCTGCTGCTCACTTTGGCCACAGAACAGGAGTTTTCTACCTCCCGGGAGGTGAGACCCAGGCAGTTTGGGCCCCGCTCAGGATGTCCCTTCCGAAACTTCTTAACTAGGAGCTTCAGGGGCAGAGACCAGGCCAGCAGCCCCAGGGTACAGGCTTCGGGCGACCTCAAGGGGGGAACAGTACCGATGTCGGTTTTCTCTTCTCGCCAGCCCAGCAAACCGAGGACACTTTTCCTCGCCGTCCCATTCCCGTCATACCAAAAGCGGGGCTAGGGGTGGGGTTGGGGGGAATCAAGGCTCCGCGGACGCTTGCAACTGGGAGGTCAGAGGCTCCTCCGAGCTGGAGATGAAACGGCGCCTCTCAATTTTAAACCAAACAAAGCCTAAAACAACCCAAACGCCTCTGATCGCGCACGGATTGGTGCGTCTGGGACAGAGCAGTCGAAAAGCACCGCACTCTGCTCCCGACCCATCAGGGGACCAAACCCCGGGCCCGGGCTCCCGGATGCCCCTGTCTAATGGCCTTGAATTAGGAGACCTTAAGGACACCCCACTTTGTGTCTGCTGACGCCTGCTCAGAAAGCTGGCTGCAGCGAGCAAGCAAGGCGCAGCCCCCAGCCCAGATCGCCTGGGCAAAGGCGGAGAAGCGAGGTGGCAGCCACGCTCCAGCCCCAACCCAAGTGCTGCCCTCACTGAAAAAAGCACTGGGGCCTGAGTGCTGGGGTAGAAGGCGCTTCTCAAAGCATCTTCTAGCTCTGCTACCCCAAGTGCAGAAAGCTCAGCTTTGCCAGGGCTTGGATCCCTCCTGCCACTTCAGGGAGAGCTCTACTCTGCAGAAAAAACTTGCTGTGACATCCAGGTGGCCACCTTGGCCTTTTCTAAAATGATGTCTAGGAAAAAAAAAAAAACAACAACCTGAAACTTCAAAACTCCAGGCAAGGCAATACCTTTCTTCTCGTTTTGACATGAGACCCACTAAACAAAATCCTCTTTCAAGCTGTTTTCACTCGAACTTCAAAGCAGCGAATGTTAATTTTACCTTTATTTAAATGATTGCCAAGGTTGACCTGCTGGTACCTCCTGCTCCTCATCCCTCCCTCTGGATTTTAACTTAAGGAGTGCTGTGCTCTGGAAATAAGTACCCCCAACACACACCTTGATTCGCTTTTATTGATATTAATTTCACGGATACCATCCAAAGTTTAACAAGGGCTGTCCGCACCAGGACCCAAGCGAGGAGTATGTCGGAGTGGAAATGCATCAGGAATACCTGGTCTCTCCTCGGATGTCTGCAGCCCAGGCCACTCTCCTGATGCTTTAAGCTCTGAGATCTAAGGGCACAAGTTGGTAGTCGGGCAGTGTGCACGGCCAGATGGCCACAGCCTCAGTCACCTTTGCCACTGGGGACTAAGGTTCTGATGCTCCGGTGCGAGGGAAAGGAAGGAGAGACTTGGGGGATCTTTTTGATGCCATATCCAATTTTTAGGATCTCTTGCCAATTTCTCAGTGTGTTTCTGTCCAGATATACTAAGCTCTTTGGAGTTAATTAACCTGTGGTCCAGCTACAATTAATGCAAAGCAAAGAAAAAGACAGGAAGGGGAGGGGGAGAGGATCAGAAGGAGGGGGAGAAAATAAAAGTAACGTGCCTCCAGCCGGATTCCTTTACACCGGTCGGTCACAGTTAGTTACCGACTTTCCAGCTGCGAGGACGTTGCGCGCCATTTACTGTAATTGAATTGCTGCTATAACACCTTTCAGGGGGACAACAATGAGTTTCAAAAAAAAAAAAAAAAAAGATGCGCTTGCGGCCTGAGGCAGTCTGTGCTACTCCTGCGTCCCGGCCACCCGCCAGGCAAAGCTGCCCCACGGGGATGGGGACAGCGCTGCGTAGGACAGGAACGTGGCCACAAGCGGATTCATGCAGGGCGGTGGACAAGCCCGGCTTTGCTGACCGTCTGGGGAGGTCGGGCCAGTAAATGGGCCAGAACTGGAGACAGCCTGAGGGATGGGAAGGCAGAGACAGGGAAAATCAGTATTTTGGTAGGGGATAAATTCCGCGCTAACAAGGCCTCTGCCTCGGTTTTTCTCTTTGATTTGAACTCCCGGGAACTGTCCGCTGAGGCTGGGTGGTGCGCGGCACCTGGCGCTCTTTTCTCAACCTTGGAAACCTACTCACCCCGAGGAAATAAAGTTTCCTGCCCCAGGCTCTGAGCCAAAGGTTGGGGGCCGAGCAGAGCGGCCCCAGCGCCCTCCCGGTCCTCACCTCCAGTTTCTGTGCTGCAGGAGGAAGAACCGGAAAAGTCCGCCACTGCCTGGCGCGCAGTCTCAGCCTTTGGCCTCCTTGCTCTGCCCACCCTGCCCACCCTTCCTCCCGTCTTGCTTATTCCCAGCGGGGGCCTCGCGTTCACCCGGGGACCCCATCCTCTGTTCTGCCCCATCCCTCCTCGTTGGCCCCGCCCGCGCCTTCTCCGCAGAGTTGTCAGCGCGCAGAGACCAAACCGCAAACTCCGACGGCCCCAAGCTTGCCTCGGGCCCCCGGCCTCTGCCTGCCAGGGGCGCGGCCGCCGGGGGCGCAGCAGGTGGAAAAAAGTGGCTGGGAGTGGAGGGAGGGGGCGAGCTCTCCACCACGCCGCCACAATAGGGTTTCTTGGACCGGATCAAAGAGACTCCATGGGACGGGCAGGCCCTTGAGGCTGGAGTAGTGAGCCTCGCAGGTCTGGAGAGGGTGACCAGACTGTGGGCACCCGCGTGAGCTGGAGTGGGGGTGGGGAGTGCCCACAGACTGGCATCTTCCACCTCGGCTATGCCGGTCGAAGGGAGAAAGCTGAGAGGTTCGCGCCCACGCTGAACCCATGGCGTCCCCCTGAGTTGGCCGCAGAAATTAATGCGACTGTAAAGTACTTTTTAGGGGAGGTTTGGTCTGCACCCGAAGCCACGTCAGGACATAAAGGAGTGACCAGTCCTGGCGCAGTGGGGCACTGGTTTTCCTCTGCTGGGGCGGGAAGTCCTATGGTTGTCCTTTGCGGGTTCACCTCAGGGATACAGAGTTGTGTGTACATTTGTGTATCGGGGTGCACAGGCTGGGAGCAAAGAGAGGAAGAATCGGTGCGGGGAGGGGGTGGCTCAAGGAGGGGGTTTGGCATCTACCACACTTGTTTTTTTGTCTGGAAGAGCTCCGGGTTCTTTTGAGGCTCACTAGACATAAGGTTGTCTTCGGAATCAAAAAGCCCATTGCTTGTGGAGGCGTCTGGCAGCGCGAGCTTGTTTTTCGGTCATAAAAGCAGGGGCGCTTGCTATATGCCGCCTACAGCTCCTTTTCCTTTTCCTTTTTTTAATTTTTAATTTTAAATTATTATTATTATTAGTTTTGCAAAACAAGTTCTATTTCTTTCTTGCGTGGCCGAAGGCCCAGTCGGGGCGGGTGCCTTGTCTCCCGGTCCTCCTAACGGCTGCGGAGAAGAGCGGGTGGAGAGGGCGGTAGTAACTGCAAGATTGGGAAATCGAGGCTGGATTTGAGGCGGTAGACCTGGGGGCCGTGAAGGGGGTAGATTGTTTCAAGGCTCAGCTGAGAACTGGAGCAAAGCAGGCCTTTGGACCCAGTTGTCTCTGCGGGGAACCCCAGAATCTTCGATTTGCACCTCGGCATCCCCAAGACAGGACAGGCCTGCGCCTGCCTCTCTGCCTCTTGGCGAGGGTGAGGAGGGGCCTGAGCGAGAGAGAGCATTTCAGAGAACGTGGAGACCGAGGCAAAACCTTGCTCTGCACGCCCCAGTCAATAGGGAGGCGGCGGTGGGCCCGGCTGATCCGAGGCCCCCTGGGTCCGAAACTGCAGCCGAGGCTGAGCTCCCTCGCTCCCGCATCGCCCTGTCTCCACCCCCACCTCTCCGGTCCTGACCGAATTCACACCCTTCCATTTCTGACTTTCCATCTCTAGCCTTGACTCTGCAGCGATTTTCCCCGTGTATTAACCTTTGCGAACCAAATTGATTGCCAACAGCTACAGAGATTCTTTGGAAAAAGACAGAGAAAAAAAGAAAGGAGGAGTGCTGATGTGAGCCAGGAGCCCTGTGCGCCGCTAAGACCCTACTCCGCGTTGTCGCTTTCTGCCCCACAACACCCCCAGACACAAATGTTACACAGTCTCCTTTTTGCTGGGGAAACTGAGGCCCAGGGAGGCAAAGAACCTTATCAGGTTTAACCAGCTAAGAACAAGGGCCTGCCTGGAACCTCTCTAGTCAGCTGGCTTGGCCGCGGACAGGACTCGGGAAGGAAAGTGGTACATGGGGAACTAACTGAAGCACCCCTTGAGGACAGAGCACTACCAGTCCCTTGGGAGCTATCCTAGCCTTCAGAAGCCGGTTCCACTTCCTGGCACTCTGCAGCTTGGCCGCTCAGCTGAGAGGCTGTAGGTGGGCTACTTCGAGGGCTGGGTCATGGTGACTGTGTTCTTCCCGTGTTTCAGAGATGAACCAAGGTGATGCCTTGTACCTCGTGTCCCCGCTAAGGAGCAGGGCAATCATTCCTCTTTGAGAGCCCGCAAAGAGAGCTCTGGCAAGCAGAGACGAGGCAACAAGAAAGGAAAACATCCAGAGTACGTGGCAACTCTGGGGCATTTTATTCCTGGGAGATAGGGGCAGCAAGAGGGTGGCAGACAATAGAATCTGCAGCATCCGTGTGAGTGGTTCCATTCCAAACACACCGACTTGCTTCCAGTTATGGTGGCAAGAGACGGACATAAACACACACAGGAAAACTGCTCTTGCCCAAACTAACCCCAAGTTCTACAGGGCCCCTCAGAAAAATGTTCGCAGAGTGGGACACAGAACTCTTTATGTTAACAGAGGTGCCATCCGCAGGTGCCAGTGTAGGAACTAACAGCAAAGAGGCCTCTCCTCTACACTTTCTATTTAATATACTTTTCTTTTTTGCACAGTAGGTTTAGGATGAATTAAAATCTTTAAGCTGATGGGGTTTTTTTTTTTTTCATCTAGGGAAGCAGATAATATCTTGAGGGTAACTGCAACAGACTTATGTAAGTAGCAGTGGGAGGAAAACATTAATTAACTTAACAAACCAGTGTGAATAAAGTTCAATTTTCGGCTTTACTTTTTTTGTCTCCACCCTACCCCCCAGCCCCAGCTTTCTCATGCAGGTAGTTCCTTAAGTTAAGCAGGTCCATGAAATTAAATACTTATATGTCTTCAGTTGCCTTGACATCAGGCATGTAGACCCAGGAAAAGCAAGTGGAAGCAAATGGACAGTTTGAGGATAATTTCATCTATATTCTATCACTTCTAAGGTTCAAGCCTAAAGCATCGTTTGTTAGCTTTTATCTGAAGAACCTGTTAGCTCTGTGCTCCAGGCATGTTCCTACCTCATTTGTTTTTAAATTAAATTTTAATTTTTGTTACAGCATGTCACATGATTAGTTGTATTGTCTCCATTTTATAGATGCAGACACAGAGGCCTAAGGTCATACAAATCTAGTCAGTGGTACAGAAACCAAGCTCACTGAATTAGAAATTCCGCTCACTAAAACAGTGTTGCAAGTTTTCCATTTTGATTAAGTATGTTGAAAGGCTATATACAAAAATGTTTCTTCTTTTAGAATATATTCTTTCTATAGTGATAGGTGAATAGAAAGGTGAGAAAGTATGGACAGTTGTTCTCCATTGCCTCAATTTCTTGTACTCTAGCTCTTATTCTCAAAACAACTAGTTGCTGTAGAGATCCAAATGTTTTCCTCATTTTAGGTTTAATGTCACATGCATAGGTCTTTACAAACATTCATAAAGATGCCTAGATTTATTTCCTGCTTTGGCCACCTGCTTAGGGACATTTCCCCCCTCTATTCTTCATGGGCAAAGTGCTATTGCACATACAGATCATGCTGGAAAGGACCTTTGATGAGTGAGAGACCTACCTGCAGGCACATGTGCTTAGGAGCCAATGTCTTGTCTCCTGGGGAGCTGGCCCACCTTGGTTCTACCAGGTTCTTCATGCAAACCAAAGTTTTAAGCCTTGATTCTTGAAGTTAGAATAGCTCCCAATTTCTGTGCTTCTCTTCTTTGACTCGACCAAGTTTAGAACCAAACTAAAAATGCACACTCAACCAAACACAAGGGAGATTACAAAGCAAATTGGCGATTCAGTATCCAATTTAGTAGCCAGATAGAAGTTAAGGTTCCATCTCCGTGGAGCTAAGCATCTAGTATTTCTAAGACCATTGTGAAAGAAAATCACTTCACTTAGTTATTATTTGATTGACTTGAAACAATGAAATGAGACACAGTATTTAAATCTTTACTTGGGAAGAAGGAGGCACCCATGTGTTCTACCCATGTGGCAGAGGAGAGCCTAGGTCAGCCTGCCCTACAGAAATATTAAAAGTCAAGATCAATTAAAAATCAAGATCAATTAAAAGTCAAGCTGAACTTTGAGTAACTGGTCATCATTCACAACTGTTCTGAATTTAGAGCTTTCCAGCCTGGAAAACTGATGATGAAATAGTTGGAGGAGGTAGAAGTATGATCTGGGATGTGGGTCAGACTAGATACTAGCACAGAGAATGAAGGAATCTAGTTGGAGAGGGAGAATGATTGCTCTCCCACTTCCCATGGAGGTAGTCTCAGTTTTTGCATTTATTTAACATCTACTTGTTGCGTAGGTAAGAGATGCCCACTTATGAATACAAAGATTGGGCCGGGGATATAGCTCAGTGGCATAAGCATCTGCCTGGCAAGCACAAGGTCCTGAGTTCAATTCCCGGTACCAAAAAAATGAATACAAAGATTAATGTCACAGTCTTTTCTCTCAAAGAGTTCTTAAGGTACAAAGAACAAGAAAACATGACATTATAATATACTCCAGTACCAAGAGCTCTGGAAATTTTAAAAGACAGAGTGATCTCTTACGCTATGGAACACTTCTGGAAATATTACATGGGAAGATGATTTTGACAGGACACTGAGAAGATATAGGTGGTAGGGGTAGAACAAGGGCAGAGATGAGAGAGAGAGGGAGATTTAAGAGACTTCTAACCTACTGTTGGGAAGCACAGAGCAAGAGTATTGGAAGACACATGATGTTCCTATTCCTCGGGGGATAACCAAGGTCATTATTTCTTGGACTATTGGAATTTGTATAAAGAAGTTATTATTTCTGATACAGTTCCTAAGTAGTGTATGTTCTCCTCTCTGTCAATTTCAGGGATAGCAGGGAGAGCTGGAGCTTTGAAATGGTTACCAAGAAGGTGGAGTTTCTTGTCATTCAAATTGAGATTTCCTTCTAGAGTGAATACATCCAGCTCCTTGTGTCCTGGGCATTTACCTGAAGGTTTAAGATGAGAAGAGACATAAAAGTAGACGTGGTGATGGAACTAAGCAAAGAGATTAGTTCACAGAGAACTGAGGCCAAAAATGTTCCTCCCAGAATGTATTGCTGACATTGCAAAATGCACCAGCACCTTTAGCTTCCTCTTTAGTGCCTGTACCTCGACCAGAACAGATGAAGCGCACTGTTTTGGTTAGTCCTCTGTGGATCTGCCTCCCTCAGGGCTGGGAGCTCCTGGGAGGCTGGGAGTCTGGCTGATTCTCTCATGTTTCCAGCTGCTGGCTCTGGGCCAGGGTCGCAATTAAAGCTCAGTACATTCTGAAAGAGTGAATGATGCGAATTTAAGAATATACGTTTTAAATTTGTGTTAATGATTCCTAAAAGTATCTGAATATCTCTTTATGTTTGTCATTGGGGTTTTTAATTCTGATTGCATAGAGCAGTTATTGTGAAATGGTTCTTATTGAAGGTGGGACCAGCCTGGGAGAGTGGAAAAGCCTGAGTATGGATATTGAACTGTGGGTTCTGTCTTGACCTTGAAAGTCACTTCCAAGAAGCTCAAGAGCACCAAGTGTAAAAACAACTGTCCAAGAGGTTTCCCATCAGTGTGGGCCCATTTTGCTGCCTTAGTCACTTCTTAACTTGATTGTGAGTTCAACCATACCCTTTATATTGGCTTTTCTGCTATTCAGAGCCATGGTAAAAATCTTTTGTTGTTATATATTTGTCATTTTATGTGTAGCCTGAGCATTTATCAAGACACTTTTAATTGGACTAAAGACAGGCAGGTTATGCAGACAGTATCTTCTTTGCTCTGTGTCTTCCATATGGTATTTGCATGTCCTGGGGAAAAGCAGTAACTTGCATTCTTAAAAGCTAGGGTCTTATGACCACTGTCCCAGGGAGAGGCTGAGATCCCCGCAGGAGGAGGGATTCGTCTCAGATGTTTTGATGGCCTTCTTTTATACCACTGTTCTGTGTTAACGTTTTCCAGCACAGGCACCAGTAGAACTTGGAAATAAGCATGAAGAAAAGCATTAAATGAAATCAAAACATGATCAGCTCCCTCTGAATTCTACCTTATGTTTTAGCCACTCTACTGGCTCCCTGGCTTGGAGTAATTTCAAATTCCCACTGTCTTGGTGGCAAGGAATCTTCTCATTCTTTTTTTCAAAATACATTTTCCTCTTTAAAAAATTCCGCCTACCACTTTATCTCTCTTGTGACTCATCTTTTAAAAACTCAAATTGTAAAGGACTTCACCAGTGAACAGGAATTCATTTTTTAAACATTATGCTTGCTGGTATTCACAGCTCTGGGGAGCTAGTTGACAGTCTCCACAAGGAAGTTTATGGCTTTTGTGTGCTTTCAGTCTAAAAGGCCCATATTAACCTTAATAGTCATCTCTGAGACACTAGCCTGTGTCTCGGTATCTGTGAGGGCACATACAAATATCTAGCCACTAATACATGAGTCAGAGATACAACATTTTGAGAACTATGGGAACCACTGGCAAAGAAAGGAGCAAAATATCTTATTATCCATCTTACAGCATGATCCTGGAAGCTATTACAAGAGATTCCAATGTGATTGAATGACATAAATTCCACAGATGGGAATAATGGTTGTAGAAGGGTCAGTTGCTGGCCCTTCTGCATTCTGGTGGCTTAGTGCAGACTATAAAAAATGGGCTAATTTGATGTTTCTGTTAGGAAACTGCTGTAGTAAGTTCCCAAGAGGTCCACATGCTGAAGCCTCCAGGGTGGTGCTGAGGGATGGTGCTGAGGGGTGGTGCTGAGGGGTGGTGGAGAGGCCTTGAAGAGGTGGGGCCTAATGAGCAGTCATCAGATCATTGGGGATGAGCCCAGAAAGGGGCACATCAGCCTCTGTTGTCTTGTTGGTCCTGGCCCTCTCTTTGCTTTCTAGCCATTAAGTTTTGCTCTGCTGTGTCCTCCCACCGTGTTGTGACGTTTGACCGCAAGCTCAAAGCAGTGGAGTCAACTAGTCATGGACAGGAATATCCAAAATTGTGACTTTCCAAATAAACTTTCTGTCTTTGTAAGTCAATTATTTCAGGTATTTGTTATAGTGACCAAAAGCTGATGAACAATAAAAGCAATATAATTCCCTCTACCACCTTGTAGAATTATGATCGTGCACAAATGCTTACACATAGGAATCTGAGTAATTATTATGACAATATATCAGTTTAATATTCTCAATGCAAACCTTCCTAAGGTTTAATAAGGAAGGAAGATCTATTGCTTCATGATACAATAATTACAAATGTTATTCTTCAACCCCAATCATATTTACTGCATGCAAAAACTTGTGAGGAAAATTAAAACTCCATTAATCACTTACTAGAAAGTATAAATTTCTAGCTGTTTGAGGCTTTCCATGTAAATATGAAGCACAGTGCCTGCTTTGCAGCCATGGATGTGGCCTTATGCACATAGAGTTAGTCTGTTTTTCATCCAAAGACAAAGCAAGGAAGGAGCTGGTACTAATTCTATCTCTCGCTGAGAAAGATAAAGCTGAGAACAAATAGTTAATATTTACCTGTCAAGAAAGCAAGCATTGGAGGGCAGTGAGCTATTATCTTGGCATAAATCTGAAATTGAAAAGAAAAATACAGAAGTGAGTGAGTTATAGAAATAAGATTTTCTTGTATTTACTCAGTTTGCTGAAGAAGGACTAAAAAAGATGAATTTTATCCCAGAGTTGGACTATCTACAGAAATATTTCGTGTGAAGGGACAATTATCTAAAAATTGACATTACATATTTGTAAATTCAAAAGATGAATCTATTTTCATTTGAAATCTAGATGTTTGTTAATTTCCTTATGTGTACAGTACAGTTGCTCTAGCAGTCCTCCTTATGCAAGATGGCCTTTAATAATTTCCATGGTCGTCAACAAAAAAATTCTTCCTATGTTGCCAATTTATTGAGCATAAATTACTGGGAACCTTATATGGAATAAATTATGTTCTTAAGCCTTCTCAGATGTGCAGCCAATAGAGATTTTAAAGCAGAAAGCGAAATGCAAAATTTAGCTCGGAGGGGCATTGGTGTGTATTTGGAACTCTCTCTGGAGTTGTTTCCTCTCCACCCCTGTGAGGGGATTATAGGGCTGCGCTCCAACCTGAGGCTTTCTTAGCTGCACGCGGCTCTTCAGAAACCTGCATGTGGTTTTCTTCTTAAATTTAAATAAAACAACAAGGAATATTGCAATGTTGATGTGGCAGTGAGCCTGAGGTGGGGGGGAGAAAATGAAGACCTCTGCTAGAGTCACTGACAAGACAAAGAGGACAATGTCACCAGCTCCAAGTGTGCCATTACCTGACTCGCATGCCTTTGTTGAGAACCCCGCACTGCCATCCCTTTTTGTAAAACTATGGTAAGTGCAATTCATGGGTACTCATACATGCAAGGTAAGTTTAATTGATTTGTGGCTTTCCACACTGTTGATGATGAAGTGGTACTTTGGCTGTTGAAAGGTGAGGGGAACTTGATTTCAATGCAGAGATGAGATGCTGCATTCTCTGAACTGACAGACGGAAATTCTGCTTCAGAATTCATTATATGATGTGAAGGACAACAGTGAAGATTTGAATCTGCTGAACAGTTCAACAGGTCAAAATGCAGTCAGACCATTAAAAGTTAAATAAATTGGAACATTAAAATTCAGTGAGAAATATACTTAGATGGCAGTTTCCAGGGCCCTTGACAGTCTTCAATTTCTGTATCATCTCAAGTTTCCTCTTGTCTTTTTGAGCTGCTAGGGTACCTAGCTTTACTACAACTTTGAGTGTATGTGATACCTTGACATATGAATGGAAATTTCACCCTTCATATAAAGATACTAAACATCTCCATGACAGACTGATATTTTCCTAGTGAAAAGGCTGAGAAAGGACGGGAGGTAATCTTACCCCAAGCATATGACCATATATATATATATATATATATATATATATATATATATATACCCAGAAAAATAAGTTATGGGTCAACATACATTATGATGGAGAAAAATAAAGTACATAAAGAAAATATTAACACATAGCTTTCTAATCAACTTGTCTCCACTAACTCTCTGATATTTCTTCCCTTAAAAAGTGGAATCTAATTCCTGGAAGTGACACTGTACTGCTTTGGAGCCTCGGTAATAAAAAGTCACTTTGGTTTCTGCCTCTGGTGTGTGCTTTTCTTTCTCTCTATCTTGGATCATGGGCTCCGGGAAGTTTACGGAGAGGTCCCCATGTTGGGGAATGGAAGTCTCTTCCACAGCAGAAAGGAACTGAAGCTTACTGCCCATATGAAGGAACCTGGAGGTAGGCAGGCCAGTGCTGCCCACCAGCTGGACAGAAGCCTCTCCAAGGATTGAAGCCTCACCACAAACTGAAGTGAAGATCCCAAGGAAGCGGATTCCACATTTCTGACCTTCAGAAACTGTGAGATAATACATGTTTGTTACTGTAACTTGCTATGTTTTTGATTAATTTGTTATACAGCGGTAAATAACTAGTACATTTATGGGAGAGAACCGAGAGTGTATGGTACTGACTAGATGAGGCACTTAAAGTGTTTGTAGGTACCTAATATTGGCTGAATGTATGAATTGAAAGGCATAGATGAAAAGTTTGATTTACATTCTTCCATGCCTTTCTCTATTTTTATAACTTATTTGAAAGAATCTTCACAGAAGTTTTCTCAGAGAAGTTCTCTTTAATTATTAAAAGTCCAGTCATTTGCAAACATTTATTGACGCTGCCGCCAATGTACTGTTCTCTTTAGCTACAAAATACTTCTGAAGCCCGTTGAGTGTCTGCCAAGCTTTTATAAAGAGACATTTTTGAATTTCTCACTGTGAGATTCTCTGCCTATAGAGGTTAAAACCCAAATTTTGGGTTAGGTAGACCAAGAAACAGGGAGGGGGTGAGGCGGAAGGAGAGAAGTTGCTTTTATGTCTGACATATGCAGGAAGTACATAAATGAGAGCAAGGTTGATCAGTGAACTACTGGGATAGGAACACCTCAAGGCATTCCACAATTACAGGAACAATCTGGAGAAAACGCAGCTCTCCTATACTCTCCAGGGTGTGTAGGTTGGCTGAAGCAGGATTTCAGGTCACACAATCTGGGTTAGAATCGCACCTCTCCCACCTAGCTACTCTGAGAAATTAATCATTTAATCTTCTTGAGCCTCAATTTCTTTGTCTCAAGTTTAAGCAAACAAGAAGTAGTACACACAGACATTAGCAAGACGGGTCTGTGGAAGGTTTAGCTTATCGCCTGTCATCCAGAAATTGTTCATTACTTTTTAATCATGAATTTTTATGCATCAGCGTCATGGAATCCTCTGAAGATCTAGCGTCACGAAGAGCTGGACTATTCTGCTTCCCCAGAGGGAGCCTAGCAGTAGGGGGAAACATGGAAACCTCAACTATCTGTAGGGCTGGACTCTTGCAAGGATTCTTGCCCAAGTGGTTTCCCGACAACTCGTGCTTATGCCTTTCGACTGGTTTCTCTTATGAGGCCCCTGGGAGGTTCTTCTTGCACTGAAGTGACCTTAATGATGGGTCCTCTGTGCCTGTAAACTGCTCTTCTAAGGTCTAAGTGATATGGGCCATTGCAGAAATAGCCCAAGCAAAAGCCCATGTGACTATCTGGAGAAACAGTTAAGGAGCACTTTTCTTGTCCGTCACTCAGCTGCTTCAGGCTGGACTTCAGTGTTTGAAACTGTGTGAGCCAACCTGCCTTTCTCTTCTTGAGCTTGCTAACCCTTCTCGCTTTGCCAGTTTCATCTACTTTTACCCACTTTAATTATCCACCAGATCCCCTCCCATCTCTGCTTCCCCGCTGCCCGCTTGCCAGTGAGGTGAGATAGGAGGAAAGTAAATTAGTGGGGTCGGGATGTTTTTGGCTTCTCCCTTGTCTCCTTATCCCATGTTCCTCCACTGCAGGGACACCTAGGGAGTTTTCATGTCTATGAATTTGTTTTTCATGTGGATCCATTTTTATTTTACATAGAAGTCTAGGCCTTCTGGGGGGCGTGGCAATTAAACGTAAGTAAGACTTTGAATGAAGTGAACAAAATCCTGCCTGTTTGGCCTGCCTGTTTGGCCTGTCAGTACACGATTATTCTGAATCTCATTCATTTGTATTTCCCTTGAATGGGTCCTCTAATAAAAAAAAATCATGAATTAATACAGTTCACCTTATATCAGCCAATTTGAACATATTCCTTAGTTATAAGAATAAAAATATAATGAGCACATCAGGAATATGAAGTTATTTATTAGATTTATTAAAATGTAATTATTATTCAAGTTTTTTAATCTACATCTGCAGATAAATATGAATAATAAATTAAATGAAGTATCTACTTATATCAAATCTACATTTCTATTCTGCCCTCTTTTGCATTAGCACGTGTGACTTTCTAGTTGGATGTCTATTTTTCTGATATTTGGTAAGACAGGCTGCATCCTTAAATTTGCCTTTTAAAATTCCTGATGGGAGGAATTAGAAGTCATATTCAAAGAGGTCTGCAGAATACTCTCACCTGAGAGAGAGAAATGCCATAGCTTCACTCCATCCCTCCATCCCTCTTGCAAATTGTAAAGAAAAATGCCTTAGCAGATCTGTGTGGTTCACAGCTTTTTTTGCTTTAAATTCATTCTTTAAGTACAGAAAATATAAACATGTAGCAATTTCAATATGTAAATGTTGTAGAGAAATAAAATAGAAATTACCTGTGTTAGTTAGGATACACCAAGTTGATGCTGTAATAAGTTAGCACTAAGGTATTTGACATGTGACACATCATCTATCAATTGCAGGTCATCAACAGAGATTCTGTCCCATGTACTCAGTGAAGGGTCTGAGGAGGAGAGACTCTAACATCAATGACTGGATCGTATCAGATTAGCAGTATCCTCCTTGTCTCCAGGATGAAGAAAGCAGTGAAAGGGCTCCCTTGGGCAGTGAAATGCCTAGAAGTGATGCATATCTCTCTTGATCTTAGGGCCAAGAACTATCACCTGGCTGAATGTATGAATGGGCCAGAACTCATCACCTCGGCCAAGAATAAATACAAATAGCCTGAGAAATAGAGTATATCTGTGTGCTTAGAGAGGGAGGCAAGCCAAACACAGGGGAACACCTGCATAGCCATCATATCACTCAATTCACTCTTCACTTTGTAGATAGAAAATAGAGCTCAAGGAAGCAGGCACGCAAAGTCGCAAAGTAAGCCAGCGGCAGAGCCAAGACTAGAATATAAGCCTTTTGATATAAGAATTTATTTCTGCTGTACTATGATAGTAGCTAACACTTTCTTATATGGGAGTCAGTGACATATAGATATTGACTATGTATAAAAGCATTGAGCATAATTGAATGATCACGTGTGATTTCATGTCGTATCTGCTGTTGCGATGAAGGAAATTTTTTCTCTCTTAGGCAAGTGTGAATGTCTGAAATTTACTATTATTATTACTGCTACTGTGACCAGTAACAATGTTCTGCATAGACTCAGGGCCACAAACTGTAGATATCTTTTCTCATTCGTTCCACATATAATTGATCTGAGACAAGCAGATTTAGTGTCACCAAGTTCATATTATACATACATAAGGCAGTGATATGATATGCCGAAGCTCACAAAGTCAGTCATTAGCATCCTTGGAATTAGAATTCAAAGTTATAGCCTTAAGAACAATGATAGACCAAATCACTCATTTCCATCTTTTTTCCTGGGATTGTAGTTTTCCTGTGTGAAAAGAAAACTCATGTGATTTTCTTCAGGCTCCCACAGCTTTCTAGTGACAGGGTGAAGAGTATAATTTGAGTCTTAATCTAAGATGTCTTTGCTAGATTGTTATGTTGATAAAAATACAACACATGTTGACATCTAGAAGGAATTACATTGAAGCTGAAGTTATAGCTCCAATGTTTGAACGTCTTTTGCAAAATATTCTGTGTTGGTGTCCCACGATGATAAAACGGGGCTAGTAATATAAGAATAAAGTGGGATGAGAACAGCACCTGTCGTATTCCTGCACTGTATGTGTGTTGTGCTGTTCCTCATATTCACCATTCTGGGAAAATGAACGGAAGAGGAAAGTGAAACAGATGGAGTTAATCTGTCTACAAATTTAGTTTTTATTTCTATTTCCTATTTCAGAGAAACTACTGGGGCAGACCAAATATATAGTCTATAGAAAGTTTTATTACTGCCTCATATCCTTGGGTTAGCGAGTGATTCTGTTCATAACAGAATCTCACGAGGGACAAATATAATAAGGGAATATGATGGCTTACATAATGGCAAAAACTAGAGGAAGGGCTAAGTGAGTCAATAATGCCAACAGGAATGTATTATTTTTATCTTCTAGCTCTACTTTCCTTTGTTTTAGCTTCATTTTCAAGTAGGTTCTCCTTTTGGGGCAGCAAAAATGTCTATCAAAACTTATCTTAATAGGTTTGGTTTTTTTCCCAATAGTTTCACCAAAATGCTCAAAGCTCTCCAGACATCTGGTTTCCCTTGGACAGGCTTAGGTCACCTGCTTACTGTTGGAACCAGTGAGAAGAGTTAGCCCCACTTGGACCTTCAGCACTGAGAACATAGTTATGTTTCTCTCTATTTCTCTTTGTCTCTCTGTCTCCCTCTGTCTCTCTCTGTTTGTCTCTCTGTGCCTGGGATCAAACCCAGGGCTTTGAGGCTGCAAAGTATGAACTCTACCACTGAGCTATGTCCCCAGCCCCTTACCTTCTCTTGAAGACTACATTTTCCTGGGTTTTTTCAACAGGTCATAGATATAGATGATATCTTTGCCATCCTTATTTTTAATAGGAAAAGATTTTAGGGCAAGGTGTACAGGTTGTAAAAACTTTTTAAGTAACAGGTCTTTTACAGATAAGTAAATATAGAGATACAGATCTATTTTTAGATAATTTCTTTCAGTTCCCCAGGTATTCCTTGTTACTCATCCATGACTAATCTATAGCCAGTGATGGTTATAAGCACAACTATTTCAGGATGGGAGCTTTATCTTTATGACTTATATTTTTATAGGTGCCCAATACTGTTTCATCAAGCCTAGAATGTACCTGGTATGATTAGGGGACAGCCACTTCCTCCTTCAAGTCACAGCCACTGGCCTTTGTGGGTGAAATCCATTATTTACATTTGTTTTCCACGTTTGGCTTGGGTGGAACTACTTTCCAGCTGTCACATGTGCAATGCTCACTAACTAACAACCAAATTCACATAATAAGACCAGGAGAGTATGCTTCTAAGTATAACTCATCAGCTGACATTTGTGTAGCACATTCCTGTGTCCCAACTGCTTCCACCTGAACTATCTCAGTCCATTATTGAGGAAGCTTTGGAAGGAGTGTAGGGGAGATAATAATGTTTTTTTTTTTTTTTTTTTTTTTTTTTTTTTTTTGGTTTTTCTCCGGTACCGGGAACCGAACCCACGACCTTGCGCTTGGGGAGATAATAATGTTATTCTTCTTATATCATAGATGATGAAACAGAGATCTGAATCTGAGCAATAATTAATGTAGTTTTTAGATCGAGACCTCAGTTTTTTCTCACTACATCTCATTATCTAGTTTGGATGAGGGCGTCAGTATTGGCTAAAGGCAAACAGGAAGAATTCTAGATGCAAATGCCCAGCGGCCTGAGGCCTGGCTCTGCTGATTGCTGGTTGTGTGACCTTGGGTAAAATTTTAATCACTTGGCTTCAAGTATTATTCTTCTGTATTGCTAAATAATTCCATACCTCATAAGACTCTTGTAATGATTAAATGAACTAAAGCCTGGCTAGCTGTTAGCAGGCATTTAGGATCATGCTCTTGGTCTGACATGCCAGTTAGTGTTATCATTAGTATCTCAGAATGCTGATGCAACCTTCATAAACAAAAAGAAATAAAGAAATGAATCACTCATCTGTCTTGCCCCACGCTCCTGCCTCTTTTAAACTGCATCTTTGAAGCAGGGGTGAAATGGGAGGGTAAATTGCCTCTGTCGGTTATTGACCTCCCTACGTTCCCCCTCTAGTTGTTTTCTTCTCTCCTTTCTGTTTGTCCATTCCAAAGCCACACTTATCATGCGTAGGCACTGTACTCACAAGATTGCAAGTGAAGTCTCGTTTGTATATTCTAAAAGATAAATGCAGGGGGCTGGGGATTTAGCTCAGCAGCACAGCGCCTGCCTGGCAAGCGCAAGGTCATGAGTTTGATTCCCGGTACCAGAAAAAAACTAAATAACTAACTAAATAAATAAATAAAAGATAAAGGCAATCTGCAGTTTGATTAAATAACTAAATTTAGACTTGCATAAAAATGCACAAAAACTCATTTCAATCTTTCATTGACTAAATAAGACCCATAGGCACTATTTCTCTCATTTTGTTTGTTTTGAACGTCTCTCTTTTTTCTTTTTTTTGTACTGGGAATCGAACTGAGGACCTTGTGCTTGCCAGGCACGCAGCTGTGCCTCTGAGCGGTATCCCTGGCCTTTTGACTGTCTCTCGGTTCATACTCAGTATAGGTTTTCCCAGTGTTAGCTTCATGAAAGGCAGACTGATTATTTCTGCACAACTCCAACACTATTTCTTTGGTGACTTAGGTTTCGAATATGGTGGTCAAAACATGAATTTCATTTGGGAAGGGTCTGATCCTGGGCGTTTTGTAGAGTTGAGCCAGGTGGAACTAAATGGCAGGTTTTGAGAAGGGTCAGTGTTTTCTGGTGATCTGGATTGTTTCTTTTATCCTCCCCAGACCATCGAACAGTGTATCAGAAATGGCGTTCGGTGAGAGGATGAGACCACATACTTGCCACTCAAATTGCGGTCTATTGGTGGATATCAGAAAGCAAACAAATGGCTGAGGGTGATGAAAGTGTAGAGCGGGTACCAGGAGTGCCTATATCAGATGTAGAGAGTTCTCACGGATGGCGACATCTAAGCCGAGGCCTGGCAGGTCAGAGTTTGCTGGCAGAAGGAGGGGGCAACTGTTTCAGCCTAGTAAACAGAAAAAGGGAATGAACTTAGCAGGCTTGTGAGCTGCAGAACTCAAGCAGAAACCTGGTGAGAAGGGGACATAAGGAAGGTTAGGACCAGAATAAGTAGTGAGTGTAGCAGTGAAAACTCCCATTCTACTCCCAAATCCTTGAAAGCTGAAGTGACTTCCACTGTACCCCTTTCCCTTCCAAGGGACAGGTATATTTTCTTTACACTTAGGCTTTCTGGAGACTGAATAAAAATGACTACAAATTTACTATGTGCCAGGCATAATGTTGGTTACCTTGTATGGATATCAATTTATTATAATCCTATGATGTAGACAGTATGGTTCTGCTATACTTTGGGCAGAGGTACTGAGTCAAAGGGAGTTAAATAATCTCCTCCAGGAAACCCAACTAATGACAGACAGTCAGGACCAGAGTCCAGGTAGCCTGACTCCAGCTTGTCCCTTTCACAAAGAACATTTGCAGTATTTAGATACTTGTGTGCGAGGTTGGAATGTTTGTAGAGCTTTCAACACCATGCCGTGGAGAAAATGCTCCTGATGTTTGCATTAAGATGTTGATTTACTTATTAGGGAGAAGGTAAGGGCAGTATTTAACTGAAACATACTCATGAGAAAAGCATAGGGACTGGGTGAGTGGCTGAGTGGTAAAGCGTGGATTTGATCCCCAGCACTGTGGGGGGCATTCTTAAGCCCCAAATTATAGGATATTGTAAACTGTGGTCATTTGTCATGGAACTGGTCACTGCCCCTTTAAGGCAGTGACAGTGCCTGCCTGGTACTCTACAGATGATGCATTTTGCTTTGCCCTTTTAGCACTGCTACTCTTCCTTTTTCTTTCTTTCTTTCTTTCTTTCTTTCTTTCTTTCTTTCTTTCTTTCTTTCTTTCTTTCTTTCTGCCTTGCCTTTCCTCTCCTCTCCTCTCCTCTCCTCTCCTCTCCTCTCCTCTCCTCTCCTCTCCTCTCCTCTCCTCTCCTTTCCTTTCCTTTCCTTTCCTTTCCTTCTCCCTCTTCGCCTTCCCTTTTCCCTTCATCCCTTCATCCCTCCCTTCCTCCTTTCCTTTCCTTCCTTTCTTCCTCCCTCCATCCCTTCCTTTTTGAAATTCAAAGATATAGTTTTATCTTGATTTTTTCAGGATTTTATTTTGTTGTGCAATTTTTTGACAGCAAAATTTCCCCTTTTAGTAAACTATGTGATACCTTCTGTCCCCATACGTGACACACCTTTCTTAGACTCTCTTTCAGAAGCCCCTAAATTAGAATGCCAAGGGTGCACTCTCACACTGGATGCATGTGCCGAAGCATAAAGTGAAGTCTTGGAAATTACATCACATTTTCAAAGAAGAAAACAAAAATGTAAGATGGGGGAAGGAAATAGCTTTTTTCCTTTTTAGGGCAAAGGCTGAATTTAACCATTAAGGACTTTATTACTGACACTCAACATGCCAACCTCAAAAATACCATTGCCTTGTTAATATTTGCAATGTGCTCACTTTTCAACTAAACTCTACTCTTTTGTAGCAGAAACCATTTCTATTACATTAACTATTTTCAGATTTGACAGATATACTCAGAATACCAGTTGGAAGAAGAATCAGATTAAAATAAAAAACATTGCATCAGCTAGGCGTGATGGCACACACTTGTAATCCCAGTACTTTGGGAGGCTGAGGCAGGAGGATAGCAAGTTTGCACCACCCTGGGCAATTTAGCAATTTAGGACAACCCTGTTCCCTCCAAGAAAAAATAAATTAGAAATTCAAACAAACAAACAAACAAACATTGGAAATGTATCTCAGGGTGAAACACCTGGATTTAATCTCTAGTTCTGCAAAAACACAAACTGAAATAATGAAAAGCAAAAAATTGTGTCATATCATATGAGAAGGAAAATAACTGTTTGCAAACAAAAAGATTTTAGGAATATCATTCATTAGTTCCTGGAATTCATTTTTTGTGTTATTTCAATTTTTGTTTCTTTCAAAAAAAAAAAAAAAAAAAAAACCTGTTATATTGGACCAGGCCATCTGCTGTTCACATACCATCTCCACTGTCTTCCTTGGGAAAATACTTCTCAGTTATTCTGATCAAGGGTGGGAGATATCCTTTTGCCCACTCTACTTGTAATCAACTGTGAGCTTCTAGAAGCAGGCAAATTGATTGACTCTCTCCTCCCCAACTAGCCAAAAGAGCAGGTCATACGTCATCCTGCCCCTTTGAAAATTCCAACTCAGTGATTGATTTTATGACTGTCAGCAGCAGCAAATTCCTCAGCGAGAATTCTAGCAGGTGAAAAAGTATTTTCTCTACTTGCTTTAAATTTTCTTAGCATTACCTTCTTTGACTGGCCCAGCCTCTTATGGGAAAATGGAATAAGGATCTATCAGTTTTACTGCCTAGTATCTATCTTTAATGCCTAAGCAAATCTCTCTTATTTTCTAGTTCAGAGTTAGTTAGCAATTCTAACTTTCAAAATCTCCCATCATGAACAAATCTCTATGACACTCGCTTTTCTTGCCCTACCCTGGTACTCAGCCGTCTCTGCACTACATTACTTGAGATGTAGGAGTGAAGGATAAAGATGATGATCCAAATGAATGTGCATGATTCTCCCTTAGAAATGCTATTGTATTAGATTCTCTTGATTGCTCTGTACAAAAATGGGTAATTCATCAAACAAAATAAAAAATATCCTTTGGAAAACCCTTATCTAGTTCTTCCTCATGCACAGTGTGGTATCACCCCCTTATAGCATTGTATAGCTGAGGATTTACTTTTTATTTTTTTATTTATTTTTTTATTTTTCCACAGCGCTGGAGATTGAACCCAGGGCATCATACGTGCTAGGCAAGTGCTCTATCAATTTGCTACACCCTCAGCCTTCCCTAGGATACTTTTCAGTCCATGAAAAAGTTGTGAAAGGAACTTTGGCACATCTTTATTCTAATTTCCATTTTCCTTGGAATAAATCTTTTTAGCAAATAAAATAAACACTTTTTAAAAAAACATTTTGTTTGTTTGTTTGTTTTGTTTTTTTCTGGTACTGGGCATCTAACTCATGACATCGTGCTTGCCAGGCAGCAGCTGTGCTGCTGAGCTAAATCCCCAACCCCAATAAACACTTATTTTTTAAAGAAGTAGACACATCAAGAATTAGATTTAATGAAACAAACAACAAATGTAGCTATCTAAAGACCATATTGTCTCTAGATTTTTCCCAAATATTCTGCTTCTCCCTTTAACCCCTAAATAATATTTTTAGTATCTCCTTTTAACTTATTTTTCAATATAAGTAGTAAGTTGGAATTACTTGGTAACTAAAGAAAATTTTTATAAGATTTTCAAATGTTAAATAGAAAATTATATCTTAAGAAAACATATTTTGAAAACAAAGTAAGAAAATGGACTGGGGATACAGCTCAGTGGCACAGCACCTGCCTCACAAACCCAAGGTCATGAGTTTGATTCCTGGTAACCCCTCCACCAAAAAAAAAGTAAAGAAAACATATTTTGTCATTTATTTAGTAAGACATATGTGAAAGAAACCTGATACTTCATGCTTCTCAAGTAAATTGAACTTTGAAGCATAATTGAATTGGAGGAATCAGGGTTCAGAATCTCTCTCTCTCTCTCTCACACACACACACACAACCAAAGAAAAGGCAAATATCAAAACAAACCTACGGTTCAAATGGGCATATATGCTGAGACAGGGTTGATTTTCATTTTATTTTAATTTTGAAATTTTGGGGAAGAGAAGCAAATGGGAAAGAAGTAATAAAGGAAGGTAAAGAGCGTTTGCAGAAACATCACAAACAGGGGCTGGCTCTGCCTCCATCCTTTTCTCTTGTTCTCTACCTTCTTTGTTTCCTTCAGTCTTCTCCTCTTTCCTCATTTCCTCCTTCCTGCCTTCATTCTCTGCCTTTGCCTTCACATTTATTAAAGACTATTGAGCATCCACCACATGTACATATTGAGCTAGATATCAGGATACCATAACAAGAGAGATATGGTGTTGAATTTGCAAAGTAGGACCAAGCAAACAAAAAGACATTGCAGTAGAAATAATGATAAAGAACTAGGAAAGCACAAATACGAGCACCCATCATAGGTGAGAGATTTCTGAAAGTTTCCTATGAGAAATTATGTTGAAACCAGCATGTGAAGGATGGGTAAACATGGCCAAGGGAATTAGGAGAAGAAAAAAATCACCTGTGAGTATAAATAGCCAATAGCAGAGGAGCTGAAGTAAGTCCATTAAGGCTGGAAGGCGGTGGTCTAGGTGGAAAGTTCTACAGTGAGGCCATGGTGTCTTGGAGTACAGGCTATTGTTTGGAAAATGAAAGAAATGCCAGTACTTATAGAGAGTTACTTATTTGGGATGAGGCTCAGGCTAGGTTGGGGGATATAACTCAGGGGATAGCACTTGCCTCCTACGCACACGGGAGTGGATTTGCTGTCCAGTAGGGCAACAAAGATATACACCATTCTTTTTCCTAAAACTAGTAATGGTTAGGTAGAGTTGTAATCATTGTAATACAAGTCCTTGAAATATCTTTAGAATTTCAAAGAAGAGAATGTTAGAAAGTCAAGAATACATGCAACATCTGTATCCTTGTCACCGCTTTCCTAAGCAGGAACCTGTGAATGTGATACGGGGCATTCGGGGATGTTGGCTGGATGAAGTGGAGGTTACCATGTTGAAGAACTGGCAGCATGACTTACCCCACAGGAGTCGAGGGGTTTTTCTTTCAAGGTGTTCTTCTTGGCATCAACCACCTACAACTTAGAGAGATCACGGCAACATTTTTTCTTAATACTTAATATTTTTACTACTAGCCTGCAAACTCTTTTTGGTAGTCAAAACAATAAAAGTCATGAAAATGAAGGACTTTGGGATTTTCTACTCAGAGGCAGTGTCACTGTGTTGACAATAAGAGGAAATTAAGTCAGGGTCATATTCCCTCTGCTCATCCAACTATGGGTACAGAAAGATGACTGCATGGCTGGGATCATACCTGGACGTAGAAGCCTCAGGCCCCTTTTTCTCATGCTCCACTACATCTCCAATGCTGAAAGCAGACTAAGGGGCATTTGGCTTCAAGCAGTAAAGAAAATGTGCAGGAAAAGGCTTTAGCAGAGTTCGTTATGTCTTTACTTGATGAAGGCCCGACCTGCTGTCCACAAGGAGTGTACTCTGGGCCCACCCCTGTCTGCCTCTCAACTCACTCTCAATCTTGTGAATCAGTTCAACTTCCCAATGCAACAGGCTTAACTATGTGCAAGTGTGTCCGTCTTAGCTGAGCTTCTCATTGTGCTTTTGTTTTTGTTCTTTGGCCTAATAGAGGAAATGCTTAGGAGAAATATTGGAAATGTAGATTCTCTTTTGCAAATGTCAGAATACATTCTAAAGCTTGAGTAGAGGAGTCAATGTGTAGCTTTCTATACTATCATGCAGTTTAAGGCTTCATTTTTTTTTTCCCTGTGGGATCACTTACAGGGTTTTGCCCATGTTAGGCAAACACTCTACTACTGTGCACTCTGCTCCCTCAACTCCTTTGTAATAACACACACACACACACACACACACACACACACGCACGCACACACACACACGCAGGCACACAGACATAGAGTTGTAGCAAAGAATGTGTGCTGGGTTTCCAAATAGCCATGACTCAATCATGTCTCTACCTTGACAGACAGGTTTTTCTTTGTCTTTTTTTTTAAAGACAGGGTCTCTTTATGCAATTCAGCCTGGGCTTGAGCTCACTTTGCAGCCCAGGCTGGTCTTGAACTTGCAAAGATCCTCCTGCCTCAGCCTCCCCAGTGCTGGGATTACAGGTATGTGCCACCATGCCCGGTGACAGTTTTTTTTTTTTTTTTGATTCAAAGGATGAAATGATATTCAGTTATAGCTTCATGCTTAAGGCAAATATAATTCTAAATTTTGGGGATGATGTTTCTTTCAAGGGACAGACAGAACACAATGTTTTGCTTATTCATATTTTAAAACGGTTTGTAGCTCATATTTGTTATGGTTGATACATTGTGTCAACTTGGGGAGTCTAGAGGTTTGGCAAAGTGACTCAGCAGGAAGCCAGGGCGCTTACTTTGTATACATCCTGAGCCTGTGGAAGAGGAGGGCATGGAGAGTATGTGAGAGCTACAGGCCCCTTAGGTAGGGTAGCCTGTTTACAATGTAAGGCAGGGAAAGAAGCTGCTTGCCGCCACTCCTCCCTTTTGCTCTGGCTGTTTGCTGTTCGGCTGCCATTCCCCTCTTTGCTCTTGGTGCTTTGCTATCTTCTGCCTCGAGCCAGCCAAGTATGGACTGAAATCTCCACAAACTGTAAGCTAAATAAACCTTTCCTTCCTTCATTTTGGGCGTTGGGTATTTTGTCTCAGCAACGAGAGAAAACTAACCAAGACAGTATTTTATTTTTTTATTTTTGTAGATCATATTTTAAAAGATCTGAAACTGGAGTTATATTATTAAACTATTATATATGTTTTGAGGAGGACAAGGAACAAGATAATACGTGCATAAATTTGGAATTAAACAAGCCAGCCTTTTACTATGAAGAAGTGCTTCGTTCGGAAGGGAATTTTGCATGAAAGCAACTTTAGCTGGACAGCTTGGAGTCTTTCTGTGCAGGTGATATGCTTGTCAGGCATATTGCATTGGATAAACATTGTGATAACATTGTGATCACCTGTGTATTTATACCCTCGCTGGGATGCCTCATGGAGCCTCCTGCAGGGAAGGTCCTCAAAAGAGAATTAAATGGCTGATCCAGCACAGCTGGTGTCATCAAAGCAAGCTGAAATACCAAGCCCCAGCGTCCATGCCTGACTCCACCATTAACCCCTTCCCTGCCTATTTCCTGCTTCAGATAGAAGAAAAAATGTTTTGTAGTGGGAGTAGCTGACTCAGTAGCAATGATGACAAGAAGAGCTCAATGACAACAAAGACTACACAGCTGCTCTGCACGAACGTCGGTGCTAATAGCTATTATTCTGTGTAATCCTTCAGTAGCTAGAGCAGGAATTGTCTTATTTCTATTTTAGAGCCAAGAAAACTGAGGCTTACAGAACTGCCTAGGGCTATAGAGCTAGTAACCAAAGCCAAGACGCCAAGTCCATCATCCGAATCTGGATTCTGTGATGTTAATCAGTATTCAGATTCACTGGGCTTACCTTTTAGTTCTGGAAAAGCAGAGGGACTTCTCTGGGCCCTAGTGTATCCAAAGCAAATTTAGAGTGAGCAACGTAGCTTTCAGTTAAATCTTTTCCTTTTCTCACAGCTTTTCACTAACAGTACCAGGAACTGTCATAGGTACTTTAGGGCAGAGGTCTGCTAACTCTGGGGCCAAGGATCTAGTCTTGGGCAGCACAGTAGGAGTGAGTGAAGCTACCTTTGTACTCACAGCTGCCCCCATCACTTCCATTACCTCCTGAGCTCTGCCTCCTTTCGGATCACCCATAGGAGCGTGAGCCCTACTGTGCACAGGGACCTAAGTTGTAGTGCCCTTTGAATCACCCGTAAACCATCCTACCACTCCCATCTGTGGAAGAATTGCCTTCCACCAAACCATTTCCTGGTGCCCAAAGGGTTGGGGATCATTGCTTGAGTGAGATGAGGGAGATAGACGAGAAAGGCTCCACCTCTTCTGATCCCTTGCCCTTTATCTCCTCTCTTTCCCACAGGACTGAGGGGCTGAACCATCCTATAACCTGGCTGTGGCTGGCCTTCTGGGGGACTCCGGTACGCCTTCATCTCCTGCACTTCAACTTTGCAAACCCACCTTGTCTGTCACTCTTAGGCAGGGTTCTGAGCTTTGCTGCACATTTTTGATGCACAGTTAATAAAACATATTCTGATCTAACTATGTCCTTAGTGTCATGTGATATTAATATGGATGCAGCTCATAATTAGTGAGCACCTGCCTTATGGCCATTCACCCTGCAGAATTTATCAGGTTTCATTGTTTACTGTTAGTTTAAAAAAATTCCGTATGCTCTGACCTTGTGACACTTAAACTTTGCTCACGCAGTTAAAACAGGAAAACCAGTTATTTGATATCATGAAGGTAAATCAGCTGGTAGGCACACTCAGATGTTTCCATCCCCACTGGTATGATGGGGAGACATATATTATTAATTAGGAATGCACAGGAGAGTATTTGTTTTTAGTTCGTTAACTTCCAAAATCCAATACAAAGAAGATATAGCAATAGTGCATTGAGTTTTCATTGTCAGCATGTATCCTTCTGTCATCATGCAAGAACTGCTCCAAAGTTAAAAAAATAACCCACACATATTGCTTAATGCGGCCCTCCTCCCACACGCCTGTGGAGTCTTCCGAGCAAAGGAAAAACACGAGCTTTAGTCAGGCCCTCAGGGTGAGGAGTCTACTCACATGTGCTGGTGCCAGTTAGCTGAGGTGTTTGTGGAGCAGGCTTTGGCAGGCCACCAGAGAGAGAGTATTTCATAATTCAGGACTCACCCCTGAGGATTCTACACTAGCCAGATACTAATAAGAACCTAGGGCTGGGAGAAGAGGGAGGAATTTATTCCATGCACCAAGATGTTGGAAGAAGAAGTAAATTCACTGCATCAGGTTTCTTTTTCAGGCTTGCTTTCCTTTATTTTTAGCTTCTATGCATTTGTCTTTTCTCACCAGATTTCACAGTGTATTAATTTGTTCTGTTGTTAGTGCTCTTGAACGTACTGTCGCATAAATTCATCCCTTAAAATGGCACTGGGTATTTGGGCATGGAGATGCTCCTTTATATAATAGGATGTTAAAATAGTTAACATTTATTGGGAGCTTACTTGTACCACGTGCTGTGGTGAGATATGCATGGAATATCTCGGGTAATTCTTGGAACTCTAGCATCTGACTAGTGTTACCAAGTCTAATTACAGCTGAGGAAACTGAAACATAGAAAGGTCACAAAGCAAGGACACAGCCAAGCTAAGAGAGAACCCCTGTAGCTTGGTCAAGTCCACCCTCCCAGGCAAGCCTGGTCAAGTGACCCTGAGACCTTCCAGATGGAGCCAGCCCTTGCCTCGGTGCCTGCTAGTAACTGCTGGGAGGACCAGAGTCTCCATCCCGACTAAGTGCCTGTTGTAATGATAATATGTTCAAACCACCAGAAAAGGTCCTGAATAGGAAGCCAGTTTGAAAGTTTCTTATAAAACTAAACATAAAACTAAACATTGACTTTGCAATTCAGTAATCAGGCTTTTTAGTATTTACCCAAATAGACTGGAAATGTATGTTCATGGAGAGGCCTGGACATGAATGTTTTAGTAGCTTTATTCATAATTGCCAAAATGTGGGATCAAGCAAGATGGCCTTTGATAGGTGAATGGGTAAACAGACTGTAATACATCCAGACAGTGCATGTTATCCATCCATGGAAAGAAATGAGCTAGGAAGCCATGGAAAATCATGAAGACTCCTAAATGCATATTTTTAAATGAAAGATCTGGTGAAAAAATGCTACATGCTGTATGATTCCAAGTGTAACATTCTCAAATACGCAAGGCTGTGGGACAGCGAAAAACTCAGTGATTTACATGGCTTTGAAGAAGGAGGGACACATTAGCAGAATATGCAGGAATTTTTAAAGTTGTGGATGTTCTCAGTATGTTAGAGTAGCTGTGGGTATGTCATTCTACCTTGGTCAAAAGCCACAGAATATACCACCTGAAGAAGGAACCCTAATGCAACTATAGACTTTCGTTATTAAGAAGATATCAATACGGGCTCATCAAGTGTAACAAATGCACCACTCTAATGTAAAATGTTCATGATAGGGAAAGCCAGCAGGGGAATACATGAGCACACTCTGTACTTTCTATTTACCTTTTCCGTCAACCTGCTCAGATTTATTTATTTATTTGCAATATTGTAAATTGAAACCAGGGCCTCACACATGCTAGCAAGTGCTCTACTAGTGAACTACATCCCTGCTCCTTCTTATTTTATTTTGAGACACAGTCTCCCTAAATTTCTTTGGCTGGGCTCAAACTTGTGATGGCCCTGTCTCAGCCTCCCAAGTAACAAAACCACATGTGTATGCCTATCGTCATATTAAGCATTTGCTTTACCGCTATGCTACTTCTCAGGCCCTAATTAATTTGTTTTTTTGTAAAAGACCTTGGGGAGATTAGGTGGCAGGGATTAGAAGGTAGGACTAGAAGAGTATTTTTCAACTCTTTCTACATTATGGCCGTTTCTATTAGTTACTCAAAACAAATCAACTTTTAAACAAAAAAAAAAATACTTAACTGTCTTGACTTGCATAGTCACAATAAATTTAAAAATTCAAAGCAATGGGTCTGGAAGCATAGCTCACTAGTAGAGAACATCGTTAGCATGTGTGAAGCCTTGGGTTCAGTTCTCAGCAACAACACCCACACACAAAATGTAAAAATAAAAACGCACCAAAAGAAAGAACTGTCAATTATGAGCATGATCTTATGTGTGACCTTGTTTTAATGTGGAGATTTTTGTCTCCTGTATTCTTGATGCCTTAGGAGCAGTAGGCTGGGATGACCCACTTGGTAAGGACGTGGTAGGGTATACCCAAAAAGTCTGGCCTTTCTTCTGCCATCTTCCTCTGTTCTTTAGCAGTACACACTTACATTTATTCCTCAGACACTGTGGGAAACTCCAGTTAATCAGGCAAGACAGGGCATGGGAGAATTGAAGAAAAATAGAAGTAAGGACACATATGTGCACAGAACGTGAGAAAGAGAGAGAGAGAAGGAAGGAGGGAGAGAGTGGGAATGCAATTTTGATGGATCAGTTAGGAAACTGATGTGGTTCTGCATTAAAAGTTTGGTCTTGGCAAGTGATTCTCCAGAATGAAAGAAGAATACTTTCAGATTTTCCAGCAAAGAGCAGAGCTGGAATTCTTTCTGATTCTCCTCAAACCTTGGAAGGAATACTAAACCCAAAACACAAAAGGACTAGCTCCTATCTGCCATCATTTCCTGCATCCTCACTACCAGGCCTGGTAGACACCATTAATCATACAAGGCCTCCATCTGTGAGCCTGTCATTTGGGCTACTCCCCATGGTCACAAAAGCAGATGACAGGCAAATGCCAAACGCTTGGCTGTGTGGGTCTTCAGTGGTGTCTGGGTAGAAGAGTTACTTCTCTTTACGTATATTTTAATTTTCACCAAATCCGGTTTCCTTTACAGGAGATAGTTATGTTTACAGAGAATGGAATAAATGCAATTGCACTTGGTTGTTTGTTTGTTTGTTTGTTTTTTTAACCAAACTGAAGATATTACAAGTTTTAAATGTCGCTGGGCAGTGTCAATAGATTTGGAACATGTGCACATTCATGCCCTAAATTTGATGCAATTAAGAGCAACCTGAACAACTTGTTTTTCTATCTAACAAGTTGCTGAATATTTGGTTTTAAATACAGAATCACAAAATCAGCCAGGGCAAGAACTTTGCTCAACTGTATTACACAAAAATAGCTTAAGCATGGAAACTTCTCGCTCTGCTTTGTTCTATCCCAAGGAGCCAAACTGTGGACCCCTTCCTAGGCCTAATCAGCTTTCAGAGATATGCCTCGCCCTTCTCACAGGTGCCTGAGGTGTCTGGCTTCGGGGATCTTGCACAATAACTCTTTCAGTGGTGCCAGGGTTTATCCCCAGGTACAGATACCACAAAGTTATGATCCTATTTCTGTTACTAAATTAATAATATCAATAAGTAAACAATATATACCTGCTCCCAAAACCCCACAGATTCCAAGAGACATCTCTGCATCCGTGTATTTTCTCCCGGGGCAGAAGTGAATTTGGGCTGTCTGCTCCTACCTGCTCTTGCTGAGGGGTCTCACCACAACTCAGCATTCTGAATTCATTGAGGAATGAGTTATTGTCACAAAACAAAAGATGCTAGCTGGGCCTCGTTCTCAACTTTGGCTTCATTCATGCCATCCTCTAATTAACTAAACCTCTAGATCCAGATATAAAGAACTTACATTTGGAACTCTCAAAGATGAGATTTCCTTCCCGAAGTGATTACTTCGCTCATTTACCAACATCATGCTCTGTTTCTGCCACATGTCAAGTGGTTTACACATTTTATTTAACTTCACTATTTCTACAATGCTTTGTACCATGTTTTAACTTGGCAGTGCTGGGGATCGAGCCTACGTTGCCTTTGTACTGAGCTATCTCCTTATTTCTTCTTTTAAATTTTTTTTTTTTTTAATCTTAAGACAGGGTCTTGCTAAATCACTAAGTTCCTCAAGCCAGGTTCAAACTTGTGCCCCTCCTGGTACAGCCCCAGTGTACTGGGATGCGGTTATTGTTATTTATGTTTCAGAGATGAGGATGCTAACATTTAGACAGAGCATAGTAACTTCATCATCTTCTTCAGCAGCAGCAATTGCTGCATATGCAGCAACAATATTGCTTATCTTGGAGAATTTACTCTCTCCCTGAAATGTGGAAAATATACCATTTTAGGAATCTTCAAACAAGTCTATAAATTAAGGGTTATTAATATCCCCATTTTACAAGTGAAGAAACAGGGGCCTAGAGAGTTAATGAACTACCCAAAGACAGAGAACGCATTATACAGAGGTGCAGGAGGTAACCTCACTCTAACACCATCGGTTTTCCCAACTATAATTCCTGGAAATATAGGAGAGTAAAAGTAAATGTAAGTCCAGAGATGTAACTCAGTGGCACAATGCCCACCCAGCAAATGCGAAGTTCTGAGTTTGAGTCCTGGTACAAAACAATAAAGTAAATTTTAAAATTATCTTTTTAAGACAAGGCAAGAAACGTTAAGACAAAGGAGAAAAACCACAAAATCTTACTGTGACTGGAAGGTTAAAAATTTTAAATTTTGAAAAGCTAGACATTCATAACTTCAAATATCCAGAAAAATCTGCCCAAAGTTCAGTGTTTATTTCTCTATCAACAATAATGCCTGCTTCAGTTTCCTGGTCAGAGGGTAATTTATTATTATTATTATCACCATCATTATTATTATTATTAACATTTTCTAAAACTTAAAACAAGTTTGATACTTGTGAAAGTTGAGGTTAAGAAATAAAAGGACATCAGGCACCGGGGTATTATAATTGTTTTTTTTCTTAAACATATGTCTTGTTCACTGTTTTTAAATACCACCCAGCAAGTAACAATCAGCAGGAATAACTAGATTGTAAGGAGTATATGCACACGTGAAAGGAGAATTAAATACTTTGATACATCTGCTGGTTACTCTTAGGTAGTATGCGATAAAATGTGAGAATCCATTGAAGACAAGAGGGGCGTTTCCTGCCTCGAAATCCCAGTACAGTTCTTACAGTTACCATTCTCATGTTCAGGACGTAAGCACATTCAGTTTGCTCCAAGAGATGAAAACAAGGACAGGTTTTTTTAAAAAATTGCTAATTTAACAAAATGTAAAAGACCTTCAGCTTCATTTACTTTATCTGTTGAGACTGATATGAGTAGGCTAAGGAAGATTAAGTAACTTTCCTTTGTGCACTTAGAGCGCTAAGCGATTAGGCACACGGTGGGCTCCAGAAGAGGTGCCCTTGCATATGGCGCCACTTGGAACCAAAGGGCTTCTGCCTCTTTGTGCTTCATGGACCCGTATCAATCTTTCTGCCTCCAGCATCTCTGCCTCCTCCCTCGCCACTGCCAGCGCTCGCACGTGTGCACGGTCATCTTGGGAGGAAGGGAAGTTTATTCTCCATAAACAATTTGCTCGTTGGCCACTCTTTGAGTCTGCCAACCAGGTTGCCAATTCTGATGTAGACACCTGTCCATTTGGAACAGGAATGAAAACAGCCACTCATTTCCTAGAAACCATCAAACACCCTGTCAGTGAACAACAGTTCTCCATTAACTGCAATCTGGGCAAGACATGAATGGGTCACCTCCGTAGACAATTACCAGTTCTCCAAGCCATTCAGCTCCCTCGAAACTAGGAAAGTTTCTGGTCCCCTCAACGTAGTTTGAGAAGGACTACCATTTAATGAGGGTAATAAAAAGCTGCTAAAACTTGATTTTTTTTCTTTTTTGGCCACAATTGGATTTCCCTAACAACATTAAACTCATGAATAAGTGTACAAAGTCAGTCCATATTTTCAGGTGGCTTCACTGTCAGAATGAGTGAAAGATATTTCTAACCACATCACTATTGGATCCTGGAATATACATACATACTTTTTCTCATAGAAGCAAGTGTATCCTACCCCTGTGTGTGTGTGTGTTGTGTTGTGTTTTAGAGGGCTCTTTCGCACTTAACCTTGTTCTTTGTTCTATTTAGACACTGCCCTGATCTTTGTAATATGACATCTTCATGAAACTCGGGTGGAAAATATTTTAGGTCAGTGCTACCTACCACTTTCAGATGAAGTGGTACCACTGAAGTGAACTTTCTGAGACGCTTGTGTCCCGTGTTTAGAGCTCCTGCCTGGCGGAGGCTGGGGACTAATGCGGGTTTAATGTTGTTATGAGCCAGGCGGCTGAGCCGGGTAACAATACGAGTCTGTTGGACATGTCTTCTGGGTTGTCACGTTCAATTTGCACATGACCTCCTGGCCAAAAAATGGGAAAGAAGTGGTAGAATGTGGGACTGAAAGCTCATATTATTGCTTTGACAGCTTCACTCATCTAGAAGTAATGCAAAATGCAATTTATATTTATAAACTCTGACCTCCTGCACAGAGAGGGAAAGTATCTAATGATGGGCCGAGGTAGTGGCGAAAGAAACAGATCTCAGTACAGCTGGAATTTGTCTACATTTTTGCTTTTCAACCATTCAATTACAGTCAAAAGATAAATGAAACCTGGACAGTGCACTGGGGAGGTAGTGACACAATTATTTTATAGTGACTGGGTTCTGGCTTGGAGTCTTGGCAAAGGTGCCTGTAACACGCCTTATTTCACTGGAGACAGATAATCTGGCTGCTCCCACTGGACAAAGCCCTCTGCTTGTAGGTGCGTCATTATGCCCATCAGAGAGGAAAAACGACACCAGTGAGTCACTGACACCCCAGATATGCATTTGGAAATTCTTGAGAGAGGCTGACACGTTAATCCTATTAACCGAGATAAATCAAGTTAGGCCTGGTGGTAACTGGGGCATTATTCGCTTTTGAGTGGAAATAGGCAGTGGGCAGAAAGCATCATTTTCTTTTGTGCATCAGGAAATTTGCTGGCTTTTACATGTCCCCAAATAGCTTCATTTTGAATAGAATCTGTGAGCCAACTGGGGAGAAAGAGACTATCATCATCAGGGTCCTCGAATATGTCCTAAGTATTTCTGACCAGTATTTCAAATGAGCATGGTTTCTACAAAAGTGGAACTCACAAGGGAAACAGATCTGGGCTTCCTGGACATTAAGGGAGACAGAAATAATCATTTTCCTAAAGTCATCAGCATCCTCTGAACTGATGGCAACCTACCATTTTTTTTTTTTTTTTTTTGGTCCACCTTAAGATCTTTTTGTGAGACCCACAAATCAACCTCCGGAAATAAACCAGATGAGAAGGGAGATTGCATTAAACAATGCAGCGCAGTAGTCCTAACTTGATTGCTCAAACGCAAGTGCATTTTTCTATATTCCCATTTTTCCCCTCTGCTATTTTCTTTGGGGGATAAAAAGCTTCGGCTGTTTACATTTTCCTGCATATAAAATGTCTCCCTACTATGCCCTACCAGCATCTCTTGATACAGAGGACATAGTGCTTTTTTTTTTTTCTTTTGTAAAAACAACCTGAGCACAATGGCCTTCTATGTGCAGGAATATCAAATAGCTGGTGCTCTCAAATGGAATCTTTCTACTTCCTCTTTTTTATGTCACACTTATGACATAGAGCATTCTCACCTTCCAGAAGGAAATCACTTGTAATTTCTCCAGCTTTCCTTTACAGAATACACCCTGACTCAGGTTTTGAAAGTATCCTTTCAAAGTTTTTACCAGCTTCCCAGTCCACAAGGAAAGGAGCAGGGCACAGGGAGTGGGACAGGTATGAGGAGCCGAGGGGCAAGGCTCAGCACCTCTGCATCAGATGCAGGTGCCACCTTGCTTGGGGACACTCTGAGCAGGCAGGGTGGCATTCCAGGAATCAAGGCAAGAGTGGGATGTTTTCCTTTCAATGGCTGGAAGAGAACAATTTTATGTGTCCCGCCCCCCCAATGCATTTGGAGGACCTACAAGAAGAGTTCTGGGCTGGGCATGGAAACCTGGCGCCTGGAGGAGACACACAGCACCATGTCCATAAGAGGCCCTCCCAGGCCTTTCTCAAACAAATAAACCAGGAGCGAAACTGGATGTTGAGGAGGCAGCTACAGGCCTTCTGGTTTGGTTCTCTCGTCCCAGTCACCTGCCTTCCCTTACCTGTGCTCCTAATTCTCCTCCTCTTCCATCACTTTTCACAACCATCACTTTTCTTCTGTCGCAAACTGCTGAAGACAAATTTAAAAATGTCTGGGAGTCTCTGGCACCCGCTGGGTAGTGTAAAGTGGCTTCCCTGGGGGTCCGTCGGGTGAGAAGAAAATGGGGTGAGGTGTTTTCCAAATCTGTAGTAAGCAGTTCGGGAGGATGTGAAGGCCGGGGTCGGGCCGAGGCTTCGCAGAGGGACGGTGGGTGGCCTTGGGGACTCCCTGTCTCGAGGCCTCTTTTTGGGAGTGCTGAATCCAGCTGTTGCCCCTTCCCACCCACGAGAGATCAGGACACCATCCCATTAGCCCTTAACCTGCACTGCTGGGACTGAGGCTTGGGAACAAATCTTATTTTGATACCAAGTTTTTGGGATAATTGGAGAACGGGTTTGACTAATTAAGGAAATCAGTTTGAATCAGTTTCATAACTAACTCTGGAAAAAGCTCCCGGGATGTTGACTGGTGCGACCTCGGCATCGTTCTACGCTTCTCCATCCTACGCTGCTCCTCTGGCCACCCTTTTGCAAGTTAAGTGAGATAGGGCGCCCCGCTCTGGGGGGCCGAGCCTTCAAGGCGCGGGTGTCTACAGCCCTCGGGGGTCAGAGCTCGATCCCAGCGCTGAGCTCCCGCTCCGTGGGCCCACCAGGGCTGCAAGGGAGGAGGCGCCCACCCTCTGCTTGGGGTGTGGGGCTCCCCGCGCCTCCTTGCCTGCGGCCGGGGGGCGCGATCCCCAGTCAGCCGGCCCCGCAGGAGTTAAAGCCCGAGGCAGACAAAAGGGAGGCCGCCGCGGCTCCCTTTCTCGGCTGTCAGCTGAAAATAGAACGGCTGCCCTCTGGACTTTAACTCCCGACAGAAAGGGCATTTTATTACAGGTTATGACAAGCTGCAGGGGGACTCGGAGAACTCGTAAGAGGAGCGGCGAGGGCAATCAAAAATGCTCGCAATGTTGGAAGACAGAGCGAAGATGGCTTCAAATGATAGGTGTGAGAGGACTCCGCCGCCGGCCGGGCCGGGTGGGAGCCGGGAGCTGGGCCTGGGGACCTGGGCGGCGCTGTCCCTGCCGGCGGTCTGGAGCCCGCAGCCCCGCCAAGCGCCCGTCTTGGCGAGTCACAGGCGGAGGCTGCAGATGACCTCCCCGAAGATGACGACCTGCTCCTGCGCCCAGCATTTGCTACTTTGTTTTCGGTTATCCGCACGAAGGAAATGAGACTTCCCGTTCTGACAGGCTCCTTTTCTTTCCGGATCTCTGGGAGAACAAGTGTATGCCTATGATAACCCACGTCCTGTCTCAAACAAACCTCCCACTAGGTTTTCCTGGAGTTGTTTTATTTCTTTTCCCTGAGCTTCCCTCTCCCCATCTAGTTAAAACTGGAGAGAATGCAGTCGCTGCAAAGATGAATGTTCCCTGTGACATGCGGGGCTCTGCGAAGTCAGCTCGGGGTCCCAGTTCTTTAGGATTTCTCTGGTCCGCTGATTTTGCAGGGTGGGGAACTCTTCCTCTCTCTCTTTTTTCATCACCGCTGGGTGCTGCAAATTAGCTGGGTCTCCAAGAGTGCCCTGACCTCAGAATGGGGTGGGAACCCTGGCAGAACACAAAGTCAGCACCCCCAAGTGGAAAAGCCAACTGCAGGAATTGAGGTGACTGGTGGTTGCCAGCTTAGTCAGGGAGGGCTGTTATCTGGGAGAAATGCAGGAAGAAAGGGGGTGAGAGCAGCCCTGTATCCCCAAAGGCTCCCCCACTTCCATCCCTATACACCCAACCTAGAGTTGGAATTCAGGGTTTCCAGAGTGATACTCCCTACAAATTTCGTTTCTTTGAAGGATTTTAGCTCAATCAAACTCATAAGCTGGAAAGTTTTCTGCAAGCAACACTTCCGCCCTATGCATACCCTTAAAAATAAACCGCAGATTCTCCGCCCCCCTCCCTGACAAAATCTGTGCAAAGGATGTGTGAACAATTTCATCTAACTCTGTGTTTGAGGGCAGGGAGGTGCAGATAAAATTGCCAAGATGAGGCTAGTGGCAATCAGTTTTTCCTATTTGAAGGACTGACTCCTGCCTGGTGTTTGAAAAGTTGCTGAAGCTCTTGCTTGCCAGTTTAACTGCATAAAATGTAACAACCTTAAAATTATTAATTGTTAATTTCCAACAGGCTATTTCCTGGAGAGTGGACCTTGGATACAATTTTACCACCTCTTCTCTGCCCAAACCAAGAGCACTCCAAACCCTGTTTCCTCAACTCAGACCCAATATTCACTTGTACATTTCTTTCAGAATTATACATTTCTTGTTTATTCTCCTCCTGTCAGAGTGTGTCTGATTTTTATAAACCTTTTCCCTCAGGAACTCTCGGATCTTCACCCAACAACTTATATCTGATGTATCAACAGATTGCTGTCTGAAACTTGTGATAGAAATTGAAGAAAGCTCTTACTACAAGTGAGTCTGAAAAATGTGCCCTGGGTATCTGTGTAAAGGAACTTCTGCAAAAAACTTAAAGTCAAAATCAAACAGCTGTGGTACGGAACCCACAATGTGAGAAATTTTTGTATAGCACTGAAGCCATGAAATGAGCGGAACCGGTATTATTTGGTGTTCTGTAGTGATGTACCGCTGGTGAGGAGTGCACCTTGAAAATAAAACTGTGTTTCCTGAAAGATCAATCTACTTGCTTTAATTCAGAACTAAATAGATGCAAAATAGTTGTTTTTCAAATGGCTTCCTACTTGCCTAGAGTCAGGAGAAAAGTTTGCAAAACTATAGGATCATTTTCATTTAATAAGTAGCACATGGAAAAATGTTAGCCCTCATGATACAAAACCTTCCTGTACTATTTTTCTCTTGAAAAGATTGGGGGAGAGAAATTGTAAACGAAATTACTCCCCTAGCTTGTCCTGTGTAAATGGAAATCCTTCAAAATTTGAAAGGGTAATACAAGCAATAGAAAAACCCGACGTAGTTTGAATATTGTGTTCAATTCTACATTTGGGCAAAGTCTCCATGGGTAAAACTCAATCTTCATTTCTCTTTGTTTTATCTCTGTCTTCCCTTCTGGAACCTGAAAACATTTCAACTCATCCTCTGGAATCAAACTCAAATATGCTAAAAGTTTCTTTGATTTCCATGTTCTTGTTCTCTTATGCACTGTGTCCTTTTCCTCTTCCTGGAAGCAGCAAGTTGTCAGGAGAAAATAAAAAGTCACACATTTTGAACTTTCATCCACACCCTTCCCAAAAGAAAGAGAATAGAGAGATTTAAGGCAAAGACACCAGAACCTGTCAACAGCTGTGCCACTGGAAAAGCCGTTGTACAAAGAAGAAAGGTCGTCTACAAGAAAGTTAAAATAAAAACCATCACCTGTAAATGGAATTGCTCTGGCAGAGGTATTCGGACTCGTGGGGAAAATATCAACAAAATTTCCACTTGGAAGTGTACAGGAAGGAAGATACTGTTAAGGAGGAAAAGGGACACATTTGTAAGGTAGAGTATATGAAAGCAGAAAAAATCCCCAGAAATGTGTTTTTGCACCCCAATCTTTGGACGTCCTCCATGTATCTTAGAGATGGGCTGGAAAATAAGGTAAGAAAGAGGAGATCAGACCCTCCAAAGAAGATGTAGGCTGCTTTCGTCCCTTTGGGAAAAGAAGAGGGGAAAATCTTTTTACCATTTTCCTCCCTTCTGAGACCTGGAATAATAAACTCGAGTGCCACCCGTCAGCCCCTGTCCATCTTCTTTAGCAAACTTGACATAGTGGAAGAAATATGACACGTGAATTATTAAAGAGGAGCTAGTTGACTTTTAACCCTGGTTGCTTTTCTCAGACCCCATTACCTGCAGATTTATCTGGCAATATACTGCAAGAATTATAGGGCGAGTGAGTTGGGAGAGGAGAAAAGAAAGCAGATCCAGGAGGTTGTGAAAATATCAGCGAAAAGCTTGCCATTTTACCTTACCATTCGCTACACTTAAGGGAATGAGTCACATGTCTCAGAAAACAAGCCATTCTCCTAAGAAGGGGATCAGTTTCTCTGTCCAAGAAGCAAGAGGAGAAAGAATTCACCAGCATCCCTTCTTCTCTCCGATTTCCTCTCCCTTCAGGCAGAGCTGCTTAGGATTTTAATCTGTTTACCTGCACTTAAATTAATTCTTAACTTTATGAACAAGAAGCATATAAAAGGCCCTCTTCCTTCCCCCCTCTCCCTTCCTTTTCTTTGGGTATAACTGCTTTCACTTAGTTGCAAGCACTTGTCAAAAGGGAAGAAATATTTTCTGTGTGCTCTGAAAGATAGCACAGACTTCCCCAAAGTCAGTTTCGTGGCCAACTTTAGAGACCACCCAGAGACTATTTAATTTTGCACAACTGATAGGACCTAAAAGTCAGCAATAATCATTCAGGTATTCAGACAGAAGTTTTATTTATTTATTTATTTATTTACCTATTTATTTATTTTGGTGCTAATTAAGCAGCCATTATGCTGTGAAGTTGAAGGACCCGGGCAGCTGTGGCTAGAACAAAATAGGAAGGAATGCATGGAACCCTTAGGGGTCTCTTCTTTTAAAATGAACAAGAAAGGAAGACACGATAAAAGAATAAGAAGAACTATTATTATTGTTGTTGTCGAGTCCCTCGGGTGTAGATTTGTATATCCTGTTGCCAAGGTGAAGGTAATAATTGAATCTATCCTAAATCCGAGTGCTGGAGTAGTCAGAAATGACTGCATCTGATAGAGGAGCCAGGAGGCAAGTGATGGATGCTATTGTCCAAACGTGACCCTCCATTAACACTACCTATCAGCATCTGGATCCTGTCACCGGTTCCCATCCCGGAGCCAAGAGGGCTGCCTGGCCTATTCCAAGCGCTTCAAGAGCTTGCGAGCTGCGCTCAACCCTGCGCCAACTAAATGGGTGGAGAGACTGACCCAAAGCCTGCACTCTCTCTCTCCACTCGCCTTATTACCCCTCTCCAGGCCCATTGTTTGGCAGGTACTGCCAATTTGCTCCTTATCTTGCCTCTGCTTATGAGGGCTTTTTATTAATGACAAAAGGAGAAATGGTATTAATATTAATTAACACCGTAAAATGAAACAGTTTTGGGAACCCACCAAATGAATAATCTCATCGTATAATTGGACTGTAGAGAAAAGGGAGGAGGAGAGAGGGGAAGCGGAGGGAGCAGGGGGGGAGATACAGATGACCTACTGGGTGACAGGCACAGGTTGGAAGGGTGACATTTTATTGTAAGCCTCCCAATGAAAGGAAGAAAAGGAAGGGACCAGTCAATTTAATGCAGGGACCAAGAGTGCAAGAGTGTTGCTAAGAGACAGAGATGCTGGTAAAGTTCTATCAGAAGCACTACTCTGACCTTATGCAAATAGAGGCGGCCAACTCTTTGTGGAACGGCTGAAAATTCCACCCCCTGTGTCACCAATACCTGGCATCGAGCCTTTTATTCAAATGTTCTCTAAAAACACACACAGAGGATGTGACAAAGCATGACACATTTAGGGGCTTTAACAAAACACGCACAAAAGGGGGGATAACAATAATAATAGCAATAATTTTTAAAACTTGGGGGAAAAAAAAAACCCAACACCAGATCTTCCTGTTGAAATGTCACCCATCTTTACCTTCTGGCACTGTCATTTTCTTGTAGCTGAAAAGGAACCCAAAGATCCAGAAATTGCCCTCTCATTGCAGAAGTAGAAGCTTATTAAGACACTGCAGCGCTGCTCTGACTACCATCATTAATTTACGCCCCGAAGAGTGTGAGGAGGGGAAGGGATGGTGTGAGGGCAGATGGGCAGAGAATGAGAAAGCTTGGTGTAGACTAGAGAAATCATAGCACATCCCGTCCCCTGAACAAAATAAAGCACGCCTTTCCTTTGATTTTATCTAGCCACTGTAGGACAGGTTAAGTGCAAAAACCAGGAAGCCTAGGAAACCACTTGGGTCTCCCAGGACAAGAAGTTAAATGTCACAGCAGTTAAAATGGGAAGGGCAGACACATCTCAGCAAGCTGGGGGCACCTGAGGGCCTGCAGTGGCAAGGTCTTGACACTCTGCGACAAGACTAGGAGGTGGTTGTGTGTGTACTCATTGGCCCAAGCTTGCCTGCCCTTGGCAGAGAAGGAGGGTGTTCTCGAGCCCACCCCTGTGAGCAGGAAGGACATGAAGCTGGAAGCTGCTGCACTGCAAGCCCTATCTCTTACCTCCACTGATGTAGCAGCAGCAGCGGCAGCGGCAGCAGCAGCAGCAAGAAAAAAACAACTGCACCTCCCAGTGTGGCCTGCTCCAGCCTGCTGGGTTGGCCACCCTCTGAGCCACATTTGGGGTTGACCTTTGAGCAGGCAGACTTCCAAGTATCCAGGCCAAATTCGTTCTCCTTCCCTCCCCTCTCATCCCTCCAAGCCAGGCTGTGCATTGAGCAGAATGGGAACCACCTCCCCAGGAGAGTCTTTCTCCCAAGGAAACACCCTTGCAGCCAGGGTGCCAAGCTGGAAAGGTAAACATCACAGCAGGGACAAAACAGGTGATTTTCACACTTCTCAGCCAAGATTTTTTCCCCCCAGGAGCCACAGATTTGGAACTTCGAGGTCTTGGGATGGAGGAGAGTGGAAGCTGGCAGAGGGGCTTCTGTCAGAGGAGGGAAGGAGCTTCTGTCCTCCTGCAGCCCCAGGAGCCTCTCCGCAGGACGGAAGGCAGCCAGGACTCAAGGCAGCCTCGAAGTGTCTTGCTTGCTGCCTGCTCTCAAGCCGCTCTCACCGTGGAAGAGCAGAACATTTTCAATGAGTGAGGGCAAAGCACCGCACACACAACTCCCCCAACTCCATTTACGCGCCTACTTTTTACCCACTCCATTTCCGTCGTCTTCCCTTTTGATTCCAATATTGATAACGCGCCCATTCTCTCCCATCTTTATGATAATCTTTGCAAATGAATACATTTTTCGACTGGGGGGCGTTTCCAGCGGTTCAGGGGCAGTAACTTCCCGGGGCAACTTCTCCCTCGGATGCGCCCTCCTCCCCTCTTAATGGCGGGACTTTTCATAATGTGCACAATACTATTAAAATTTCATATTAGCAGTGTGTATGGTGAACTTTGTAATGGGAAATTCAATAGCTGCTGTAAATATTAATGGAATATGAAATGAAGCCGCAGCCTGGACCAGCCCTGACAGTAAAACCCAGTGAGCATGTGGCGGCCCCGGGGCGAGAGGAGCCTTTCCTCTTGTCGCTCTCGCTTTATTACATTAGCGCGGGCCTCCCCGCGCCGGCGTGGGCGCAGAAGCCGAGGCGCCGGGTCACCCATGACAAATGTCCCCGTGTCTCGCCAACAGGCCCCGCCTGGCCCTGCCGCTCCATCTGCCCAACAGGCCCCCGGAGAGCGCTTGCCGGTGTCAGTTTCAGGTAAAGAGCTCTTGAAAGCGCAAACTCTTCAAAAAGGTTACAAGGGCTCCAGTGTCTCCCAAGCCCCGGGCACCACCCCTCCCCGCAGGAGGAGGCCTCGCAGCCGGGAGGGGAACCCCAAGCGCCGCGTTAAGGAACCCCAAGTGAATTTCCAGCTTGAAAGCGCCAGGAGAGTAGCCGGCCCCAACCGCCCACCCTCACCTCGACTCCTCCCCACCTCCTGCCCGCAGGGTGGGCCGCACAATTGCGCGCGGGGCTGGCGAGGGCGCAGGGCAGGACCGGGGCGCCGGGCTGGGGTCCCCCCCAGGTGCCTCCCCCCAATCCCGGCCTGCGCCGTCCCGGGTCACCGCCTGGGCCAAGGCACCGGGCTCTAGGGACAGCTTGTGTCTAAGTGACCCGAGGACGATGGGACCCTAGGCCTCGGAGCCCCCAGCTCCGCCTGCGCCCCGGAGTGAGTCCTGGGAAACGGAGGCTGGGGCGGGGCGCGGTCTCCGGGAGGGGCAGCGCTCCCTGGGGCGCCCAGGTGGGTCCGTCCTAAGCCCCGGTCCCGTCCCGTGTAGGAGGATCCGGGAGGCTCCACGCGCTGGCAGATGTGGCCGTCAACACCTAGGGCGCCCCGAGGAGTTATTTCAACAGGCTGGGAAAGGTCGGCGTTTGAATGGCGGGTGACGCCTTTCCGCCCCTCTCTTCAACCCCCAGAGTTCACGATGTCCTGACGGCGCTCGGGAGAGCTCAGTTTGGATGGGGCATTCGTGTGCACTCGTTAAGAGATGGGCTGTCAGCGCTCGCCAGGGCTCTCCCACTCTCACGGCCCCACGCGTCCTCCCCGCCCGCTCGGGGCCGAGGCTCGCTCGGTCACCAGCAGAGGAGCCGGGTGACACTGGGCCAGGGGAGCGACTAGGGGACATCGGCGGCGCCGCAGGGGAAAGTCAGATTCGACTCACGAGCCCAGCCTGGGCCAGCGCGCAGGACGGTCCTGCCACCCACCGCCCAGCTCTTCATTTTTTTGCTGCTTGTAAGTGGAGAGAGTGGAGCGCTTCAGGGCACAGCGCGCAGCGCTAACATCCTCGCAGCTACCCTAGGGCAACTGTCTCCCCGTTCCCCCGCTCCTGACCCCCAAGTCTCACCAGTGTGAAGTCATCTAGCTCCTTCTTACCACAGCTGTGTGGAGCCACCCTCTTAAATTCACAGCCTCCCCCCCTCCCTGTTAAATTCTTCCCTGCGCAGTTATTTTTCCTCCAAATTAATCTAGAAGACGGTAGTTCCCTCCTTTGCTCCACGTGCACGAGAACCGCAGAGCAGAGAAGAACTGAAATAAAAACGGAATTGAAATGCACCAGGGGTTTCGCTGCAGGAATTGTTTCAACAAGGTAGTCACGTTTCGCCAGAGCCACTGAAATGCTTCAGGTGTGATTTGCATCCTCCCCACCCTCGGGCCAGTTCCTGCACCCCTAGCCCCTTCCTTCTGTGCACCCCCTAGTTTAATAGCAGCGTCTCAGTTTCTCTGGTGCCCTAAAATCCCCTTCTTTACCCTCATGATCTTTCAACTTCTTCCTCTTGCCCTTTAAAAGAGTTACACTTTCGAAGAAGACTTAAAAAAAAATAAAAGGACAAGAAATAGATATAGGTTTTGTAAGTGTTAAATAACTTTCTCAGCATGTATTAAAGGAAGATTGTATTTTATCAACAGCTGATTGAGGCAGTTGTGTGATCCTGTCGGTCTGTCTATAGTATCATATTTATTTAACCTGCTGGGGGACTGTGTGCAGGGGCAGCTTGTTCCCGCTGACAGGAGCATGTACATTACGCACTACCCCAGGTATCCTGATTGATTGTTCCCACCCCAAAGCCTTTGGTTCATAATTTAGCACAGCAGGTTCTTCATCACAGACTAGGTTAAAAAAAAAAAAAAAAACTGTAAAAGATTTCAGTGAACAACTGCTGCCAACAAACCTTCCTCCACCTGCAACCTCCAAATATTTTAAATGCCTCTCCAGATTGTTCGGTTTTTGTAATTAATAATTACCGAGCATGAAAACTTTATTTACCTTACTTCCCTGAAGTGTGATCAGATGATTCATCTTAAATTTGTGGCTGGACCAACATTTCCTGAACTGGGCAGTGGGTGGTACAGGAGCTGAGAGGCGGTGAGGACGAGGTCAAATTGTGTAGGCTTCTCCTCTTTCACTTTTTTTTTTCTCCACAGCAGGTTTGGAGTGTGCCAGCAGTAGAAAGGCCGACATAATTGTTCTTTCCCATGCCAACTCTACTGAGTTTGCTTTGTGAATTTAGTTTTTAAAGTCTGCAGGCAGCAAACTGGATTCTTACTAGGTGTACTTATTTCTAAGGGTGAGGAAAGATCTATTTCCTTTCTTCTTCTTCTTCTTCTTCTTCTTCTTCTTCTTCTTTTTTTTTTTTTTTTTCTGGTACTGGGAATCAAACTCACAACCTTGCACTTGCCAGGCAGGCACTGTGCTGCTGAGCTAAATCCCCAGCCCCTTCTTTTTCTTTTTAAACAGCTGTTCAGGGTGCGAACAAACATTTATAATATTTGTGCATTTTCAAGGAAATGGACACAATGTTATGGGCAGGTCCTAGAAATTCAGAAAGTTGTAAGGTGAAGTTAGCATTACATAGGGCAGGGCCAGTGAATAATTATTTCCTATTACATTTCTAAAAAGAAGATTTTTTTGACAGTTTTTTGCTAACACTAGTAAAACAGATATATGTATTATGGATCAACTAATATATGTTTATTTATTAAATGTTTTTGTCATGATAAAATGGGGCACAGTTTTCTGTCCATCTTCTTGGATAATTATTATTCTGGCTGTTCATATTTTTAGGTCTGTATGTATAAAAGCAATATTCTCAAATGGTGATGATTTCTACCCACAGAAATATTTTTTTATTATACTTGGTGCTTTACATTTGTCTTTTAGAGATTCTTGAAGCTTGAAAAAGCTCCTCTGTATCTGCCTATGTATCCATCCATCTATCTATCTATGTATCTATCATCTTTGCCCATCAGTTTTGTCATTTGAATAAAATGGGGAGGTCATTACTATAATTAGCTGTATGAGTATATAATGTTACAGTCAAGGGTGGGGATTCATACCATTTTTAAAAGCGATTTTAAGTGCATTGCCACTACTGTAATAAGCCAATACATCCGAAGTATTTTCCTCTTCAGCTCTTAGTTTATTTATTTATTTATTTTTTATTTTCCTTGGTTTTTTTCCGGTACCAAGAACCGAACTCACAGCCTTGCACTTGCCAGGCAGGTGCTGTGCCACAGAGCTAAATTCCCAGCCCCCGGCTCTTAGTTTAATATTAGGGGAATGTCTTTTTAATATATTGAGTGATGGCAGGTAATGGTCATGTTAAAATTTTCTTCCCTATTCTTGAGAATTATCCATTAAACTGCAGCGTTTGGCTTGATTGTCTATCTTAAAATGGTGGTAAAGACATGAACCATATATGATATACTCTTCCGATTCCAGTTAGTATTTTCTTTTATCAAATACACCTTATTTCTGTTGTTGTTAAAGTCTCTCTCTTATTGTCTATTGTTTGGGACAGATCTAGGAGACCCCCATGGCATGCATTCTTTGCTGATAAAATAACGTTCAGCAACTCTTTTTATCTCTAGATGTTGCTATTTATCCTTAGATGGTGTTCAATGACAAAAAACCTAGAATATCTGCAAAAGTCCAGGAGATGCATCTTCCTTCTGAGAAAACATCCATTATCAAAAGTAAGTACAGACACGATATTCAGAGAGAATGTGAAAGGGCAACCTAGCAAAGAAAATATTTACCCGTGCCTCCATGGCAGCCAGGGACACTCAGGCAGACCAAGCAAGGTGAGGGAAAGGCCAGCGTTTGTGGTGAATGAACTCTACCCATTTTAATCACATAAGCTAAAGAAGTTCTGAGATACTATGCAAATTAACTTGTAGTCCTATTCCAAGATGTTTCAGAAATCATAGGTTTGCATTGAGAATAAACCTTCTAAAGCCATTCACTACCAGGGTGCTTTAAGACACCACTATGTACATTATCCATAACAATGAAGAAAATAATTTCACTGTTTCTTAGGGAGCTAAATACATTGAACAGGATCCTGTTTATGTTCGGGAGAGACTTTGACCGTAGTTAATGCATACCCATACATAACTACACACACAAATTAACCTGTCTGAAGTTTGGCCACCTCTTAGCTGTGCCGTCCTGGGCAAGTTACTTAATGTCTCTGTCCCTGGGTTTCTTCATCTTGTGAAATAGCAGTGAGAACATCAGGAGTGGCTGGAGGGATTATGTGAATTAATTCAGGGGACAATCTCCATGCAGATGTTGGCATGTAGTCATTCCTGGTCATTCACCGGTTATTTTTTATAGCCCATAATGTGTACCAATGTCTTATTAATATTACTAACAGTGTTTTTGTTATGATTACCTATAATGCTGCAACCAGACTCTAAAACAATTGTATTCCTTTTTTTTTTTAAAGGTAAATAAGGCAATTTAACAGCAATCAGACCTATATGTCTCAAAATCCCCTACATTTGTAGGTTCACAGCTTGATCACTTTATTTTGTGCTCCATTCTCTGGGCTAAGGCCAGCATTTCACAGGCTCACACCCCTAAACAACAACCAAAAGCACCATTAGTTCATTTTATTTTCATCTGGGACTGGCTTTCCCATGAGCAGGAGAACACGAAAATGCGAAGCAGAAGCTGAGCCCTGCTATTCATGCTATTCTTCCACAGTGTTCCCAGGTTACCCTCCTGAGGCCAGCTTAAGGAGTAACTACTCTTCCGTGATCCTTCCTGAAGGTCAGCCTATAAATAGGAGGCATTATTAGAACAATTAAACTGTAAATCTGAATTGGTCCCATTGAGACTGCTCAAAAACCTGCATTGTGCTGAAGTTTCTGAACTGCAAAGCTGCCAGCCAAGGGACAAAGTGATCACTGTCCTTGTGTCCTTCAGCTCCAGATACACTAAATAGCGTTCTATGCAAATGTCAAGCTAACATGTGGCCCCAGGAAGAGGTGGGAATGCCACCAAGATGTTCGTGCCCCAAATCACAGGGAAAGCTCTAAGAGCCCTTCACTTGTTCTGTGGCCACTCTGTTTGGTAAGGATGCCACTATGTCCCTCGGCAAGTTTGCCTTATGCTAAACTCCTAAATCTCTCATGGTTTATTTTAACATCTTCTATTCACGATGTTCAACATGTTAGTGATATTTCAATATCCTTCGTTAAAAGCAGCCTTTGAGATTTTTGCACTTCATACGTGCCAGGCACTACCTTCTATTAGGTTGCCTAAGTCCAAATTTATTTCTAACGGAAATAAATACCCAAATAACAAGGTTGATTAACATTGATTAAAAACTAGGGTCTTGGTGTAAATAGGTTGAAATAATAAAAATGTTCAGAGTTTGCTTTTTTTTTCCCACCCCACATGCTGGGATTGAGACTTAAGACAAAACCAATTTTAATGAGAAAGCCTAGTGGTGTTCCCTCAACTGTGACATTTTTCTTTTTGTTTTTTTGGGCTGGCGTTTTGCACTTTGGATTGTGTGTAAGCTGAGATCACCACTACAGGAAATCAGAGTGTGTGAAAGATGGCAAATAGCTCCCTCCCCTTCTCTCCAAGCCATTCAATGTGGATACAGAATATGACTTGCTTTTGTTACAGTCAGATCACACAGCATCAGCTATGAACAGTTTTCAGTTTATGTCCCTTCCCCAACCTCCTCTTGCAAGCAAGCCTGGACAAGAGCTGGTGTTTTCTGACATGTGTTAGCCTTAACCTTGGGCTCAGAGCCACACCTCTCTTCTCTTTGAGTCAAGCGTTCCTCTTCCTACTCACTTCTTTCCTTCTTAGTGTGTTCAGTGCAGGAAGCAGAGTGTTTCTACCCTGTGTGCACAAAACTACCTGAAGTCCTGAGAGGTTAGACTTTCTGTAAGACTAAGGTCCTCAACCCCAGGCACGGAATTTGCGCCTGTCTAAAATATTCCTCCTAAATATTATCTGTGTATCTTCTATTTTATAGGAAAAGTGCATTTTAGATGGTTAAACTCAGCTTCAGTGATAGGCATTTTGTCTCTTTTTCCTTCATTTTCTCTTTCGGAGGAGTCTAAAAGGAATTTTACTGAACTATACAAACCTTCCTCTAACATCTTGTCACAATTATTCCACAGACCTGGCATGAGTCTTTGTCTTTCTCATGTTCTGACGAATAATAATTTCAAACTTGTTCAAAAGCCACTAACAAAGGTATTAGCATGTCTCCAGAAAGGCACATACACTACAGCGATCTGTGGTTTCCTACTTGTGAATTGTTTGGACTTAAAAAAAAGTGTTTTAACCCACATATAAATTTTTTCTGAAAACATGGCCCTTTCTGAGATTTAGCAAATAGTTAAACAAGTTTACACAGTTCTTTCCCCCCTTCCTTTGAAGTGTACCTCTTAAGTAACAGACACTTTAACTTGCCTTCCTATTAGACAGCTTTTTTCTTTATTGCCTTTTCATAGCACAGCTATCAACAATAAGATAATGCCCAAAGATCTGGGACCTAATCAGCTTTCTGGCTGAGTTTAAAGTCTGGGGACCGTTTCAAGGTAGCTCTGGCTATGTGTACGGCCCACAGCAGTGTTTGCTCTGCCCTGTTTTGATGGAGAGGGTAATGTGTTTGCTAGATAAGGCGAAAGGGACCAGCCAAAAAAGCCAGGCTCTGTTTGATAAACCCTGACATATTTAGCCATTTTTCACACACATAAAAGGAAGCTTTAAAACCCCAAGGAAAATAGAGGTGTCCATTCAAGCACACTAATGTTTATCAAGACAAAAAAAGGTAAATAAAGAAAACTGGCATCTTGTAGTCTATTAAATTAATTAGCTCTAGAGCTTATCATTAAATTGAAAAGCTGGCTAAAATACAAGGCTATTTCTTGCTGTTGTTCCTTAATGTGAAAGGTAAGTTCTTTAAGTGAGTGTACATTGGAAAGAAAGTTATTTTGCTTCGCTTGTGTTGCCCTGGTAGAAGATTTGAGAGCTCCCTGTAAAGGAGCTCGTGAATTGAAGCTGCACGTTAGTAAGGCCAATCTACACGTGCTTGGGATAAGAACATAATTTGAAATTAGTGCTAAGATACACGATGACATTCTTTGTAAGCTGACCTGGAGCTGGAAAACAGATTGAAAAAAGCCAGAGTAAAAATATACCACCTGGTATGTTATAAGGCTGTTAGGTTTTCAAAATCCAATTAAAATAAGTTCACACAAAAACATGTTTTAAAATAACACAACTTATAATCTAGAATGAGTTTTAAAATGCTAGGTGTGAATCTTTTATTGCTTTATTAAAAATTCCCTTTTCTAGACAAAATAAAGGAAAAAATCAGAAAGTTTTACAAAGTCATATCTCAGATAAAAATTTCTATCATGTAAATATAATTTATGCCTCAACTTTTATGCTGTGATCACTTAATTTAGAAGGAAAGATCAACTCTACATCAACATTGTAGTAAGATTTCTAGCTCATTTCTTGGAAACGATACTTTTCTGGTCATTTTTTTTCTAACTTAAAAGTATTTAGTAAACTAAAGAAATATCCTCTGATGATTAGTTCATATATAGACTATTTAATAATATAATCACTCTAATCACCCGAATCTCCAGAAATGTGTGTCTTCTATGTATTAATCATTTTAAATATTTTTTATACCTTGGTGTTAATAATCTATATGAATGTAGGTTTTTAGATGAATTTAATGTCAACTAGGGATTAATGTGCATTAATTAAATTGACTGTATCTTCTATAATGAGAAAAAAGGATTTAGTTTTAATACTGATGATCTTAATAAAGCTTCTCTCTACTTATCAGTATTTTCTCAACATTAGGAATCATTTTTATTAGAAGGTGAATTAATTTAATATTGGCAGTGTGGCAAAACATGAAATAGATCAAGTGATTGCAAAATGACTGTTTTTATGATTGAGGTTTTATAATCAAACTACGTAACTTTCAATTAAAAAGGAATCAATTTATACCAGTTATTTAAAAATAAAAACACAAATTGGATTTCATGTTTAATTTTCTTTTGAGTATTATATAAAAGCTAGCCATCTGACTAGCAGAAACTGCACAAGCACTGTACCTAGTGCATAATGCAAATATTTATCACATTTGGTTCAATTCTGTTAAGGAGTATAAAAGCCACATCTTACAAATGCATTTCAAGTAAAATTATGGTCTCCAAAGGCAGACTATCAAAAAATAGATTCTAGCAGAAATCTGAAGTCTCTGACATTTATTTCTTTATCACTATATGGACAAAGATACACACCAGCCCCGGTACACGTGGAGAGTACAGTCGGGCCCCTGGTGCGCCTGGCCCTGCATGTGATTGGATGCAGAGGAAGACAAACAAGAGCCGGGCACACCAGGCCAGCGTGAAGTTCTTATTCTTTGTTTTGGGTTGCAGTCCCTGGAATTGTAGGTTGTAATTCCATAAGGTAAATATGTGTTTATCTACTCTTATTTTGAAATGGAAGATGGCTAAATAATCAGGGAGAGGAAAGACTAGCAAAAACCTAAACCTTACTCATTGAATTCCTGTACTGAGGAGATGTCATAGGATACCCCAAAGAAGCATAATTATTGTGAGTCATTAAAAGTAAAAGAAGACATACCAAAACCAAAAGAAACCAAGAAATCAGGCTCACCCATCTTTCCTTTCCTCCTTCCTTCCTCCTTCCTTCCTTTTTTCTTCCCTCCCTCCCTCCCTCCCTCCCTCCCTTCCTTCCTTCCTCCCTCTTTTTTTTCCCTCCCTTCTACCCTCTGTCCATCCTCCTTTTCTCTCTCCATCCCCCCTACCCCATCTCCCTCTCATTCTCAACAGTGTACATTTTAATAGTCCAAACTCATTTTCAGTTCGGTCACTCACTGCCTCATGAAGGCTCATCACAAAGTAATACTCAGCTGTTTTCTCCCCAAGTCTATCAGGCCACCTGTCTTGTTTTAAGGGCCTGACCAGCTAACCTACCAACACCTTACATTTACAGCAAGTGCATGGAGTGAGCCTTGGTCTTTGGAAGGTCATCACGGGCACCCCTTCTGACCAGTCTGATATGAGGATGGATCAAGGCAAAATTAAGCAAAGATCTGTTTATGAACTCTCAGCCTGGAAACACAGTAGTCCAGACCAGAAGCTTCTATTAAAAAATGTTGCACCCAGATTTGGCCAACAATCTTTCAGCTTAGTGTAGCTTTTAATAAGTTGATTACCCTTTTAATAAGTTGGTTTCAGTTCTGGTTTTTCTGGTTAAAGAATAAAGTCCACTTTTCTGGCTTGTTAGGAGTATGAGAGAGGGTATCCAAAGTCCCTAACTCTGTGTCTGGCATAGAATTTGGTTTCTATGAAGGATGAATCTCACTATCTTCCAAAGGTGGGGACCACAATGTCACAATGGAACTTGGTTCAGAAACCAAATTGTGCAAAGAACTGCTAAGACAGTTGGGTAAAGATTTGCAAAATGCTTCCAAGGCTTTCAAAGTGCCTTGAAAGTGGGAAGTGCCCAGAACACAGGTACTGCGGGTAGTGGATCTCAGCTCAGTACAAAGAACTTTCTTATAATTCCATCCTTTTGAAAACATTTAAAGAGATGATCATGCCACTTGTCAAGGATGGCAGAGAGGATAATTGGATTATACCAGAGTTGCCCAAATCATTGTTTTTCAAACCTGGATGTATAAAATGGAACCACCTGGGAAACTAAAAGTATCCACATTATAAGCACCAGAGAAATATCTCCTTTCACAGACACAAGTGTGCCATTTACAAGTATGATTTCTAGTACTTGTTAGAAATGAGACACCTCGGCTGTGTAATGCCAACATGAGATCCAGTTGCGGTGAAAGCAAAATTGTGTGTTTGTTTGTTTTTGATTGTTCCCTTTGAAGCCCAGAAAATCATACTGTCTCCCTTCCCTGAGTAACCTTCTGATGTGAGAAGCAGAAAGTGCACAGGAAGAGTAGTGTTAAGGGAAAAAGATGCAGAATCACCATACAGAAACTGTCACACAAAAAGTTAGCATTCTGGTCCCAGGGACTTCTCCTTTTAACAAAAGATACCGTAACAACAGCCACCCTGGGTTTGACACAGTATGGATTTGCTTCCTAACTTTCTCGTCAAGTTTGCTGAAACTTTCTGATCCTAAGTTTGTATTTCTGAATGCGGCTGAGGAGCAGAGCTGTAGCAGGAGTTGCCAAGCCGAAGGAGTTATCCTCAGAGACCGCACAGTGACCGGAGGGGAGTGGCCAGGTGGTGTGATGGGCTCGGAGCTAGTGGGGACCACAGCACGCTGGAGAGCACAGGCTGGGGCGCTCTGTCTGACTCTCACTGAATGTGGAAATGCAGATTCTGTTTTGCCATAGTTTTTGATTTTATAAGATAAACTGGACATTTAGTTTTTCAAAATGTGACAACACCCATAAAAATCCCCTTGTGGTTCCAAAGGAATAACCCTGGGGCCTGTGTCTACCCTGTGGGCCATTGCTGGTGTTGTCTAGACTGGCTGATGGTAGCTAAAGGTAACTCTGAGTGAGTAGGTATTCTACAGCAGAGCTCTTAAAACTTTTGTGTACGTGAGAATCGCCTGGAGATCTTGTTACCTAACCAATTCCTGGGTTTCACAGTAAGAGATTCTGATTTACACTTTCTACAGATTCTCAAGTGATGCGGAGACTGACACTGGCCAATGCATAGGTGAGCAAGAAGCAGTCATCACACCGCTCCTGCGGGCTAGGTTATTATTAGGAACCCACCCAAGGATTCATTTTGTGGCGCTTTCTGACTCTTCTTTCTTCTGCTCTTCCCTATCCTTCCATCCTTGTATCAGCATGAAATCTTAGGGATGATTGCAGCTTGTGTTTTTGCTTTGGGTTGGGAAATCGGTGGGGTGTTGATATTATTGAAGTCAGTCTTACTGGCTTGGCATAACATGCCCAGCCCTACAGAGGGGACAAAGTCGTCCCTAAGTACCTTGCAGTTGACCTGATGTACTAACAAATTTAGCAAATGGTACATTGTGTGTGATTCCTTGTTCCCCAGACCTAGGCAGATACATTCCCTTTCCTAATGCACTGATGAAGAAACCGATCCCTGAGGAGGTAAAATTTCTCATTCTAGGTCTTGCAGGAACCAAGTGGCAGAAGGGAAACCCCCCAAATACTGTTAACATTCCAAAGCCTCTTTGCTCTCCATGGTACCTCCATAAATACACACCCAATAATTACATTAATTGACACATAATATGGATCACATAGTATTTTGCTCCATAATGGATTCAAAATGATTAAAAATGCAAATCATATTCCCAAATGAAATAAATTAGAATCAAATAAAATAGGAAGGAAAGGAAGATGGAGTACAAAATAACATTCTGTGGAGTTTTGGTTCTTGCTAGCAGTCAGGAACTTGATGGCACTTATAAAGAAAGGGCGGACGGTAAGGGCAGACTGTTATGTGTTTTGTTGATACAGGTCAGGTGAAGGCAGACAGAAGGCCGGAGTGGACAAACTTGTTTCGTCTCCCCAATGAGCCTTGACCTGCTCCCCAGGTCTAGGATGCCTGCTTGGGCTTGTGACTCTCAAATTTGGCTACCATGGTGCTCGTGGATCTGCTTGCATCTGAGGGGTGAAGAAAACACAGGTGAAATCAACTAGAACTAGTCATTGCTATTGGTCTAAAGCAACTTACATGGTACTGAACCTCTGAAGCCAGGATCCTTGTTCATTTAATACCATCCATATGCTGTCTGGAACCGCACAAAGACAGGTTCTTAATGAAAAGAATACCAACAGGTTAATGATAATGCTTCAGCTTAATTGCTCTCCATCAAATGTAAGATCAGGCAGGCCCTGCGTACACTTTAACACTTGGTGCCTTTCCTTGTCCTTCCAATTGCACTTTTTAGAGGTTCAGTACATTTGGCTGGTTCAAACATAAGAAAGACTTAGAATAGAAGATTTCAGAGAAAAGGCCAAAAATTCTCAGGGGTGCAAAAGCTGTGGCTTGGTGGTAGAACATTTGCTTAGTATGTACAAGATTCTAAGTTCAATTTCTAGCAACCCCTCAAAATTATCTTAGGAAGGATCCAAGACAAAATCTCAAGTTTTCTTCTGGCTCTAACAACTGGGAAGGCATTAGTCAGAGTGAGATTTGGTGCAATCAGCGATGAGAAGAGGAGGAACAGGGGTAATCCTCAGACACCAGAGCCAAGCATCCATCTGAGATGTAGCCAAGCAGCTTCTGAGGCGGCCGGCTCTCGCTCCATAGCTGTGTACCCTGAAGAGCCGCCAACCAGCTCAGAGCAGAGTTCAGCTCAGGCTGGAAGGCATTTCCAAGGAATCTCCATCTTCTGCCAACTGGATCACTTGAGTCATCTCTCAACATCACATTCCAAGCACAGTGCTCATGTGAAGTCCTCAGGCATTCACTGAGAGCCTGGTCTGGGTTTGGCTTCCCAGACCTGCCATATCCGTCTTTCAAAACTTCGCCCGGGTTTGCAGAAAGCACTTGGCACCAAACCACTCTGTCAACACTTGCTTTTTTAAAAATTAAATTTCCATAGTGACGCCCCAGCCTCGCATTGTACCCTCAGTCTGAAAATGTGTCCCTTCCTATATTTTCAAACCTGGTTCTTTAGTTCATGTTAAATAAAAACAAGAAAGCACAGTACCTGCTGAGGCTCCATCCTTAGGCAGGGCGTCATCCATTGTTCACGCTCACGTTGGCCTCTCTGGGAGCTGAGTTGCTGACTGCATTCTTCCGCAGATTGGGCTCTGAGATCTCTGGGAGCGCCGTGTGGCTCTGTCTCTTCTGCTTCACTCTTGGCGCCACTGTTCCTATTTCAGAGTCTATAAGCAATTTGATAGCAGGAAGCACATTTTAAACCAAATGAGTCTTTTCAAAAACAGATAGTATCAAACGCAACTCACAGCATGTGTAGCCTCCAGTCTGTTGAGGTCTGAGGCTATGCTGGTGAGGTGCTACCTAGATGCTGTTTTAACTACCCAGCATCCTCTTAACATCTACCTGTAGCACGCGGATTTTCCCAGGGTGACATCCCCTACTCAGTCAGGTCTTGTGACTTTTGTGGAGCTGCCTTCTCACACTTACTTGGCCAAGGCAGCTGGTCCAGGGCTTGGGAAGTGGCCCATCAGAGCTAATCAGAGCTCGTATCAGTGAGGATTAGGTTTGGTGTTTAGTGAAAGAGATTCGAAACAAAAGTGGTTTAAACAAGACACATTTTAGTTCTCTTTCACATAGAAGTCCAGGTCGAGGTTGTTTAGGGCTACAGTAGTTGTGCCCCTTATTATTATTATTATTTTTTTTTAAAGAAATTTGGCGGGACATGGTGGCAAATGCCTATAATCCCAGCCCACTGGAAGGTGAGGCAGGGGAGTTATAAATTCAAGCCCAACATGGATAGTTCAGAGACTTAGCAAGACCCTGTCTCAAAATAAAAATTAAAATAAAAGAAGGGCTAGGGATAGAGCTCAAAATGAAGGACCTAACTTCAACACCCAGTACCACACACACACACACACACACACACAATGATGTGCTAATGCTAAAGTGCATATGAAAATACAAAGAACTGAAATAGAGTAATTAGGCATGGTCCGGTTAGACAAATAAGCCAAGGAAACACATAGATTCCAGAAATAGAAATAGACCCATACACAGTTAATTTTTCACAAGGGCACAAAAAAATTCAGTGAGAAAGAAGAGTTTCTTTTTTCCCCATAAATAGACTATAGCACTTGCATATTTAAGGAAAATTTTGGCACTTACATTACTCTACATACACAAAGTGATTCCAGATGAACCAGGGACCTAAAGTAAAAGCAGACATTTTCCACTTCCAGAAATAAAAAAGAGACTACCTTTAAGATCATAGGTCTGGTAAAGATTTCTTTGACAGAATTTAAAAGCTTTTTTATTTTATTGTATGTTAGTCTTTGGTACTGGGAATTGAACTCAGGAGCTTGTTTGCCAGGGCCTACCTTGCCAGGCAGGCGCTATGCCACTGAGCTATATCCCCGGCCTATAAAAACATTTTTAAAATGCATAAAAATTAAATTTAAAAATGATAAACTTTACATAAAAAATCTAAAATCCTGTATATCAAAAGACATTGTGGAGGGGCTGGGGATATAGCTTAATGGTACAAGTGCCTGCCTAGCAAGCACAAGGTCCTGAGTTCAATTTGCAGTGCACAAAAAAGAAAAGAAAAAAAAATCTTAACAAAAAAAGACATTGTGGAGACAATGAAAAGGGTTTGTTTTTCTCCATTTTGTAGAACTTTGGTATCACCTGTACTATTTTATATATA
>NW_004955416.1:24237587-24243931 GCF_000276665.1 Chinchilla lanigera
TTTTTTTTCCCCCCCCGGTACCCGGGATCGAACTCATGACCTTGCGCTTGCCAGGCAGGTGCTTACACCACTGAGCTATATCTCCAGCCCCAATATATATTTTTTTGAAACAGAATCTTTTAGAATTTTAGCAATCAGTTGAGATAACTCCCTACCTTTGGACCAGCCTGAACTCTTTAAGTAGGTAGTTTTTAGATCTTTTTTCAGAAGATGGTTTAACTTGCTTTCTCTCTCAAAACTTCCTTGGCTTTCTCTGTCACTGTTATTCATAAGATTACTCTCCAGCTTTCAAACCCCAGCTCTGTTGACTTCAGTGCCTTTGGAATATTCTTTGCCTTTCCACATGCACAAAGACTATGACTCCATTCACTCCATCTATGCAATTACCTCTCTGTCTATAAAGCTCTCCGCCGGGATTTCCTTGGAAATATTTCAGTGATAGCTTCATTTTGCAGACAAAGGAAACTGAGCGAATAAAACATGTCCTGGAAACTTGACAGTCTTGGCGTTGAAAAGTTAAGCACTGAAAATTTAAAAGAGGCAAACAAACTTGTCTTCCTAAAACTGATGTCAGAACATTCTCCGGATTCCTAGTAGATTGCTGCTCCAGATACAAGCCTCATTAGAATGAATTTCTCATTTTTAGTTTCTTTCTTTGCAATACCTGAACACTGCCAATTAAACTTGGAAGGGAACTAGTACATGAATAATCCTATAGTATGGGACATGAGTTTGTGTGTGTGTGTGTGTGTGTGTGTGTGTGTGTAGCACACACTGAGGATATAAATTCTTTTGAATGATTTTTTCCCTTCTTTTTCTTGTTTGGTACTAGGAACCAAACTCAGGACCTCACACTTGCCAGGTAGGCCCTAGCTACACAGCTGAGCTACATCCCTGGTCCTTGAATGACTTTTTAAAAAGTCTACCTTTGCTGTAATTAAAACATGAAGTGGTCAAAGGGAAGGGATCTGGCACGTAGGTGAAAAATTGGTAGGAGAAGAAAATGTCTTATTTGTAACTGTTAAATTTCTATGTTTCTAACAGACATCTACTGATGCTTCTCCCACTATGTTCACAAGGTATGCTGTTTCTCATAAATAATACCATTTCATTGATATGGTATTATTTAATTCTAAATAATGTCACAACTGCACTAGTTTATGCCAGTCTTCTAGACTGTGGTGCCCTCTTCTAATGTGAATCTTTCATAGTGTTGTGATTGCTGAAATTCCTCATGTAGGAGCTTATACTGGAATTCCATACTAACATTAATGGAATTGCATTTAAGCTTCATGAAGTCTCACGGTTTGTTAGTTTTCCATTAGTATAACAGATACCTGAGGTAATCAAATTTAAAAAGAGGAAAGGTTTATTTTGGCTCAAGATTCTGGATGTTTCAGTCCATAATTAGTTGGGCCCATTCCTTTGAGCCTGATGGAGGCAGCACATTATGGTGGGAGCACGTGGTGAAGCACCACCACATGGCTGGAAGTAGAAGAGAGGTGAAGACAGGGGCTGGAGTCCCACAGTTCCCAGTGAGGGTGCAGACTTAAACCCAAAGACCACCTGTTAAAGTTTCCACCACCTTCCAAAAGTGCCATGGGACAGGGCCCAAGGTTTTAACACATGGGCCTTCAGGGAACACTTAAAAGCAATACTGCAGTACACAGTTTTGTCATGTGTTGACTGTGACATGCTCATGTTTTGAGGCTGTTTAGGAACCAGTCACACTTCTCAAGTGCCCATCTACACAGTGTTCTGGGGCTGGTACCCAGGTGTATTCTTCCTGGCAGAGTCCTCCAATGGACAGATGTGAGTTTTCTGTTTCTTTCATTTTGCCTCTGTGCAGATAGATGTGGGTGCATGTGTTGACTTTAATCTTGTCGATAGAGGTTGGAAGGGATCAGACTTCCTCTTCCCCTGCTGCCAGCTCTGATCAGGTCATTTCTACAACGAGCGTGATCCTCATAGGTCTCTGGCCATCCCAGACAGCAGTCTCTGCTACTGCCTGGTTCTCCAGCCTTCTGAAAATATCTTACATTCTAATGTCCTGCCAACAGATTGTCTTTGCTTTACATTAGTAAAAGTAATTTTTTTTTTTGTAATCTCCTCACAAAGGACCCATCTGCATAAGTTCTTCATTTGAGGCATGAGTCCAGAACTATTGGAACTAATTTACTGAAGCAGTGTCCAAGCAGGATTGATAGAATATCAACAATACCTGATTCTTTTGAACAAAAAGGAGAAAACTCTTTTTGTCGTTTATCAAAATAATAATACTCTTGCCGCCATTACTTTATTTCCCTGACCAATCAGAGATGAGTGAGTTGGGCTGGACAAAGGGTCACAGAATCCTGTTTTAATATCAAATCATCCATTTCCCAACTCTGGTGTACAGTCCTTGCACCTCAGGTTTTTCAGGTGTCAAGAGTAAAGGTACGTACTATTCAGGCATGATCTTATTTAACCCTGCAAACACTCTGCAGAACTAGGCACTATTATTATCCTTATTTTACTAATAAAGGAATAAACAGAGAGGTTACATTGCTCATCATAGCTGAGAAGTGGTAGAGCCAACATTTAACTAAGGAAATAAATCATATCAGCACCTCCATACTAATACAGTAATTATGCACTTCGTCATAAACCTGTTTTCTGATTACACAGATTGTGGAAATAGATAATTTTTGTTCCTAATGTTTATTCTTAGTTGCAACCACATATTTAATTAATAGATTTCATATTTATTTCATTTGTTTATAAAAATATGTTTTGCTTTTATGATTAAATGACTAAGTGGCAAGGACTATAACTTACTTAATTGCATATTGCTTAATTATTGGTGTATTAGTTAATTATATGGAGTTAATTTTTAAAATTAAGTAATTATATTTTATAACATGTTGCTGTTCTGATGTCGATTGCATTTCTCTGTTAATTTTAAAAATCTGACTCAAGCATTATTAAGTGTGCAGTTAATTCTAATATGATTAGTAGAGGTGATTAGTGAGATTTTATTTATATAATATACCACCCACATACAGCATACAACTCACATCTCTAAAAATCATTTATTATAATATATGCAAAATATGTGAAGTAGTATTAAGGAAAATATGCAAGTAACTTTCTTTTTAATTTTCTTATTTTATGGAAATATGAAATTTCACCATGAAATAATAAAAGAATAGCGGTAATTATTACACTGTTTATGAAGCTTCAACTTTGAGATAGCTTTGGTGTTTGAGACAATTTTTATTTAATTTTAGCATTTTGTGGTCTTAGAATTCTGTCCTGTTACCGTAAGTGGAAACTATTCTATACTAAAACCTACTGTGAGCAAATGATTTAACTATGTGGTCAGCTTCTTTAGTACAAGATCATTGTTTTATATTCTTCATGTAGCTTAGCTTCTGGCACAATACATGTCTGTAGAATTTGAATTTTGAATTTAAGTGAAATGATGCTGAAAATTTTACATTAGCTACAGCCATCCATCTGAATTTAAGCCAGTAGTGGTGATCTTGCATGGGAGAATCATTAATAATTCAATTTCTAGAGAGATTATTTTGGTGACAGAAACAAAATGAAACAGTTCCTCTCTCAGTTTCCTGTTTCAATCATGCGTGACCCCATCTTTAGGGCAGTATTTCTGACTTGAACAGAAATTATAAAATATCTGATCATTAAGGTCTCTGATACTTCATGACAAAATAATTTAATAAATTTACTCCCGTCTTCTATTTTTGTGAGGACAAAGATATTGAAGCCCAGAGAGTTTGAATGATTTATCAATGTCACACAGCTCTCTGCTGCCAGAAGAGGCTATTGAATATAGTGTTTCTGGGTTTCAGTTTACTATTTCCTCTATTGCCCCTGTCTTAGGCCACTTATTACATGACTAGGAGTAAATTATTATTACTCATTACTAAGCTGAACACTTCTTCACTTATTTGTTCACTTATCTTGTGAATGACTTTAGGATGAGAAATTCCTAGGAAACAGCTAAGAGATTTCTAATACTCTACTCCACTGCTGTGGAATTATATAAAGTACAAAAACAGTGCAACCTTTTGCAAAACATGCAAGGGGTTTAGTGAGAGATACCCAGGACCTTATAAAGTATATGTAGTCTCTTTAATCCTGTGGTCTCGTTAGTGGGAAGTTATTTACACTAATATGGATGTTATCCACAGTGACCAATGCACTAAAACACACACACACACACACACACACACACACATTCTTCACAGCATTATTTAAAACAACGATAAATTGGAAGCCTACTAAATGGCCCCCAGTGGCAGCTGGTTATGATACATACATACCATAAATATGCAAAGAAAGGAAAATATAGACTTTCTGTTTCTGGTATCAGATCAGATGTTTTTGTGGTCTGACCAAAACCCATCTGCTTGTCTGTGATGGTCAGCAAGTTAGGCATGTGGCTGCACTCTGAGAAACCATATTTCCCAGCAGCCTCTTGCACCTAGATAACCCCACATGAATAACGGAGTAGGAGCAGAAATGATGCTCGCTACTTCATGCTTGGTCCATAAAAATTTTATACCTATATTCCTCTCATCTTTTTTTTTTCTCTTCTTATCAACTGAAGAACTCCTGTGGTTTTTGACCCTTCTAGTTCTTTTTTTCCCTAGTGTGAAGATGAGACATTTTCCGCCTCTCTGAGATGGGGAAGAGATCGAGAGATTTAACTGAAATGGACGCAAAATTTTCAATCAATTTCCCCTGTTTTAATGTCCCACCCTCACCTCTTCACTTTTGCTTCAGGATAACCTGGCACCACTCATTCCTGCGGCCTTGGAGCATTCTCTTGTAATATGTGGGTTTGCAGGTTCCTTGATATTTGGCTTATGCTCCAGTCTCCAGGGTCTGGTGTTTTAGGTACCAGTCTCCCACGTGTTTTCCAGTTCCACAAGTCTTACTGCTTTATTATAATCTTTCATTCACCTTTTATTTATGTGTTTATGTGGAGGGGGAGGGGAATAAACCCCTTACTATCACGTGGTACGTGGGAGAAGTGAGTAAAACATGAATAGGTTCATGTGAGAAGATTTGCTTGTGAGATTAGAATGACTGCTCATTTTCTTACTGCTAGGATTTTGTTATTGTTGTAAATATTTTATTGCTCAACCATAAAGTTAAAGTATACTCAAACTGTGTTTTCTTACAAAAAACAAAAGCATTTGAAACTGTAAACTTTTCAGTTTATGTTCTATTCCCTCTTTTCTACCTTCTGGTGAGAGAGAAAAACTCACAGAAGTCTCACTTCCCTGAAGCCAGAGGTCTGGAACTTTGAATGCAGAACAATACTGTACCCCTCTAGTCCCAGAGTGTACATTTGGCTTTGTGTGGTGAAGTTGAACCATTCCATTCTTTCCTACCCTCTCCCTCATGACTCTGCTATATAAATTTGCAAAATAAATAGGCTTAAGATTGCTCTCCTGGATTGTGGGAACAAGTGAGACGAGAACCATGGATCTCATAACAAAAATCTTGACCTGAGAAGTAACACCAGCTTCTCCATTGAAAAGACACTACCTCTTTCCTTATGAGCCCACGTTCAATGATGTCTTTTCCACAGTTTTTGGAGTATCACAGGGCCAACGCTTTAATTGGCTTTTCAAGGAGATGAGATGACCACCAGTCCTGGTATGATTTGGATCCCTGAGGTCCCCCAAAGGGCCATATGATAAAAGTTGGGATGCCATCCTTTGTACTGCTAGGAGCTTTTGGAAGCCCTAGGATGTGGGGCATAGGAGAAGGAAGGTAGGTCTTTAGGGCTGTGACCTTGAAATGGATATTTGGACCCTGGCTTCTTTCTCTCTTCTTGCTTTCTGACTGCCATGCAGTGAACAGGTTTTCTCTATCAAAAATTCCTGCTATGAAGTACTTCTTTATCTAAAGGCAGCAGTACCAAGTGATCATGCATTGACTGAGGGGCCAAAATAAACCTTCCTCCTCTGAGCTTATTATCTCAGCCACAGAAGCCTAACACACTCTTCTTGGTGATCCACACAATTGTGGGATGGATAGGGTTTCTAGAATTTCCAGGGTAGGAGGAGCTGGTGGAGAACATTCAGCTGAACTGCCATGGGATTCAGAGGCATTATCTACCATTGGAATATGAAGAAGGCACTGTGAAGACTGACTTGCATTATGAATTCATTCCTGAATCCTAGCAAAAAGAAGTTGTCTTTGGGGAACACAGATTCTTTTTGTCCAGGGAGTCTCTCTCTCTCTCTCTCTCTCTCTCTCTCTCTCTCTCTCTCTCTCTCTCTCTCTCTTTCTCTCTCTCGCTCCCTCTCTCTCTCTCACCTCCT
>NW_004955416.1:24244031-24286215 GCF_000276665.1 Chinchilla lanigera
CTCTCTCTCTCTCTCTCTCTCTCTCTCTCTCTCTCTCTCTCTCTCTCTCTCCTGTAAGCAATGGATTTCTGCTTTTTGGCTGCCATGTGAAAATTCTGAGTAAAAGCAGAATGCAAATTGTTACTACTCTGTGGATGACATGTATTTTATTTTATTTTATTTTATTTTTGTCTTTTTGAGATAAGGTCTCTCTATGCAGTTCAGGTTGACCTTGAGCTCACTTTGTAGCCCAGGCTGGCCTCAAACTCACAATGATGACATGTATTTTAAGTAGGTTAAAATTCTAGTCTTCGTTTTTGTATCTACCAAAAATGACTAATACTGCCCACCTTGAATGCTTTCTATAGAGCTCGCAAGAGTATGTTGAAAATATCTAGCACAATGCCTGATGCTAAACACCACTGTGAATCAGAGAGAAAATTCATGGCATAGGTCTTACTTGCTTTCTTGTGAACCTATTACACGGGTTTCTGCCAGCTTTCAAGGTATCTAGGACCCCAAAGAGAAAATTATCAATCAAAAGCGTGATACATCCATTGATTTGAGCCTGAAAAATACCTCAGGGTCCCCAAGCTGCTCTAGAAAATGTGCTCTTAATATCTAGCTTGGAAGCCTGTTGCCATCATAGCCCAGAAAATTCCTGCTAGAGAAGAGCATGCCTCCCCGGGGAAACGGCAAGCCCAGGTGGGTTGATCAAATGCAAGAGTCAATGTTTTTATTAGTCTTTGGACACGAATAGGAAAAACCACAAAAAAACAGGCACTGGTCATCAGGTTGTTATATATAATGTGTGTGGTGGGAGTGGGGTGAGGATCCAGGCTAAAAAGTGCAGAAAATGTTGTTTTATATGACTCATGTATGTCTATGCATATTACATGGAGTGGATAAGAGTGAATTATGACACCCAAAGGTATGGCCTACAGCAACAATTACCATGTTGATCCAGACAGTTCCTATGATTTGTTCTACTTTCACATCTTCCAGTAGCACTACATTACTTGATTAGCTTATTTTATGAAGTTTCAGAAAAGAAGAACTGATTTGTACTCTCTGTCTCTGTCTCTGTCTCTCTTTCTCTGTCTGTCTGTCTCACTCTTATTTTACTAGAGATTAATCTCAGGAAGCCATTGGGTGTTGTGGCACAAACTTCTAATCCCAGCACTTGAGAGGCTGAAGCAGGAGGATCCCTGTGAGTTTGCAGTCAATCTGACCTACATAGCGAGTTCAAAACCAACCTGAATTCCTGAACTATGTAGCAAGACCTTGTCTCATGAAAACAGTGAATAACAACAACCAAACCAAACCAAAACAAACCAAACCAAAACAAAACAAAACAACCTCCTCCTCAAATCTCAGGAAGTCCCACAGCCCTTTTTATTTTATTTTATTTTATTTTATTTTATTTTATTTTATTTTAATTTTTTGAACAGAGTCTTTCTGAGTTGCTCAGACTGGTCTCAAATTTTTGATTGGCCTGCCTCAGACTCCCAAGTAACTGGCATTACAGGTCTACACCACCACCTTGGGCTCTTGTCACCCTAACATAGAGGGAAATTTCTTCATACAACATGTGAATTAACAGGAATAAGCTTCCTCAGCCTGAATCTTTGAAGTTTAAGAACTGCAGTGCCTCACCCACGTTAGAGGACTTACTGTTTCCAGTAGCATGGAACACGTGATTCAAAGCCCGTGTTACTCACTTCCTAAAGTGAGTTGCTTTGTGATCAGCACTAGGCGACAGATGGTTTATGTCTGGATGTCCCCCAAGAACCTCATGTGCTCATGGGCTTGGCTTTGGGGAAGTAATTGGATTTTAGGGTTTGTAGCTGTTAGGAACTGGGGTGTGGTTAGTGAGGTGGACCACCGGGGTGTGGCCTGGCCCCTTCCTTCTCTCCCTGCTACGTGGGCCCCTTGCCACAGCAGCTCTCCCCTGCCGCTTCCTTCTGCCCTGCCCCCAGCCTGGGAGCCAGCTGGCTGTGGACGGAAATGTGAGCAGAAATAAACCTCTGTTCCTTTAACCTGTGAGTACCAGGTATTGTGTTCCAGGGGTGAAGTAATGACTAAGACAGTGACTCTTATTTGGATTTACCTCTAGGAAAATAGCAGATTCTTTCCAGCATTTGAAGCTTTAGGTTGGGGCCCATTTTCTTCAGGTAACAGATAAATGAAGTTGTCCAAGTTATTTAACTCTAGTTATCCAATTGTAAAGTGTTGAATAATCACAAGGCATTGCATTTAGAATACATTTGATTTACACTTGTCATTTAATGACAAATTAGGTTGACCAGTGAGTATTCAGTTGTAGTTAGATAAGAGCAAAAAGATCTGACACCATGTTGTACCGAAGGGTGGCTATAGGCAGTGACTGTGCAGTATACATATCTCAAAACACTAGAAGAAAGTGTTTCCAGTGTTTTTGTGATAAAGAGGTTGTAAAAGTATGAGGAATAAACTAATGATGCATACACTACACTGAAACACCATGTGGTACCCCATGAAGATGTACAATTTTGTGTTTGTATAAGTTAAAAATACATGGAGTTTCAAAATCCTTTATATTTACATTTGTTCTAGCTATATGGACGACACAGTTCTTTTCATTAGAGCAGTTCAAGTATTGGGATGTCAAAGTGCACCCTTAAAATCATGTTCATGTGCTTTTTCATGTGCTGATATGACCACCCTTATTTCCTTTGGTTTCTGACATTTGTTATGGTTTGTGTTTGGATGTCCACCCAAAGTCTTATGGGGGGCTTTTCAGAGGCAGCTGAATCTAGAGTTTATCACTGGTTCATTGTCCAGTGCCAGGATTGGGGGTGTGAGTGTTATATCTGTCCTAGGGCTGGTAGCTTGTATAAAGTGTAAGGGATGGAAAGAGGCTTTCTCCTTCCTTTTCCTCTTGTTGCTCTTGCTGTCTCCTGCCGCCATGAACTTTTGCTCCTCTTCTAGGCCCCCTGCCTTGGAGCCAGCTGATTATGGACTGAAATCTCTACAAACTATGAGTTAAGCAAACATTTCCCCCTTTAACTTTGGGTGTTGGGCGTTTTATTGCAGCAATGGAAGAAAAGTAACTAAGAAAGAATTTGGTACCAGAGAAGTGAGGTCGTTGCTATGACTGTATCTGACCATGTGGTTCAGGAGCCTTTGGGAATAGCTTGTAGGAAGAGTTTGGAAAGGTTCAGAGATGCTGGCTGAAAAAGTAGGGCTGGCATGCTTAGGCTGTTCTGGGAGATTCTGGTCAAAGCTGACAAGACCAGAGGCTGATAGAAATCCTGCCAGTAAAGACCAGGCTCAGGAGGTTTCTGCTGGGAAGAAGGACTGCATTGGTTTTTGGATTCCAGATGATGTGTGTTATGGCTTGGCAAAAAGTTTGCCTGCATTTTGCTCGTGTCCAGAGACTTTGCCTAAGACTGAGATTAAGGGTGGGAGACTAATCAATCTGGCAAAAGAAATTTGAAAGCAGTCAAATGTTGAGGCAGTAGCATGGCTGTTGTTGGAGGCTTTTAGCCAGATTTATGTTGAGAATCAAGAGCAAAGAGCCTGGCAGGATGATTTAAAAGGCTGTGAGTTTGGCCAGAAAGGAAGCTCCAGTAAAGCTGTGGACTGCAAAGATAGAGCAGAGGAGATTTTGATTGCTGAGAAGCAACAGGAATATAGAAAAGATGGCCTGAGAGCATCACAAGAAATAAGACTCCACCCTTTACAGCCTCAAAATTGCAAATGTGAAAGACTTTGCTTTGAGAAGAAAGCTGTGGAGCACCAGTTTCCAGAATGGCACAATATAGAGAATTTGTTCCTCAGAATTGGATTCAGAGTGCTCAGTGATCCAGGCACTCGATGCCTACAGCCAAGTGAGAGCAAAGCCTGGCTGCTGCTCCAGCTGGCAGCAGACCTTTGCAACATTCTAGCAGTGCTGGTTTTAGGTGCAAACAGAGTGGAAGAGTTGTGGGATCAAGAAGGCTTACACCACATTTTAGAAGTTCTAGGAGTTTGGGCAATGTGCTCTTGAGCTGGTAGTGTTTGAAGCTGTGAGTGTGAAGCCAAAGGTACAGTGCAGACCCCGGAAGGTTGGAGAAGCCAGGAATGCTGATCATCTAAGGAAAGCTGCAAGGAGGGAGCAAAGGCAGCCTAAGAGAGAAAGCTTGGGAGCTACTACCACCAGAAGTGCCATAGGAGCAGAGCCACCCTTTGAGGGGACATCCAGAACAGACCATAACACTATGGAACCCTAGGCTGACACCAGGTTCCTGTTGGAGGGAAGCAGAAGTATCATGAGAAAATAAGGCAACGCAGCTTGTAGCTGGAAAAGTGCAGCCATCCAAATAAATGAGAAATAGTTCAGCTGAGACAAGGACAAAGGTGGAGAACTAAACTGGCAGCAGACCTTTGGAGCATTCTAGTAGTGCTGGTTATAGGTGCAAACAGAATGGAAGAGTTATGGGGTCAAGAAGATCAGGTACATCAGGCTGGGTGGGCTGAATACAAAGCATCAACCTGCTTTCTTTGCAGTTCTGTGGACCTCAAGGCACTGTTTAGGAGTAGGCACAAGGGAGGCTGAGAAAGAGACAGAGAGGGACGGCTGAAATGCCGTCTAGTTGCTCTTTGCCTGTACTTTCCCAGAGTGGTCACATTTGGCTTATTTGTGCAAGAGTGTCACATAGAATGGTAGGAGGTAGAGTAGAATTAATCTACATTTTGGAAAAAAAAATTCTAAGTAGATATTGCATTATTAAGAAAAAGGTACATTTGTGTAGATAAGAAAGATCAGGTAATATATGAATTATAGTAATAGTTTAGGTTAAGTCAAGGTGGTAACTCCAGAACTGCTGAAAGAAGTTGGCCCACCTTTCTGAAATGGTCCTAGATCAGCAATAATGCCAACTTTAGTACCCTAAAGGCTGATGAGCTATGGAAACAGAGCTCCAAATGACTTTTTCCAGTTTTCTCATTTGCATAACCACAAAATAAATGGTGCTCATTATTCAAACAGTAGAGTGACATGTGTTACTTACAACCTGGACATGTAAAGCTTCTGAGATTCAGTGATTCTGAAGTACCATGACAAAATATAAAACTGGATGCAACTAATGCTTAGTCTTGTTTGGCTTTCCTGAGTGGGATATGGAAGGGATTTTGACCTTACTATGGGCCCACTGTCACTGTGACTGCCCCTTGGCCCAGTTGCTATCTGCCTCTAATCTTTAAAAAAAGATCCTTGATGTACTTAGTTAGGAAGCAGAGAAAATAAGGTCAAACAGAAGTCAGAGTAAGGTGGGTTGCTATTCTTTTTTTCTCATGCATTGCAAATTAAGAGGGAACACAAGCAAGGGTTAACCTTAAAGTATTCCACCTTGAACCCCCAGCACTTTCTTTATCTAGCACACCATAATAAAAGATCAAGTTCCTGCTTATTATCTTATTTTTCCTGCCTGCTCCACTAGGCGAAGGCCCAGTCTGGTTATGGATTAACACGGTGATCAATAGTAAGCCTGCTGTCTCTCTCTCGGCAGGGGAAAATGAACTCAAAATGCAGTCAAACTCTTATTGATCAAGGATATAGGTCTCACTTTCATTACCTCTGTCTCCTGATAACCCACAAATAATGTGATGAGTTGCTAATCTCTCTGGTTTTCAATGGACCCTTCCCCCCTCCTGTCTGGGCATTGCAGCTTTTATTTTCATCTTGATATACACTCTGTGTAATTCATGTAGCACTAACTCACACTCTCTTACCGTCAGACCTGGTCAATCAGAGCTAATAATATTGCTCTTCACTGGGAATGGGGGTTCCGGCAAATTCAACACACAGAGTCTCTAAACACGGAAAGAAAATGCAATGCGCCCATGACTGCTGAGGACAGAGCTACATGCTGCCTTCTAGGTTTGGAGCAAAGCTCAATTTGGCCATAGGCTTCTCAGGATCTGAGCTTCTCCAGTGGAAATAATGCTGGACTCTACAAACTGAACTGGTCATGTCACTTGCATGCTAATATCATGTTGGGTCCTTTCTCAGCAGACCTGAACTGATCTTGTGTCCTGACCTTCTACCCTGTGAGGCTAGGACAGTGTCCCTGACCCTAGTGTTTTAACCACCTCAGAAGATGTCTGAAACATAGCTGTAGAAAACACCATGGAATGAATCTAAAAAACAAATAAAAGTGGTTGAGATATGATACTGTATTGATTTTTCCTCTCTTTCTTTTTTATTTTGGTACTAGGGACTGAACCCAGGGCCTTTGCATTGAGCTATATCCCCAGACCCCTTTTATTTTTTAGTTTGATATGGAATCTCACTAAATTACTGAGTTACCCAGGCTAGGCTCATTTTGATCCTTCTGCCTCAGCCTCCCAGAAGGCTAGAATTATGGGTATGAGCCACTATGCCCAATTTGTTTTGACTTTTTAAATTAAAAGTAGTGCTGTATGACAGAAATACCATGGCTAGTGGGTCCAAAGCCCCATCTTAGAGCCTAGATCTTTTATTTACCTGTAAGGGAAAAGGGGATGTTATACTCAGAAAAAAATATGTCCTTTCATATTTGCCTAGAATATTCTTTGCTGCAATTTATGAGATAAAAACTGACCCAAATCAGATCTTTTGGGGAATTATGGCTTTTAGAAGCATAGTTTTATTGGGGGGGGGTTGTTAATAACTTACTATGACTTTGCCACCTTATTTTGGAGACCTAGGCAACTTACTATTTTAAAGCAAAGCAGAAAACAAAACCATCTAATGTCTCCAATGTGTTAAGGTCATTTAGTTCTTAGGCATCGGCTTATAAGAGACTGTCAAGTATAAGATGGCAGAGAATGCAGGTATGAGAAAGACAATAGTGAGACTCATTATTTTCTTCAGGTGCACAGTTAGAATGGATTAAAGCTAACAATCATTGCTTTCTGTGATACAAAATTAGGGAATGTTCACCTATTGGGTAACTTTTGAGAGGAAGGTCATAATAATTTTTCTGCTGCCAATTTAGTTCAGATAAACCACAATGAAATAAATAAATCCCTTTTTTGAAAAAGTACAGTATGACCAACAGCCACTGAAAGGATGAAACACTCTGCTTGCTATCAGCCCGGAGTATCTGAATGCTGCTTTTTCAGCTCTAGCCCAAACAATTTGTACACCTGTTGGAGAAAAAATAAAATATGACAGCATTACAAAGTCCGGGGGATTAAAGTGATTTGCGCTGAGCCCTTAAAGCTGAGGTAATTGCACGTCTAATTTTCTTCCTTTGTTCTGCACAGCCACACATGAAATTTGACAATGAAGTCCTTGTCCCCTTTTTGCCGAAGGACTAGGTAGAGATTTCACCAGCGCCCTCCTCCCCTCTCTGTTCTTTGCAGACTCTCCTTGAAAATGCTCTGCTTCCCTTTGGCTTCATGGGATAAAATAAAGAGAATTGACGGGGTATAGACTTTTGTTTGTTTGGCCTACTTTGGAAATACTTTAGAGGCCTGCTTTTTTACCTGTTATTTTAAAATCCTAAGATCAGAAAGCTGGGAGAAGCAGAGGAAATGGTGCTTCCTTAAAGCGAGAAAGTTTCACCATGCTTTTCGTAAGCATAGGAGAGACCCTTCCCAAGTCCTGCTCAGAGTTTGCGGTAGTCTCGCGGTATGTGGTGTCATATACATTCAGACTCTGATTTGCTATACTTCCAAGGCTGAACATACGCCGCAGAATACCTTTGATGTTACCATAATTGTGTGTCTGATCTTCAATCATGGATGTCATCAAATTTTATTAAACTTAATATAGATAAAACCAAGACATTATTGATTAGTTCTGCCATGCAAACTCCCAGGTTTCCTCGTAGAGTGGTTTTCTTCTGGGGAAGCTGTCTTTATCCTTTTAATAATACTCATGCCCCCGGAGCCACTGTGGCTTCTGGGTTTTCTTTTGAAGCCCACATCAATCATATAATTAAGATGTCTTAATGCAGCTACAGCCATCGCGCCATATTCCCAGGCATGCGCCCTGGCTTGCTGCTGTAGCGGTAATTCATGCCCCCCTTTAATGTGGGCATCCGTGCTGCTGTTCTTTGTTTAGGGTTCTTCCTGGCATATTTTCCATTGATCCGGACTGAACCAGAGAGACCCCTATTTGTATTTAAACTTTTCTCTCCTTACTAGAAAGATTAACTGGATTCTGATGTTGGAGTTTCCCTCCTTTTTCTAGCTATCTCCTTAGCTATACTTTCTACGAATGATGTCTGATCTCGTCCAAAGCATGCCGAATGTTTTGATGAAAAGTGAAAAACGATCAATCTCCTAAATAATGTGTCATGTAGCCAGGGTACCTAGATCATTCATTTTTCTTGAAATAATTTCCCACTTATATTAGGCAAACACATGCAGTTTGCAGCCTTCCTACCCTACCTTACCCTCATGTCCTTTCCTGTCTTCCACCTTATTACCCAAGCTTATTGTCGATGTTTTTTCCTTCCCTATATTTATGTTACAAGCTCACTCCTAATACCTAGTAGGGAAATATGGGATGGGAGGTGAGTAGGGTACACTGTGGGGAGCACAAGTTTGGGAGTGAGGTCTGAGCAGGGGGCAGCTCGGGCTGGATGTCTATCTAGCCATGTGGCCACATCATATGACATGCAGCTTTGGTTTTCAATCAGACATCTGCATTTCCTGGAAAGAACGGGACCTATTTTCAGGTGAAAATATTGCACTTCCCTGAACCAAAACTTTTGGTTTTCATTTAAATAGGCCTTGTTTCCTGCTGAACTTGGGAGTGGGATAAAAATAAAACCTCAAAACAACCCCCCCCACCAACTCCTAAAATGTAAAGTAACAGATTAATGACTTTTTTTTTTTTTTATGGCTGCTGTTTAAAGCATACGGTTCTTCAGCTTAACTAAAATCATAAACTATCTTCACTATAGGTTTGTTCTTGTTCAAGAATTATTTCAAGAGTTGCTGGCAATTCAGCATCTGCTAGAGGTTTGTTCAAACATCTCATATTCCTCTAGAATGGTAGATTTTTTTTTTTTTACACTGGCAATCAATGCCTTCCATTGCATATCAGGGTTGCCAGCCCGTTCATAAAGCGTTTGGTTGATTTTTTAAAATCCATAGTTGACATTAATAATTTCTTTTCACACAAATCTTATAAAAAGGTGACATCCTCCTTGGTGACTCAAATTTACTTTCTAGAAGGTTGTAACTAAAAACGGATGCTTCTCCATTCTTTTCCTAGATGGCTGTCCCGTTTGGCTTTGGCTAAGCAGGAAGCTGCCCCAAATCTTGCTGTTAGTACCTCGTATCTCTGGGAGTTGTGAGTTGTGGCCCATTGCTGCCTTTGGAAAAGTGGTGTTCAAGCTGAATTGCACAGTAGCATTATTTCAGTAGTGTTTAAAGTGGACTAAAGCCTGAGATCTATCTCCAGAAATTGATTTGGCTGACTGCTTCAAAGCTTGCTTAGGAAGCCATTTTGGAAAGTGTTGAAATAGATGTATGCAGTAAATAACCTGTGTATTAATTCTTAGGTTAAGAATAAGACCATCATAAATAAATATACATGGAATACAAATAAGCAAGCAAAGCAGCCGGCGATGGAGCCCTGGACAAGTCACTTAACCTGCCTGGCTTTGCTTCCTCATTGTAATCACCAGGTCCCCATCTGCTGTAGGCCATCCCTGTGATCTGAGGTCCCCGCCAGCCTTCCTCAGTCCTTGGCCTCTCATCCTTCCAATCGGCCCAATCTTCTGCAGCTCAGATAATCTTTTATGCCTGCTGTTTCTATTCTCCCTTTCTCAAGACTCTCAAATGACTTCCCATTAGCTTCTGGGTCATATTCAAATTATTACCTATTGGTTTCCAGACCTCTAGTCAGGCAATCCCTTTTTATGTCACTTTTAATCTCTCCCCTTCCTGCTCCCTCTGTGGCTGTCAGAACCATCACCAAGCAACCCTGTTCCTACCCCCTCCCCCCTTGAATTCTGCTGGCTTCAGCCTATCAGGGAAAACTTTCTTGATTGTGTCCACCTGACTCCAGCCCGCCTTCCCAGCTGCCCGGTGTTGAATCCCTACCCCCAAACCCCAGCTATTTTCTGGTGTCTCATCACCGTGTAACCAGGCTTTGTTGACCAAGGAAACCCAGTCCCTGAGTAGTTGTAGAGGGACCTTTCTCATGCAAGCAATGTAGAGATGGCCGAAAAGAGCAAGGTTAAAGGCATAGCAAAGACAATGTCATTTGTATTCTTTGCATGCCATCCAGGTCACTTGTTCATCCCCCCCCAATCATTAATCAATAAATCAGTTGTTTGCTCTTTCTCCTTGCATGTTTCCTTAGCACTACTCATGTTTTCCTTAGCACTACTACTATTACTACTTTAAGTAAGTCCTTACAATGGAAACAGAACCCCAAACCCTAGATTTGGGGCTAATGTGATTAATTTCTTCTTGCTAATGTCAAGAAGGAACGCAAGAACAAAATTGTTATTTTTTTTTTTTTTTAACATGGATTCCGATCTCCCGAGATGGATTTTTCTAGCTTGCAAATGCAATTTACAATGGGTCACCAAGTCTTTCATTTTGAGTTAATTTTCTAATTGTCCCTAGAGAAAGGGAGAGAAAGGAATTTATCTTACATATCTTGTAGCCTCCAGACATCCTCCATTACACATACTAACCCCTGAATATATTTTCTCGGTGAAATAAAAGGAGTCTCAAAGCTTTTTTTTACTTTTGTGTACTATGTGTAACAGAATTCTTGGGTAGGGTGTGTGTGTGTGTGTTGTGTATGTGTACATGGATGTGAAAACATACCTATTATAATTCAAGGGGCTCATATTCCTTAATATTCCTTTATTAAAGTTAAACAAATTCCAGGGGACTTCTATGTTCACTAAACTTTGAAAACTAAGGTGCTATGATAACTTTCAAAAATACTCCATTAAACATTTTAGCTAGCATTCAAGAATATATCGATTAAGGTAGCAGGAATTTTTTTCTCAGCATCCTATACCTACACTGATGTCTTACAATATGCAGTTACTCAGGATCCAAGAAATCAATCTGATACTTACATTTTGTTTTTAAAACATTCATCAAATAATGGAAATAAAGTAAGAGTCAATTTCATGTATTTCAGCTTGCTAATGAGCTACTTTTTTCAGTCTGAGACTTGATCTTGACCGCTGAATGAAGAAATAAAGCAGCATACTACATCGAGTATTTTCAACTTTTTTTTATTTCATAGAGAGTTTAGATTCTAAAAACAATATTTAAAGTTGGCCATATATTAAATTTTATACTGATCTGACATTAGCAACCATCAGCAACTACAATACAATAAAACTGGTACAAATAGAGATTCTGAGTATTCTAACAAAAGGTTCCCTGTGTGCTGTTCTTTTTTCTAGTGGGTCATAATAGAGCCAAAATACTATCTTTAGGCCTACAGGGAACAGTGCACTTGTTGCTTGCTTTCTGGCCTCTGTTGGACTACTTGAGACAACCCAACAATATAGGTAGAGATGTTTCCCCTGAGGAACCCACGAGAGGAATATAGAGGAGTCAGGAACGCCACATTCACACTTTCTTGCTTTTAAAATCACGTCAATAACTTCATTAAAATTTTTCATCCCTTAGGTTTTTCTATAGTCTACATGGAAACAGCTGCCATGTTCTTTGACTGTGTGACTCAGATCCCCTGGAGCACTGGTGCTTTTAAAGGGAATTTACGATATGCGTTGACCACCCAATTGGGAAACTCATAGTTCATAGAATTCATAGAATTTTACTTTATATAGTTAAAGGTTTTTTTAGGATCTTTAAAATCTTAAAAAGGAAAAACAAACAAAAAGAAAAAACAAAAAAAGGAAGAACCAACTTAAGAGTTAGCTACTTAAAATAAATGCTTTTGAAGTATTCATGACAAATGATTAACTTCCTTTTTTTTTTTGTTTTTTCTATGACAGAGTGTCGCTATGCAGTTCAGGATGGACTTGAGCTCACTTTGCAGCCTAGGCTGGCCTCCAACTCACAATGATCCTCCTGCCTCAGCCTCCCGAGTGCTGGGATTACAGGCGGGCGCCACCACGCCCGGTTTATGATTAATTTCTTGAGTGAGCTGTCAGACACAGAGTATCTATCTCTGGACTCGTGTGCGTGTCATAAGATTATTGTGAAGGGGCTGGGGATTTAGCTCAGCGGCAAAAGCGCCTGCCTGGCAAGTGTAAGGTCGTGAGTTCGGTTCCCGGTACCGGAGAAAAACCAAAACCAAAAAAAAAAAAAAAAAGATTATTGTGAAAATCAACAGGGATAATGCATTGCAAAAGAGTTAGCATTGTACATGCTTTGTCCTAAGTGCCAGTATTCTCATTGCAATCTTTAATGTTATTTCTGCCATCAACTATAATTTCATAAAAATTATAATATAGATTGCCCATTGTAGTTTAAAATTATGATGGATTGAAAAATTAAATATTTGAAAATTTGAACGTCTGGGTCCCAACACAATTCTAGGAACTGTTCTGGAAATGTGATCCACAGCACAGGGCCCAGCTGCCCTTTATAGAACGGAAGATTAGTGACTTCCTCCAGCCACAAGCTCAGGCAATATTTGAGAAGACAGACATATTTGGGGCCTGGCTCCACCTGACTTAGGCGTGACTAAACCCCTTGGTGTGAACATTAGGCCACCAGAGGGGAAATTATTTCTTTCTTCACACAAACCTGGATGTAGAATGACTTTCCAATTCCAAAGAATCCATTATAGTCTTCTTTTATATATTTTTTTCAATGAATCGCTTTTATTTTTGTCAACAAACTGTGTCATTTACCATAGTAAGAAAACTCCTGTTGTTCAAGGTCTTTATCAGAGCTCCTACAAATCAGGTTAATTGGTGATCAACGGGGCTTTTTTGCCTTTAATGAGGCTTAGTAGCCCAAGGCAAGGCCTACCTCTTGATAAGGGACTTTCTTTTTTCTTATTTTAAACTCTTTGATCACTTTAAAAAAAAAACAGGAAGAACAACCACCGGGAATGTCATTGTTTTTTAATTGCCTGATTACCAAATGTTGGAGATAAAAGATAGATGTTCTCAATTAATAACATTTACATAGATTAGCATCACTAACAAGCCTCATTAGTAGCTGCTGATTTTTGTTTAGATGGTGTCCCCTGTCATTTGCTCTCTCTCTCTGATTGTACAATCCAATGCACCTTTAGTATGACAAAACACTGCCTTCTAATCTATTTCCATTAATCAAACTGTAAGGCATTATACGTACACAGCCAGGTTTTTAATTAATTAAAAGCTAATATTACCTAGTGTAGATTTAACGAAGGCTTAATGTGTTAATAAAGTTTCAGAAACTGTTTCTAAACTCTGGTTATATTTTACGGAGCCTAAATACCCTCATTGGATCAATCACTTCACCAATGTATTTCTGTGCATGCAGGCAGCCCTCACAGAAACGCAGCCCTTTTATGACTGCCTGTCACGTGCCTTGGATTTTACATCTATCATCTCATTAATCTGCCAACAATCCTGTGATAAAGGTAATATTACCACTGTCCACATAAAGAACATAACTGTTCAGAGAGTATAAGGGATATGCACAAGAGAACTGAATCTGAGCTCTGTTCAAAGCCCAGGTTTCTGTCCTTGAGTGAAACCCACTGATTTCCATATGGACCTAGAATAAAAATTTGTTGATATTCTGAGCAGAAGCAAGGGGTTAGGATAATCCACAGTAACTATGAGTCATATTTTAAACCTCATCATTCATTTCTAAAATTTGAAAAACAAATAAGAAAGATAAGAAAATGCTACTACATTTATGTATAACTACAACAGTGTAATAAATCCTGTAAAGAGAAGGATTGAAGATAATAATTTATAAGCAAAGAATCTGGGTTTAAAGATTTTGTAAGTATTTAAAAATTTTATGTCATAGTATATAATTTTATATCATGGTATATAATCCCTATATAGGAAAATAAGTATATATGTCTAATATGACATTTTAGGTAAGAACAAAAATGTTCTCAGACTCTTAGAAATTAATTTAAATTTCTTATAAATGTGACTATGGAAGTCACAAGGTGGATTAAAAAGCAATCGGTAACTGATTAAAATTTCAAGAGAGAGATATGTGTTAAAAGATAAAGATACCCTAGTATATCCCAATTATTTAAAAAAGTCAATATTAGTGGTACAAAAATAAATGGGATACAGACTTTCCCAACACTGTTTTAAGAGGACCTAGATATAAACCAACTATACATGAACAAAATTGATACAATTTCAAAAGGGACACCAAAGGGAATGTTTCCTAAATGACATGAAATCTTTTTATTTCCCTTGGACTAAGTCATATTTCTCGGCGATTACAAGAGGGGAATTAACAAATCTAAAATCTCATGGCAAAAGCTTGTCAATGTTTTCTACTTACGTTTATGAAACCTCGAATGAGCAGCTAAATAAGACGAAAGTACATGATTCAGTGTGGGCATTCGTGCATTATTCCTTATGGAGTGCAGTTGAGTTGGCTGAAACACTATCTCGTTTCCCTCCACTAGCAGCACCTATCAATGATCACCTTAAAGAAATGTGTCTGATAGTTTTTCTGTCCCCTTTTTCCCCAGTCCCCTTTTATCCTCCTGGATCAACTAATGGACTAAAACACATTGTTTAACTTTGTCTCCCCATTGTTCTTGGCATCAAGTAACACAACTAATCCCCCCACACTGGAAGTTCTCACTTCCGGTCTCTTTTTTAAAATTTCTCCCCCTAACTTCTTCCAGTGTGCTTGAGGCTCATGCTGAGCCTCAGCCCTTTCCTTTGTGTACATGCTCCCCAGGTGATCGCACTGACATTCGATCTCCAGGTACTATCAAACCCATGTCAGCTCCAGTTTTTTTGTCCCAGCCTTGACCTTGCTTCAGAGCTCCAGATGCGTTACCTAGCTGCTTAGCTTCCATCTCCTCTTGCCTGTCAAATATGAATTTCACACTTTCTTTTTTTTTTTATTTTAGAAATAAAAGGAGGAAAATACTAACAGACCGACAACATTTTACAAAATAGCATAGGATCAGTACAGACATTACAGAGTTACAAACAGAGTGGTAGGGAATTAACAATGCTTATTGTATTACATATTGATATCTTCAATGTAGTTTCTCATGAAAACACATATAGACATACAAAGCTAATCAACCAATGCCTCACTGACAGTTTCTTTCAGCAAGGAAATACAGGACAGTAGAACACGCGTGTTAACTATCCTTCATATACATATATACAAACTTTCTCCTTCTTTCCCTTCTCTTTTCCCATATCCCAGTTATCCTTTACCTATGAGTTCTTTCTTATCAATTCTCAATGTCTATCATATCTCCTAGATTAAATTAACTCTTTCAGGCTTTACACTAGAGAAACAATGCGGTGCTTGCACATGTATGTTTGATTTATTTCGCTTATGAGTATGGTCTCCAGTTGTGACCATTTGCCTATAAAAGCCTCGAGTTTATCTTTCTTTACAGCTGAGTAATATTCCATTATATAAAAGTACCACAATTTTCTTATCCAATCCTCAGTGGATGGACATTTGGGTTGCTTCCACATTTTAGCAATTACAAATTGTGCTGCTATGAACATAGGTGCACATACATCACTGGAATTTCACACTTTCTAAAGCGCAAGTCTTGAATTTCTGCCTCTTTCCTAAATGACCCTCAACTCGCCCCGTCTTCTTCTGATGGTTCCATTCTCATAAATGGCTCCATCTTACACACAATGGGTTAGGCAGAAATTGTTAATCATCTTTGATCTTCCTTCTCTCACTTTCTTCACATCCAATCCATCCGCTAGTCCTGACCACTCTGGCTGGAAAATATGCCCAGAGTGGGACTACTTCTTGTCACCTGAATTTCTACCTACCTCATCTGGGCCGCAGCTGACCTGCAGCGGCTATGTGACCTCATCGTCCTTCTGCTCTGGTCCATCCATAACCTCTTCTCTCCGTAGAAGTGTGAACTCTTTCTAACCGTGCAGACTGGCTCTAGTTACCTCAGATATTGAGGCATTGCTAGATTATGGGATTCTTTAAAATTTAGACTATTTTTGAAAAGTTATTATATGTACTAAATAATTTAAAAACTTAAAGGAAAAATCTGTAGGATATTTTAAGGCTAGAGTTCAGTCCCTCTCACATTGATATTCTCGGGATTTAAGCCAAGCTCAGCTCAACATGTGTTTATTGAAGTGAATAAGTCAAACATGCATCATTTGTAAAGTATCTTCCATATATTTTTGTCGTTCAAAATGATAAAATTAAATAATGCTGATTGTAAAATTGTACAGACATTTTAGTCATATGGTCAGAATGCCTATGCAGTTGACTGTTGTGAATGGATTTGCTTCATTTCTTTCATTTCATCTCTACAAAGTTACAGTAAAATGCTCGACTGCAGGGTTCATCCCTGTCCCGGGTCTCTGAGCAGCTGGGCAGCCATAGCTATCCAAGTTCACGGCCTGTGCATCCCACATCAGGGTCTTAAATTCAGAGAATGGACCACTGCCAAGGCATCAGGAAGCTCCCGGCTCTGTCTTATGGCCCAAGGACAGAGCATGAACCCCTCACTTGCTTTTTTCGACTTTCATTTTTCACTTGTGCAGATACTTTTTCCACTAAAGCCAAAAACACCTTTTAAAAAAAATCAATGTGTTTCTCTGGAAAGAACACAATGATCTAAAAAAGGACATAAATACCCAATTAATACAATCACTTATGTAGGGCCAGGATTTTATATAAGTTGTTCTGTTAAATGAAATACGTAGTTCTTAACAGTTAATGTTTAATTGTTTGATCAATCTTAAATGCCTATAATTTTTTAGCTGAGTAAGTAATTTGAAGATAACAATATGTAATACAGTATCTATTGTCAATTTTCTGTCACCTTGTCTGAAAGTCTGAATTGCTTCTATTGTCTGGGTGTTGTTTTGTTTATGTCTGTTTGTTAACATGTTTTCATTCTTTATCTTTACAAATAAAAACAGAAATAATTTCTTTTGTTAGAAATTATACTCATTATATATTAGCTTACTAATTTATTATAATAAATATATCAATCTTTCCCCTTAGACTGTTGTGTTAGAGATGGATATAAGAACATTTTTCTCAGTCCTATTTTATTAAATGACAATCAGTTACTGAAAAACCATTGCTTCATAAAGAAACATTCTTCTAAAAAATAACACCATACAGTGTTCTAGAGTTCCACAGGACTAAGGGATTTGCTTCAGTTCTTCCACTTAAGACTGGGCCCCATTCCTCCTGGCCCCCAGACAATTGCACTGTTAATTTCATGATGGCATTGTTTGCACTGGTAAGTTAAATAACTGAGTCTTAAAAATTCTTGGGCATTTCATTGAAGTTTCCAATATAAGCTGTGATCTCCAAACTAAGTATTCTTGTAGAAACATTTGGAGGAAGAATTAAACTGCTGAGACATTTCATTCTGTTCAAAAATATTTTTTGTTAAATATATGCTAAATTTGAGTGTGTGTCTGAGTTCTCAATGAGGTGTCATTAGTAGTTACAGTTGGACAATCAGATGAACATCCTTTTATGAACATACCCTACTTCCTGGAAGTTCCCAAATCAATCATATTCGAGTGAATAGTACATAACATTCTATAATTCATTAATGTAGACTTGTTGACTCAAATTAAAAAAAACAATTGAAAAGGGTTATGAAAAATTAATTATGGGCAGGGGATATAGCTCAGCCGCACAAGCACCTGCCTGGAAAGCAAGCTCAAGGTCCTGAGTTTGATTCTGTATACCAAAAAAGAAAAAAAAGAAAAACTAATGGGATGAACCTAGTACTGAGCAAACCGCATCACAAGGTGCTGAGTGAGTCTTTGTTTTGGTCCTCACCTTTCATTTGCTTGTGGCTTGTTGGAAAGACAGTTTCATACTTGGACTTGGGTTTGGCCTTTGAGTTTCTTTCTGTATGACATCTGCTTCCCAAAGTGTCAGGTGTCTCATCTACAAACTGGGAGCGTGATACTATGCATCTCAAAGCATTATGGTATTAGTGAGTTAAATGGATAAAACAGCTTTGTTCCTTCTGCACTTTCTTATTCTATAAGCAGGAGCTATGGATAAAACAGTGGTAGGTTCTATGTAGCCAATAACTGGTGCTAATATAATTAGGTATTCGGATGTGTGAAGCAATTCAGGCTGCAGTTTACTCTGGAGACACTGGTGGAAATGCGCCTTAGACTGAGAGCTGATCACAGGGACCAGTTTCCTGCATAATTATGAAGGGATTTATGAACTGAATAGGTTGCTGCTGCCCCTGGTATGGAATATTGAATGTTCTCTCTCTATTATCCATTTTTGGTGTTTGAAATTTATACAAGCTAAATTACTTACCATGATAAATAGCCAAAATAATTCGTACTATTTTCTAGGCAGAGCGGCTCCCTGAGCTGCTCTCCTTCCAGATTGTTAAACCTGGATCATCCACGAGGGCGCACGTTCCCATCCTTTTACCAGCGATAACTCAGGAATCATTGTTTGGAAGTGTTACCTCAGGCTTTACAGGGAGGTGCGTCAACATCACTTGGGTATGAAATTCCTTGAAATCTTTCGTTCTCTTTATCAACTCACCTTAGATGTTTGGAAAAACATCACTAATTTGGCAAGTTCTCTTAGAAATTAGATGCTCTTATAAACATGGCTCTGAGTATTAAGCAATTAAGAGAGTAGACTCCCTCAGAATGTTGAGAGATGAACCCACCAAAATACAAAGGTTTAATTTCATCAGGGAATTTCTAATTAATGATGTTTGAGTGGGTTTTAAATTCCCCAACCACATTCCCCACTATCCTTCCTGACCACATGGGGAAAGCTTAAGCCGGAGGGCATCTTTTAGATGAGCACTAGAAGCAGCATTTATGCTGAATGGAACCGTCCTGGTAAATGCAATTATAGAGGGAAAGAAACCTTATGTTCCCAGGATACACACTCAGTTCTATTACTGCGTTCCCCCCGTGTTTCTTTGTTTCACTGTTAAAGTAGCAACCGGATAATGCAAAGTATTTAAAAAATAAAAGACATCTCTTAATATTTCCTTTGGACAATCAAAGAGGCACATCCCTACTTCTGTGTGGGCATTTGATTAGAATGAAAAATTACTTTTCGAACTTGAGATTTCAACCCTACAGTGGGGAGGCGCTTGCCTGGTCTCTAAAACTACATCTGGCTGATGCTACATTGGGTGGACATATTCAGTTCATTTTAGATGTCACTGTGAAAATTATTTTTGGGAGAGGTCTTAGTGTCTCGGGAGAGGAATCCCCTCAGTACGGCAAGCAGCTCATATCCAAAGGTCAGCTTTTCTCATTCTGCAATAAGATTTCTATTTTGGTGGCCAGCAGTCTCTGATTCTTCTCACTAAGCTGGTGCATTAGGGGGTTCTCCTTAAGTTGTATAAAGACTCTGTAGGAAAGAAGATGTAAAACAAGATCAAAGAGGAAAAAAAGGGTACCTGGTGTTTCAAAAGGTTACACACAATAAGAAGTGTGTCCACATATTTTTCTAAGCTTCAAACATCTCTTACAGATCTGCATTTTTTGGAAATTGTTGCATTTGTTTGATTAAATATCTGTAATTGCTAGGTCATAAACTCTGGCTTTGTAATAAAAATGTTAAAAAGGATGCTGTGAAATAGGTACATTCAAATTGACTATTTTTTTTCTTGGTATTGGCGCTTAATTCAAGAATTTTTACACTAAGTTACATTCCCAGCCCTTAAACACAACACAACACAACACAACACAAAACAAAACAACAACAAAAGACCTTTTGAGATTGGGTCTTGCGAAGTCACTAAGTTGCCTGGGCTTCTCTGGAAATTGTGATTCTCCTGCCTCAGCCCCTCTGAGTGCTGATATTATAGGCATGTGGCACCAAGCCCAACTTCTAGCTGGCTTTACCTAATCATATACGTAATTACATAAGTAAATAGACCAGGATTGCAGTAGGTTAGCAGAGCTTTCAGGGCTGCTATGGCTGTGGGAATATAAATATGGTGTCAAGAAATAGTATAAGTGAAAAACTACTTAGACCTATTATGTGCACATATATTGGGGCTGGGGATTTAGCTCAGCAGCACAGCCCCTGCCTGGCAAGCTTGAGGTCATGAGTTCGATTCCCAGTACCGGAAAAAACAAAAAAAAAAAAACAAAAAAAAAACAAAAACCAAAAAAACCACATATATTTATATGCTATGAAAAAAGAAAATATATCTTAGATTATTTACTGATGGGGCAATTAGCAATGAGAGAAACCCTTCAGCATTTGTAAAGTCTGTCACAGCTCACTTGCTTGGTACTATGCTTAACTGATGATACTTCACAGCATCAATATTTCCCCAAATTACTTAAGTTCTGGAATAACCAGAGACAGTACTGTAAAGATTCAGATTCACAGCTATCACATGTCTTAGATGCCCTGACTTGGTAAATGGCTTAAAGTTGGGAATAGGGAATTTTAAAGAAAATTCTAAAAGTGCCATTAAGTTTAACAATTTTGGGTCTTGTCTTTTGCCCTAAATTGTTAAAAATCCAAGCACTATAGTTGGATAGGAAGAATAAGTAGCTATATTTGTTTAACAAAATGCTTTAGAAACTTAGTAAATCTACTCCAAAAGATCTCAGATTTACCTATATCTACATATCATATCTCTATCTATGTATCTATCAATGCAGGGTAGAGTCATTAGATCGATAACAACAGATATTATCTAGGGCCCCTCTGATAACACTGCTGAGTTTGAAAGAACTTTGTGATTAATTGTCCTGCAATTTCTCTTCTCCTAGTTCCTTTCCAGTACCTCTCTAACACACTCTAGGCATGAGGGATGTAACTTAACATAGCTACTGGGGATGATAAGATCCTCAAACTGTGCTTCGGCTCTGAGCTCCTAAGGCTATCTCAAATACCTGTCTTGTGATGGTGAATCTTGCTACCAACGACTTAATTATTTTTTTACTGGTGAGATACTCCTTAGGGTCAAGCCATGGGTTTGTTAAAGTTTTCCAACTTTCTTTTGGATAACTAGGCTGAAATTATGGTCCAAATGATTGAAAAAGTCAAGCCAGTAGCTAACATGGGTATCATTACAGAGGAAAAAAATTATATTATTGAATTAAATGACTAGCCATTCTATTGTTATTTTATTTTGAAGTTCTGTGGAAATAGGCTCCCTGCTGCTTGCAGTTTCTGGCTATCCTTATTCCTCTCATTATTAATTCCTTTTTACCACTCTCCGGCTAATCAGCCCCATGTCATACGTTTGGAAGCAAGGTTTTTATTGCACATTCCCTTTGGATTCCAGGGCGACTAGGCAATCCCAGCAAAGCCTCAGCCAGTACCAAGGTCAAGGGTATACCTTGTGAACACCACAGCCGCCTCTCACACACAGTTTTATGCAACTGTTACATTTTGGGGTCAGAGTTCATGGAGAATTTCCATAAATCTGATGGGTAATGTGCCAAATGCGATTAGAGAGGGCTTCATATGATCACGGTCAAATGAAAATATCTTATGTTAATTTCCTAGTACAAGCTTGAGGCAGATAGTTAATACTCCTTTGTGAAGAGCCAGAGACACACAAGGAAGAAGCAGAAGCCATTGTCTAAACAGAAGGACAAACTACAGGAGCTTCTAGAAAAGTGGAGCCTGGAGGAGCAGAATTCTGTGGCTGCTTTCAATCTTCTCCTCTCTGTATTCCACATGATCTGTCAACTCTTACCTCAGCTATTGCCCAAAACACATTTTCCCTTCAGGGAACTGTATTAGTGTATTTGAATATTTAGATAGCAATGCATTCTGCGTGTTATCTTCTTGCAAAATAGAAGAGAAAAGGACAAGAGAGCGTTAGCAAATGGAGGGCTGTTTGCAGATTTCATCTCTTCCTTAGCCATATGCATATTTTTTTTAAAGCTTTGACCTGAATCAATCCAAATCAAAAGGGTACGTTTTAAACTTTCCATCTTGAATTGACACAAAAAACATCGGCTCTACTTATACTTGCAAATGAAACGTCGTTAATATTTTAAAGCGATTGTAAGGAGAGGACTTAAGAAAATGAACTTGTCACCTATCCCCAGCCTTCTGGTCACGCAACACAGCTGAGGACATGGGGAACACAAGCTTCTTAGGCTTATATCATCAGGAAATGTGTTAAGAAAACCCCAGGTGTAAATACAGTTGAAAAACTACATGCAGGGATGTGACGTACTGTTATTAATGATTGAGGGTTGTTAATGTTGTAGAAATTCACTGTAGTTTAACATGCATTTATTGACCACCTTTTCTGTCCCTCGGGAGGCCCCTGGGATAAGTGATATTGGAGGGATCGCTGGAAAAATCCTATAGTATCACAGAAAGCCTGTAAAATGTCCTGAGGGGGATAAGGAATCCATGAGAAACTATGCCTAGTAATCCCATCACTCTGGGAGGCTGGGGCAGGAGGCTCATGTGTTTTGAGTCCAGTTTGAACAATTTAACAACTTCACAGGACCCTGTCTCAAAAAAGCTCCCCACCAAAACAGTCAGTGAATAAAGCACTGGGGATGTAGCTTAGAGAACAAACAAACAAACAAAACCAGAACTATGACTAAATGGTGAAACAGAAGAAAAAGATAGGATCACTAGAGAGCTAACCAGGAGAATTGGCGGAGCTCAGTTCCCTGTGGGAATGAAGTTCTAGGGTGGCTTCAGAGGGAGAAGAAGTTCTATTTCCATCCTGCAGGACCATGAAGATTGCAGTTCATCTGCTTCCTCATCAGAAGGATGTGAGCATCAGAGCGGTCTCTTGTAAGTCTTTCCCAGCTCTCAAGCTCCCTAGGTGTCAGAGCTCAGTGGCTGTGATTTGGGGTCTGGAGGTAGAGACCTGTGTTCTATTCCTGGGTTTGAATAATTGAGAGAGCAATTTTACTATTCTTAACTTTTGGGAGTGTCAGTGAGCCATCTATAAAGTGGGGACTATGTGGAATGACAGTGATGGAAGGAGGCCAATACCCTGAGCGTATCAGCTCTTCAAACAGGGTAGTGGCTTCAAAAATTCCATGAAGAATAATTTTTTCTTTCTTTCTGTCTCCTGCCCTCCCTTCCCTCTCTGCCCTCCTTACCTGTCTCCTCCTCTTCCTCCCCTTCTTCTCCTTCTCCTCCTCCTCCTCCTCCTTCTTCTTCTTCTCTCTCTCTCTCTCCCTCTCCCCACCCCCCCAAATGAAGCATCACTGGAGATTTTAGATGGAACTCTTTAATATATGTGAACCAAATTAATTTTTTCTTGATAGATATTGCTTACTTGTGGGATGAGCAGGATCACATGTTTTTTACCTTGGCCACCAGGACCAGAAATAGGGACTTTACAAAAAGGAAAATGAGGGCTCTTGATGGATTAACAGTAACAGGTATTAAAAGGAAATAAAGTTTTGGGAAGATTGACTAGGAGTTCCGGGTCTTTTCATGTGGGAAAGTAAGGCTATAGACAAACTCCAGGGGTGATACAGTAGATGTGGCATATGGCATTGAAGAGCAAGACTGAATTGGAAAGAGGTGACAAAGAGCCATGTTGGTGACTTTGCAGGTGATGTGGACAAACACACCTTCATGACTCAGAGCCCTGGTACCCAGGGAATTATGGGGATGAAGACATTTGGTGGTAAAGCCATGATGCCTCAGGTAGGACTGGGCAGGAAGGACACTTAGATGTAAAAGCACTGAATTAATGAAAGAATTTTACCAATTATTAAACATTTTAGTGCCTATGTTAATCCTTCTTCATTGATATAATTTGTAAAGCAAGGCACTGGAGATGTCTAGATGAGTTTTTAAATTCCATACATATGTAGGTTTGATAAGGCTGGTATTTTAATTACATTCAGGTGACAAAATATGGGACTGATTAACACTGTGGACAGGAGGGGCCAAGGCAGGATGTCTTAGGTCTCCACACACAGGTGCTGAAGGAACCAGTGAGAAGGGATGAGGGAGTGGGGGAGCCATTGTCTGGGTGGTGTTATAAACAGATGCCTTGGTTTCCCGCCCAGTTATTCTGATGTGCTCGGTCTGAGGAGCAGTTTGGGCATGGAGATTGCATAACATGCTCCTCCCAACAGACACATGCTGTACGCTTGGATAGAAAGGACAAGACCAGAAAAGACCTTGAGCTTGGCATGCAATAAAGGGATAGGAGAAGAGAAGTGTGTGGTGATAATTTGCCTTGTGCCAGCCTCCTGGGCTGGAGACTTTGCATGGGTGTTCCCTTGTGTAATTCCCCCAGCTCTTCTCTGGTCCTTTGGGTGAAGTTCTAACTAATTTCAGCCTGAGATTCAGAAAGGAGGTGCAGTGGAAAGGAGGGCTCTCGGCTCAAGCACGTCAGTCACTGGTCTTAGGGGAATAAAAGTAAAGAACAACAATTGGCCTATCTTGTACGTCTAGAACTTAGAGGGCGCGTAAACTCTCTAAAGACAAAACTTGAAATTTAGTGTTGCACAATGATGTGCATACGTATTCAACATGTTGGCTTTTGATTTTATTTATTGAGTATATTTTAAGCTTTTCAGGTCTCACCCAGAACCTAGGTCTTTTGGCTTACACACTACTCTAAGCTATTTAGTAATCCTGCTGGATTACTTATTAAATGGGAAATAGCAATATCTAGGGGCAGAAGACTATGTGAGACAATGACAAATGAGAATCAGTAAGCAAAGAAAAAGACTTTCAAAGAGAAGAGTGACATTTATTGAGCCCCTATCATAGGCCAGGTACAATGAGAGATGCTTACTACCTCCTTCATTTAGTTCTATAGAAGATTTGTAATCTGCCTAGCATTTAAACTCAATTTTGTTTTTTCTTTTTTGAGAAATAGAACCCTGCTGTCCATCTGGAACTCTGAAAGGAATAATCTTCTTTATTCTGTCAACCAGGGACATCTGAATGTCCAAGGAGTAATGGGATGCCAGAGGGGCAAATAGCAAGTGTCTGCACTGATGTCACAGGTGTGCCTTGTTGTGACCAAAGATTTGATGGCTGGGTGCTTGTTGGACCTACTGGCCGCTCCTGGGTCATGCACTGTGCCACCGCTTGATTCCTATTCACTTCTTCTGCCCAGCTTTCCACAACTTCTCTGAATCTTGTGAATTACCTGGTATCTTCCCAAACATTTATTTTCCAATTAAATTAGCCAGGGTATCTTTCTCTTATCGGCACATACTACTGTCAAGTGGCACAAATGTTGGTCACAATTCTGAGGCAGTAATTTAACGATTCATATTCTTATAGGCAAGGACAAAAATTCAGAGAGGTAAAATAACTTTCCTGAGGTCACAGAGTGACAGAGCTGGCAGAGCCGGAGTCCCAGCCCAGGTTTTTCCTGCACAGGCCACTGTGGATTCAGTGAGCAGTCCTGACTTCAGAATTCCTGGGGACATCACTATACCTTATTAACAGTATATTTATTGTAAAGAAAAGGGAGGGGGTTATGATGCAATTCTTAAATAACAATTGAAGACTTTTTCAGATAATTTTTTTAAAAAATCATAGAAAGCATGCTTATAGTTCTAACTCCATCAGAGGCTGGGGTAGAAAGATTGCAAATTCAGAGCCTCGAACAATTAAGTGAGACTCTGTCTCAAACTAAATACATAAATAGGAAAATACAAAGAAAAATGGGGATGGATTTCAGGGCACGGCAGTTAGTTCAATTTCCAGTACTACAAAAAAAAAAAAAAAAAAAAAAAAGAAAGAAAGAAAGAAAGAAAGAAATATATTAAAGGCAAATTTTTTTGAAACCTTAAAAGTGAATTCTTGACCTCTGGAAAATGCACGTGCATAAAACAACTTTGATAGAAGGCGGTGCATATCGTTCATCGAGCGTTCTCAAACGCACGCGTTTAGCGCAGAGGCGCACTTAGAGAGCTCTGGAACCTGTCCCAAGTACCCGGTCCCCCGTGATTTATCCCTGAGCTCCTGACCTGCAGGAGACGCTGCGAAGACACCCAGGGAGATGCGCGCAGCCCATCCCTATGCGCGCCTGCTCTCCACCACCCTAGCAGCTGCGTGTGTCATGTTCCCGAAACCCTCAGACGGTGATTATGACCGATTACACAAGATGCCATGTTCCCTAATCATATCACTTGCATCCCTGTGAACAGCGGTGACAAGAGTTTGAGGAGAAGATCACAGCTGTCTAATAAAAAAGAGAAAAAGAAATCAGATAAAGCAGATCGTGTGGCGGGCCGGACGGGTAATGGGTAATGGGTCTCACTGGCTTTCTAACTCACCTGTACCTCGGCCCATTTCATGCAGTGAAGGGAGCCGAGCAGATACGGGCCGTGCATCCGGCTTGCCTGTCCGTTCATCTGTTCATTGTAGAAGCCCTCGCTCCCTGTTCTGCGAAGTGAACACTGTCACTTTGGTAAATTTGGAGCTCGTCACTGCCCGGGAGAAGACAGCTCTAGCAAATCAAAGCAAAACACCACGAACACCCCCTCCCTGTTCTGCTCTGAAGCGGTTCTAAACTTCAGATGCCACCACTCCGTTTTTAATCTGTCTTCAAAGAGAGAACCAACTGTCTTGAATTAAACACCAGGCAGTTCTTGAAGTCATGTGTGATGAAAGTGATTAAATAATTAATTCAAAAAAAGGTGATTTCTGAGTCAGGTTGGGGGTCAGTTCAGAAAAAAAAAGTCTTGATTTAAAGCAGCATGAACTCTGTGTGCTGTGGAAAAATATATTCAGTATGAAATTATCACACTGGAGACGGTGAACCTATTCCCTCACTTCCTGGGGTCTGGGCATTGTGACCTCTGGCTGATTCTTGAACTGACTGGAGCCACTCCCTGCTGCCCGCAGCCTCTAGAATTCCTAGCCCCCTTACTGGAAAATTTTTTTCTTCATTTTGTCTGGGTTGCTCTTTTCAGGGTAGGTTTTTGTCAACTGTCATTTTTCCTGAGAGTTCATTTATTATGGTTCAGATCTAAAATGTCCCCCCCACCCCAGTCTCATGTGCCCAGAGGTAGGGCTTTGGAAAGTGACTGGATCAGGGGAGTGTTTTACACATCAGTGGATTCATCCATAACTGAGTGTACTGTTAGGAATGGCGCATGGCCGGAAGAGTGGGTTACGAGGGGCTTCCTACTCTTCTTGCTTGTCTCTCTGCTTCCTGGAGATGCCATGAGTTGAACAGCTTTCCTGTGCTGTGCCCTCTCAACATGCCCTTTCTGCTTTACAGCCATCTTAGTTATTTTCTCATTGCTGGGGCAAAGTAATTAACACCCACAGGTTAAAAGAGGAGAGGTTTATTTTAGCTCACAGTCTGTAGAAGTTTTAGCCCATAGTCAGTTGGCTCAAAGGCAGGGTATACGGCAGAGGGTCAACACAGAGGAGAAACAGTCCATGGCAAGATAAGCACGAAACAAGAAACAGCAAACTTCCTTTTTCCTTATCTTTTTATTCAACCCAGGCTACATGCCTATTGGTTGGTGCCACCACACCTTGGCATGTCCTCTGTCTTCAGTTAGTTCGTCATTCACATCCAGAACTACGTTAAACCAGTCAGTGTACCAATCTGGTATTACATATCTGTGATCCAGGATTACACACTCTTGATCCAGTATCACCTACCCATGATCCACTCAAAAGCCCCACTTATGAGCACAGGAGGATTTGGGCAGACATCTAGATATAAGGCATAACACCAGCTACCATGGACTGCACTCTCAGAGACCCTAAGTCAGATACATCTCTCTCCTCCTTTCAATTGTGAGTGCCAAGTATTTTGTTCTAGGGAAGAGAAAGTGAATAGCATCCCATTTGTAACTTCCTCAGCTGCAGTATGGCTCCTGTTTTCTCACTGTCTTGTTTGTGTTCACTTTTTAATCCCCTGTGATACCTATCATCACCTGGTACTTATCATACATTCACTCTTTCTTTTTTTTACCAGCTTTTCCCCAATAAATATAAGTATCTCAAAGACAGTGTTTTGTCTTCTTTTCTCCATGCAGGAACCCCCATCCTTAGCATTCTCTGACCCAGTTTGTAGCAAGGAATAGCTGTCCAATGAATAAATGCATGAATGAGTGAAACTCAGAACTTAAATTCAACTTTTATTTCTTTTTTTTAGGCATTGGGGATTGAACCCAGGGCTTGCACATGACAGGTAACCACTTTACCAACTAAGCTATATTCTCAACTCTTTCTACCTTTTCTAAGATCAGAATTAGCTCTCAGAAATGCTTTTGATAACGAAAGGCATTGCACATTCTTCTAACTAATCAAACTTGCCCACTAGAATGATACATTTGCACATAGACATACATTGAATTCTTCCAAAATAAAAGAAGACTAATGCACTCAACTGGCAGTTTGTTCTGTTTTGAAAATAAACCCTGGACCTTTTCAAATTCCTTTTCCAAGAAGTCAAGAAATGTTGGCTGGAAGGATGGATAGCTTCCATTTTGTGATGCGCCTCCCTGGCTGTGCATACCCGATTTATAGCAGCTGATCTGAAGCAGACAGACTTGAGCCAGTGCTATGAGAGTGACAGTCAACCTGCCCTGACTGTGTCCAGCTGTCTGGCTTCACTGGCTACAGTTGTTTGGTACACCTTGATCCTTCCCTGTTGAGTGACAAGTATGTCAGTGAGCTTGTAATGGTAATTATTAGGAACATCTCAACATAATTTTCTGATATTTCTTACCTCTAGACAACCTGTTCGGTTTTTCTAAAGGTGCAATCCTGACATTAAAACTCAGAGTCGCAAGCTTTTCTTAAATCAGATATTCTGATTAGCTGAGACGGAGATACAGAATTAGAGAACACTGATCTTTTTAAAGCAGTCATCCAAGTGACATTTTATTCATGATGCTAAACAGCAGAACAAGTACGGGCAAGTGTGGAAACACATCTTGAATAAAACAGTAATTACTTATATTTACATATTAGTTGCTGCTAGGTAGATGAAAATACGGTGTTCTTTGTCATTTCAAAATCACTGTCAGAATTAGGGTGGATTTAGAAGCAGGGGACTTTAGGAGAAACAGGAAAGCTTGGACCAGACTTTGAAATGGCAAAGGCATAAGTGCAAAGTGTCTGCAGAGCACTGCTAATTCTGATGCTAGCAGAGAATTTCAGGACAGAGTAGTTTGGGACCAGCGCAGAACAAGGTGGGCATTATTGTCATGGTTGGTGAGGGCGGATGGACAGCAGACCATAGCTACAGACCAGCCCAGAGAGAAGTGAGGAGAAGCCAGGCTTAGCATCAAAGCCTTGTTTCCCAAGAGGATGCTGGGATTGAGGCTGTGGTTGATGGTGCCTGAAGTCCAACAAAGAAACTAAAGCTAGAAGTTTGTCACAGATCCCTATAATTAGAGAGGGGTGAGGTTGGAATAAGGGAGTTATAAGCTACATTCAAGAAAAGTGATCATGTCTGGCTCATAGGAATCCTTGGCTCTGAGTATTGGGATAATTTTATCCTTTGCTAGCTGTCAAAGACCGTTTCGTTTAAAGCAAAGTAATACATGTAGAGAGAGAAAAAAATCTATTAATTAGAAGAGCTGAAGACTCTATTAGTCAATATTAGTCAATATAGTTTAAATTAAATCTATAGATGACAATTTCTTGTGATGATTTAAAATGTTTAATGTTTAAATGTTTAGTAAATATGACTTTCAGTGTAAGATAGCATATAATAACTAAATAATTACGTTTAGAGATTATATTTTGATTGTAACTGTAGGTGCAATTAAGAGAATAATTACAAATTTAAAAAGCAATGAATAAGCTTTGTTTTAAAAACCTTCTGTTCTTGAGAGGATTTTAAGTGGAAATACTGTGGTTGGGAGGGACCGGAAATTGTATGACTGTTATGATATATAGAGATATAATTGCTGTCAATGTAAATAATATGGCTTTGCTGAATAAAATAAGATGATTACTTAGGGTTTTCCAAAACCCCCTAAAAATGCTTCTATACCACATGTAACCACATGTAACCACATGTGGTATAAATAAAATGTGAGTCAAAAGAATGAAGAAAGATAAACATATAATTAAAAACAGCTCGATGTCTACTTGGGCTCATTCATTTCAACGATGCCATGTGCAGTTTATGGCTGTTACAGACCCGCAATATATCGGCAGTGACTGCACGCCATAAAACACATCAGTTCAGCTTGGGCTCTAATTATTACATACAAACAATAAATCTATCCTGTTAGCAGAATAAATATGATAACTGTTGATAATGTTGGAAAGTGGTAGAATGTGATCCTTGAGTAAATAGTTTTGCGTTCTTAAGAAACAAAGATAACTTTAGCGTTCAGTGCCTCTCCTGACTTCCGGTCTCTTATCTATAGTTTGAATGAAAAGCCAGGCTGGGGCCTTGAAAGCATCTATGCTAATTACTGTTTACGAGACCAATAAAAGATATCAGTCTAACCATTTCTTTGTGAAAATGAAATCCATGTATAGAAGGTCAGTTTTAGTTGAAACTATAATAAGCAGAAGTCAAGGTCCTTTTGCCATTAAAACTTGCTCATGGAGCAAATATTTGGTATTCTTCCCTTAACCTTGAATTCTGCTGTGTATCTTGTAAGAAAAATAATAAATGCATGTATAATACAATGATGAAATCACTATGGCTTTGAGTTTTTCTCTAGGAGATGATTATCCAAATAGATAGGAAATCATTTTCAAGCATCGTTAGAGGAAACACCCTGATATATGGTATCTGAATATGAATTGAGAGTTAGTGTTGCATCAGCCATAGTTTCACTTTGTTTTGTAAAAACAGATTTTAAAACTATGGTTTACATCAAGACATGCCATTAATAGGTTTATGGGATGGGCTGTCAGAGAAGCTAACTTTATACATGGTATTTCTATCTATGTGTGCAGAAAACATACAGGATCATACTCTTTGTGTTCCAAGTTATTGTGCTACACTGTATCCAGGGGGAGGAAGCAGACAAATATACACATTTTTGAAATGGAAGACTAATCTTATGGCTGGTATCTTATTTTGAATAATTGATACTTTGCAGGGATTGCACAGTTAATTCAAGAAGTTTATAGAGGGTTGTGTGGTGTATATGTATATGTGACTGTATAATTTTCCTCTCTGAAGACTTTTATTAAGTATAATTTACACATTAACATATAATTTACATAGAATAAATTCCTCAATTTAAAAGAGTTTGATAAATTTTGACAAATGTGTGCATCCACACGACCACCACCACAACTGCTATTTAGAACATTTTCATCCCTTTAGAAGCTCCCTCATGCTCCCTCCTCTTCTAGCCAGGGGCAACCACGGATACCTTTCACAAATTTTATTTGCATTGTTTATATTTAAGGTGTACAACTTGATGTTCTGATATACAATACATAGTTAAGTGATTACTACTGTTAAACTAGTTCATTCATATATGTCATCTTGTACAGTTAGCTCTTCTTTCCTTTCTTTCCTTGCTTTTCTTTCTCTTGCTTTCTTTTTTCTCTTTTTCTGCCTTTCTTTCTTTTCTTTCTTTCTTTCTTTCTTTCTTTCTTTCTTTCTTTCTTTCTTTCTTTCTTTCTTTCTTTCTTTCCTTCCTTTCTTCCTGTCTTCCTGTCTTCCTGTCTTCCCTTCTCTTCCCTTCCCTCCCTCTGTTCCCCCCGTCCCCTCCACTCTCTTTCCATCCTTCTTCCTTCCTTCCTTCCTTCCTTCCTTCCTTCCTTCCTTCCTTCCTTCCTTCCCTCCTTCCTTCCTTCCTTCTTGTATGAGCACTTAAAATCTACTCTCCAGGCAAATTTCCAGTTACAGTATAATACATATATATATATTTTGCTTTTTTTCTGGCACCGGGAATTACAATATAATATTAAGTACAGTGTTTGTGATGCACACTACAGCTCCAAACTTACCTATCTCACAAATTAGTGGCAACTTTGTATACTTTGACATACCTTATCCTCCCCTAGACTCTACCTCCAGTAACCACTGTTTTACTCTTTGTGTATATTTGATTTTTTTTAAAGATCCCACTTATACGAGGAATAATATATTATTTCATCGTGTGGCTGGCTTTTTTCATTGAGAATAGTGTCTTCTAAGTTCATCCATGTGGTGGTGGATTGTAGAAATTCATTATTAAGGAGTACTCTGTTTTATGTGCACCTCACAACCTCTTCACTCTCTCAGCTGTCAACAGTCAGACCATCTCTACTGTGAAAAGCTGCAGTGAACTTGGGGTGGGTGCCAATGACTGCATGGTGATTTTACTGCCGTTGCATATACACCCCTGAGGATTGTGGGTAATTTGACTCACTTGTGTTTGACAAATAATGTCTATAACATTTTCCACTGAGGCTGTATCTACCTCTGTTCTCATTGAAAATGTATAACTTCTCCCTTTTGTTCACATCCTCACCAACTCTTGTTCTCTCTCTCTCTCTTTTGATAACTACCAGCAGACACAAGGTGTTACGTCATTGTGGTTTTGCTTTGCATTTTTCTAATGATTAATGAGGTTTTTGTAAGTATAACCTTTTTTAAAATTTTGTACAAATAAAGTGAAAGATAGAGATTGCTGGGTGGTAGGATTAATATCTGTGTAACTCTATAGGGAAATGCCAAACTCTTTCAATATAACTACACCATGTTGTATCCTACCAGCACTATAAGATGTTTCCAGTTGCTTCATTTCCCTGTGAACTTTTGGTATTTACAGCCTTTTAAATTTTATTTACCATAATTAATGTGTGGTTTCATGCTGTTGTGGTTTTCATGTACTAATGTACTTTTTTATTTTAATGACTGATGGTGCTGAACATCTTTTCCTAGTCTCACTTGTAATCTATGTGTCTTTTTCGGTTAAGATTTTTGTGCATATTTAAATTGTGTTGGTTGTTTTCCTACCAATGGGTTACTAATGTTCTTCTGTAGTCTGGGTGAAATATTTTTATGCATATGTGTATGTCTTGGAAATATTTCACCATTGTCTATTATTTGTCTTTTTATTTTTTAAGTTCTTAAAAAATTAAAATTTTGGTTGAAATATAGTTTATTATCATTTAAAAATAGTTTATGCTTCCTTGTACTATCTACAAAATGTGGCCTTTACATTTAGTTCTACTAGGACTAATTTTAGGTAATTTTTGTCAATGGTATGATGTAGCCATCGAGGTTCATTTCCTTATGTAGTTCCAATTGTTTCAGTGTCATTTGCTGAGAAGAGTATCTTTTTGCAATAGAATTATCTTTACATTTCTCCTAAAACTTAATTCCTTTCATGTCTGGGTGGATTTTTTGAAACTTAGTTTTTTCTATTCCATTGAACTATCCTTTATAACCTCACAACAATACCACACTATACTGATCATTGTGGTAAGTCCTGAAAAGAGGAAATATATATTTTCCATGGTTGTTCATTTTTAAACCATAGGTATGGATACTCTTGGTCCTCTGAGTACCAAAATAAGTTTTAGAACAATTTGCCTTTTTCTTAAAAAAATCCTCTCATATTTGAATGGGAAATTGGTGTAAGGAGAATTAATATCTTAACAGTATCAAGTATATTAACCTGGTTTACTGTTTCATCTATTAAGGTATTCTTTAATTTTCTTCAGCAAGGTTTTGCATGTATCTTATGTTTCTATGCTATTATAAAGAATATATTATGTATTCATTTATGTATTGATTTTATTTTATTTTATTTTTATTTTTTGGTACCGGGAATGGAACTCAGGGCCTCAAGCTTGCCAGACAGGCCCTGTGCCACTGAGCTACATCCCCTGACCATTTATTTATTTTTGTGGCATTGGGGATAGAACATAGGACCTCACATATGCTAGGCAAGTGTTTCTGAGTGACATAGTTTCTCTTATATTTCAGTTTCCAATAGTTTATTCACAGTGGTTGCCTGTGTTTTTTTTTGTGGGTACTGGGAATTGAACTCAGGACCTTGTGCTTGCCAGGCAGGTACTTGTGCCTCTGAGCTATATCCCTGGCCTTAGCTTATTAATAGTGAATGAAAATATAATTAATTTTTAATATCAACCAGGTAGATTATAACCTTTCTAAACATACTATGAGTTCTTGGGGCATTTAAAAAATATAGATTTTTTGAATAGTTTCAGTAGATGATTCTGTTGTTTGTGATTTAAAAAATTTGCATTTAATAAAATCTCTTTTATTAATTTGCATATTTTTCAATTTTTTCTTACCGTGCTGCACTAGCTAGGAGATCCTCTAGAATGGGCGTCAGAAATGGTGACAGTGAACATCCAGGCTGATTCCTGTTTGAAGAGGGAAAGCTTTCATGCTTTCATGTCTAGTTGGAATGGGTAGTTGTAAGGCTTGTATTATTTTCCTGCAGGTAACTTCTCTTAGGTGAGACTGTTTCCTTAGTGATGAATGAATGTTAGCTTTTCTCAAATATTTTTTTGGTAATGCTTGTGGTAATTGTGTGATTTTTCTTTGTTAGTCTGTGAGTTCAGTGAATTACATTGCTTAACTTTCAAATGTTAAACCAACCTTGCATTCCTGGAATAAACCTCATACGGTCATGATATAATATTTATGTAGTTCTGAATTAGATTCCTAAAATCTTTTTCTGATGAGTATGTGACTATGTTCATGAGGAATACAGTACTTCAAATATTTTTTCTTTTCATTTTTTTGGGACTAGTTTTCATAATAATAGCCAAAAACCTGAATAATTATTGTTATAGAAAATGAAGCAAGGGGTTGTGTTGATGTGTCTGGTAAATACATAGCCTTGGTGTTCATTCTGTGTTTGGTCATGTAGCATAGTTGTTCCTCTGGTTGAGACCAGATAGTGCTTAACACAAGTACACATTCATTTCTGGAGGCTGGATGAATGACGGGATAGGTCTTCCTCATGGGAAAGGGCTTTGCATTGATTTTTTTTTTTTTTTTTTCAGATTTTGTGCCTTCTGGCTTTACATTGTCCAAGTGATTACCTGGAGCTTATGTTTTTACACCAGGCCCCAACAAAGCGAGTACCCCACCTTCATTTCTATTTCCCTCCCTGTATGTGTGGTCTTCAGGTAGGCCACATACTCCTTACTTGTAAGTAATAAAATCTTTATTTCTATCTCCTGTCTTTCTTAATCATCGAAGGGATGCTCTTCATCTTAAAGTTCCTACAATGAAATGAGGGTGCTTATTTTCATTCTCTTGGAAAGTCTTTATAAATTACTGGTATTTATTATTCTAAAGGTAGACATCACCACCAATAAAGCTCTCTGGCTGTGCATTTTCCCTTTGTGGAAAGCTTTTCTAGCCATAAGATCCATTTTAGAAAAAAAATATTTTGCAGCACTGGGGATTGAACCCATGGCTGCTCTACTACGGAGCTATATCCCCAGCCCTTTTAGATTTTGAGATAGCAACTTGCTAAGTTGCACAGGTGCAACTTGAACTTGTGATCCTTCTACCTCACACTCCCTCAGTGCTGGGATTACAGGCAATCATTATTTAACTTCTTGTTGTATAGACTGTAGTTTGACTGCTTCTGAACTTTATATAAATATACTATCTCATGTGTACCTTTTAGGGTCTGGTACCTTCTGCTAAGCATGATTCTCACAATTTTTTATGTTGTTTTATGTACTTGTAGATCATTCATGATCACTATGATACAAAATATTCCTCTGAATTCATTTCTATTACTGTTGGGTTTTGGCTACAATAGTGATACCAGGACAGTCTAGGTAATTTGTTTTGGTGAATATGTATACACATTTCCTGTGAACACATACATAGTTTAACTGCTAGATTATAGAATATGTATACATTTAGCTTTAGTAGACACTGTCAGATAGATCCGAAAATATTGTGCCCTCTTATCCTTTCACTGATGGTGAGTAGGATTTCTGGCTGTTCAGAGGAGATTTTATTGAAGTGTAACATACAGTTTATATCCTCTGGGAAAGTGTATTCTTCTTTGAAGACCAGACAAAAGACACAAAAATCATGCCTCAAACTATGAAGTATAAATGAATGAAATTTGCATAGGTCAACTGTGACAAAGTTTCATAACAAAATCTTCATGGAGGACCTGGAGCTTGGAATTGGGTTTTGAAGGATAAGACTATGTAGAGGCAAGAGGAAAGCATTCAGAATTGTGGGCAGGGATACTGGCAGAAGAAAGTGGCCGAGCTGTGATGACATGCTAAGTACACTGCGGCTCACTCACATTTAACCCTATGATCTAGTTGTTAATTTATGCACCATTTTTGGGTTTCCTTCAGAGCGGTATCTTTTGCTGCTAGATTCAAAGTGGGGTAAGACACATTCACCACTTTCAAGCTGTTATCAATTTATTGCAGGGTTGTTCAGTATGTTACAGTGTTGAGTGCAGTGTTATGACATGGGTTGCTTAAATGTAACACAAGACTAGGAAATAGTCTTAAATCCCAGGACTCTTGTATAGGTCATTATGATGTCCTAGAAGTAGGAGATGCTGGCTTTGATTATGCGACCTCACCTCCCACTGCCTCACACTCTCCATCAGACAAAGGGAACTGTCCCTTGTGGTCCCTGAAGGACATCATGTTAAGCCAATCCTGATTTCCTTTTTCTGCTCATCCGAGGAGATGCAGAGAAGCCATTAAGTTAGTGATTTTCTCCCAAAACCATCATGGGCCCAAACATGATCTATTCAAATCAGGTCTTCTCTTAGGTTATCTAAAATCTCCACCTTCTTCTCTGCAGAAGAATTTTTAATGGTGTGGAAAAGAACCTTTAAAATATGACAGTTTAGTGAACAGACATTAAAGCCAGATTCAATCTACATTCACAGCCCAGTTCCATCCCTTACGAGCTACATGATTTTGTTCAGATTCCCCATGTTTGGTGACTTTCACATTCCACATCCATGAAGGGAGACGTTAACCTCATGGGCTTGTTTGGGGGATTGACTGAAATAATAAACTCAAAATTGCCTGATCACTGTTACAGAATAAGAATTTTACAAAACTATAAAATGCTCATGTTTAAACTTAAAACAGTCTAGCTGGCATCAAAGCACCAGCTTTATTACTGATACCGAGGGAGTACTGGCTTCCCAGGGTAGCTCCGATGAAATTTGGCAGAAGGAAAGTTGGTTCCTTGCTAGCTGCTGGAGATACTTGATACAGCTATGAGCAAGCGGACTTTACTGTAGCAAGGTCCACTGAAACGCCTCGCTTCCTATAGTGAAAGACCCAAAGTAGAGTTGGTTGAGATGGAAATGTACTTATCAGGTGAAATTGGGAGTCAGGTACGCAATGCAAGGAGCCCAGTACAGAAATCAATGGATGTGACGGATGCATATGTGTGGTGCAGCACGGTGGTGATTGAAGCTTGGATCTCATACCGGAAGTCTCGCTGAGGGCAGATCCATTACGTAATCAAAGGTCACGTGTTCACATTCCAAGTTGAGATACATGGTTTGTTCATTATGGTAGCACTGTGGGTACCCTGCAGCAGAATATCAGTACAACTGGCAACATAGAAACATACTTTGAAGAGGCCCTATTTGTAGGTTAGTGGATACGTAAGTCCAAGGCAAGCAAAAATATTAAAGAAGAACACCCCCCCAAAACCAACAGAAAACAAAAACAGGAAAAAAAATCCCCACAAGACTAATGAAATTCAGACACTTTTCCTCAAAATGCATTAATGGTAGTTACTGCAGTTTTTGATGTGTCTCTGAAATGCAGGTCCTTCTTTTTTTATTTTAAAGTGAAAAAACAATAAAAACAATGATACAAAATTTCAAAACAAGTTAGTAGGAGAGCAGCAATGGATAACACATTACATAGTGTTATCTTCAAATTAGTTGCTCAAATTACAAGATACAGGCAAGAAAAACTGATCAAACAATATAAGAACTAAGCAGTTCTAGCACTGGGGTGAAAAAGACATGCCCTTACTCTAGGATGTTGTTCATTGTGTCAATTTGAGACGTTTAAAAGTTCAATTTTCGACTTTCAACTTTAAAGTGATTCATCGGGGGCCAGGGTCCTTGCTTTATGAACATCCTCAGCTTGTGGAAGAGGAGGGCACATAGATGGTGTGGGCGTGGGCAGATAGCCGATATACAATACAAGGAGGGAAAAGAGGTTTGCTTCCCCTGCCCCTGAACTCTTCCTGCTTTTGCTGTCTTGTGCTGCCTGGAAGTGTTATCCCTACGTCCTGCCACACTGACTCGAAGCCAGCTGATTATAGACTGAAACCTCCACAAACTGTGAGCTAAAGAAACCTTTTATTCCTTAATTTTGGGGGTTGGGTATTTTGTCTCAGCAACAAGAGAAAAGTAACCAAGACAGTAGTATAACTAACTTAACTATTATATATATACATATATACATCATATGATATATATAGAATTTTTTCCTTTCCCTTCCTTCTTTTCTCCTTTCTGCAATCCCAGTCTCTCCCTTTGAGCAGTTTCTTCCTATTTACCAATATCTATTGTACATTTTGGATCTTATTTATTCTTTCAGCTTCTTATACTAGGGAGACAATACTATATTTACACATGTGAGTCTGATTTATTTCACTTATGAGTATGGACTCAAGTTGTATCCATTTACCTGTAAAAGTTTATCCTTCTTTATAGGTGAGTAGTACTCTGTTATATAAAAATACCACATCTTTTTTATTCATTCCTCAGTTGATGCACATTTGGCTTGTTTCCAAAATCTAGCTATTATGAATTGTGCTGCTATAAACATGGGTACACATATATTGCTGTGGTATGGTGTTTTTAATTTTTCTGGAAGATACCCATCAGGGGAATAGCTGGATCAAATGGAACCTCTAATCCTAGTTTTTGAGGACTCTCTTCACTGATTTCCACAGTGGATGCACCAGTCTACACTTCTAACAACTCTAGAGAAAGATTCCTTTTTCCCCACAGCCCCTCCAGCATTTGTTATTGATTGATTTCTTGATGATAGCCATTTTTTTCTGGGGTGAGATGGAATCTCAGTGTTGTTTTAATTTGCATCCTGAATGACCAATGATGTTGAACAGTTTTTCATGTATTTAATTGTTGTTTGTATTTCTTCATCTGAGAAATGGGTATTCATGTCAGATGCCCATTTTTTGACTGGGTCTTTGAATTTGGGGTGGTCTGATTTTTTCAGTTCTTTATAAGTTCTAGCTATACGTCCTTTATCTGAGGGACAGTTGATTAAATTTTTTTTCCCAATCTGGGTTCTTTTCACTCTGTTGGTGATTTCTTTTGATGTGCAAAACTTTTTCATAAGCTGAGATCCAAGTTGTTGATTCTTTGGAATTTATTCCATGTACTTTGGGGTTTGCTCGTGTAGTCTCTGCCTCCACCTACGTCTTCAAGATTTTTACCAGTAGATTTAGTGTTTCTGTTTTAATATTTAGATCTTTGGTCCACTTTGATTTTAGTGCATGGTGGTAGATGTGGGTCTAATTTGAGTCTTTGGCAGGTAGAGAGCCAGTTTTTCCAGCACCATTTATTAAAGAGGCTATATTTCTTCCAGTGAAAATGTTTGGACACTTTGTCAAAGATAAGGTGGCTGAATGTGTTCGTAGTTGTGTCTGTATCTTCTAATCTGTTTCACTGATCCTTAGGTCTTCTTATTTTTGGCAGTATCATGTTGATTTTGTTACAGTACTTTTGTTATAGTATAAATTCAAGTCAGGGATTGTGATGCTTCCTGCCTTGCCTTTTTTGCCCAGAATTGCTTTTCCTATTTTAGATCTCTTCTGGTTCCAAATGAATTTTATGAATGTTTTCTGTAGATCTGTGAGGTATGCTAATGGTATTTTGATTGGGATTTCATTAGATCTGTATAACAATTTTGGGAGTATGGTCATTTTCACTATGTTGGTTCCTCTTATTCATGAAAAGGGAGATCTTTCCATTTTCTGATATCCTCTTCAATCTCCTTTTTCAGAGTTCTGTAATTTTCAATGTATAAATCTTTTACTACCTTGGTTAGATTGATTCTCAATTATTTCATTTTTGGGGATGCTATTGTGAAAGGTGGTTTCCCAAATTTCTCTCTTAATTTGTGTTTGTTGTCTGTGTACAGACATGCTAATGATTCTTGAATGTTGACTTTGTATCCAGCTATGCTACTGAATTTGGTTATTAAATCTAGAAGTCTTTTGGTGGACTTCTTGTGGTCTTCTGTGTAAGTATCATGTAATCTGCAAATAATGATAGTTTAAATTCTTCCTTTCCTATCCTTATGCCTTTTATTTTTCTGTCTTGTCTAATTGCTCTGGCTAATGTTTCCAGAACTATATTGAATAGGAGGGTGATAGTGGAAATCCTTGTTTTGTTCCTGATTCTAGAATTAATCCTTTCATTTTTTTCTCCATTTAGAATGATGTGGGCTGTTGATTTCTTATTGCTGGCTTTTATCAGATTGAGGCAAAGACCATGTATTCCGATTTTCTGTAGGGTTTTTATCATGAATGAACATTGGACTTTGTAAAAAGCTTTTGCTGCATCTGTTGAGATGATATGTGATTTTTGTCTTTGGCTCTATTGATATGGTATATTACATTTATTTATTTGCATATGTTGAACCATCCCTGCATTCCTGGGATGAATTCCATTTGGTCATGGTGTATGATCTTGATGTTTTGTTGTATTCTGTTTGCTAGCATCTTACTGAAGATTTTTGCATCTGTGTTCATTAGGGAGATTGGCATGTAGTTCTCTTTTTTTGGTTTAATCTTTCTTTGATTTTGGTATCAGTGTAATACACGCCTGCAGGAATGAGCTAGGGAGTATTGCTTCCCTTTCAATTTCATTAAAGAGTTTGAGGAATACTGGCATTAAATCTTCTCTAAATTTCTTGTAGAATTCAGCTGTGAATCCACTGGGATCTGGGCTTTGTTGGTAAGTTTTTAATTATGTTTTCTCTTTCATTAACTGATATTGGGTTACTTAGAATTTGTAGATCTTTTTGATTCCATTTTGATCATTCATACATATCTAGGAATCTGTCCATTCTTCTGTGTTTTCAATCCAAGAGAGTAAAGATTTTTGAAGTAGGTATCGATGATCTTCTGAATTTCCAAGGAATCTGCAGTGATTTCACCCTTTTCATTCCTCAATGCAAGAATTTGAGCCTTTTCTTTCCTTTTTTATAACGAGATTGCCTAAGGGTTTATCAATTTTATTTATTCTTTCTAAGAACCAACTCTTTGATTCATTGTTTGTATTGTTTTCTTAGTCTCCATTGTATTAATTTCTTCTCTGATCTTTATAATTTCGCCCCTTGTATGGACTTCAGACTTGTCTTGCTCTTTTTTCTGTAGAAGCTTGAGGTGCAACATTAGGTTGTCTGTGCTCATTTCCTAATGTGAGAATTCACTGCTATAAATTTCCATTTTAAGACTGCTTTCATTGTGTCCCATAAGTTCTGGTATATTGGAGCTGGATTCTTGTTTAGTTATAGATATTGTTTAATTTCTTCTTTAATGTCATCTGAGACCCATTGGTTGTTTAGCAGAATGCATTTAATTCTCATGTTTTGGGGAGTTTTTGTGGTTTCTTTTGTTATTAATTTCCAACTTCACTGCACTATGGTCAGATAATGTGCATTGGGTAGTTTTAATTCCTTTGTATTTACCTAAGCATGTTTTGTGGTCTAGGGTATGGTCTAATTTAGAGAATGTCCCACATGCAGCTGAGAATATTGTGTATTCTGATGATACGGGATGGAACACTCTGAAAACATCTACTAAGTCCATTTCTTCACAAGTTTGGTTCAGTTTTGATATTACTTTACTGATTTTTTTGTCTAGTTGATATATCTCTTTGTGACAATGGGTATTAAGGTCTCCCATTACAATTATGTTATTGCTTATTTGATTTTTCATGTGCATTAGTAATTGTCTTATATAGTTGGCTGCTCCCATATTAGGTGCATACATATTTATGATAGTTATTTCTTCCTCTTGAAGTTTTCCTCTAACATAGGTAATGACCTTCTTTATCTCGTTTGATCAGTAATAGCTACTACTGCTTTTTTCTGTGTTTTGTTGTGTGGAATATTCTTTTCCATCATTTGACTTTCAGTCTATGAATACCTTTTTGATTTAAATGTGTTTCTTGTACACAACATATTGTTGGATCTT
>NW_004955416.1:24292285-24360482 GCF_000276665.1 Chinchilla lanigera
GGTGGTATGAGTCCGGCCCACACTCGGACCCAGGAGCCCTGCCGCTCCCGGAGAACTCGCTGCCTGGGCGCTGGATCTTGTTTCTTGATCCATTCTGCTAGTCTGTTTCTTTTGATTGGTGAATTGAGGCAATTTACATTGATGGTTATAACTGATACGTACTGGCTTACTTTTGTCATGGTATTTTCCTGCTACTGGTTTCCTACTTTTCTCCTGTGTTTAATTGCTTGCCCTGCCTCGTGGTTTTTTTCTGTTGTTGTTCCTGAAATTGTGGTCATTTTTATCTCTTTCTAGAATATGTTTCTGTATTCTTTGTAGGGTTGGTTTGGAGGTCATGAATTTCTTCAGTTGTTCTTTGCCATGGAAGTATCTTATTTCTCCACTAATTTTGAAAGATAGTTTTACAGGGTACTTCAATCTGGATTGGAAGTTGTTTTCTTCTGGGACTTGAAATACTTCACTCCAAGCTCTTCTTGAGCTGAAAGTTTGTGTTGAGAAGTGTGCTGTGATTCTGATGGGCTTTCCTTCATAGGTGGTCTGTTTCTTTTTCTCTAATAGCCTTTAATATCCTGTTCTTGTGCTGAATTTCTGGAATCTTGACTATTATATGTCTTGGTGTAGTTTTATTTTGATCATGGCTGTTTCAAGTTTTGTATGCTTTATTTATTTGTATGTCAAATTCTTTATCCACACTTGGGAGATTTTCTGCCAGTATTTCTGGGAAGAGTTTTTTTTTATGGCATTTGCACTGTCCCCAGCTTTCTCATTTACTGCAGTCAATCTTATGTTATTCTTCTTTGCTTCATCTTGTAGCTGTTGGAGTGATTTTCCACTGTCTCTTGCTATTTTTAAGATATCTTTCTTTTCATGATCACTAGCTGAATTCTGTCTTCAAGATCTGAAATTCTATCTCTTCTTCATTCAATCTGTTGCATATACTTTCACTACAGGTTTTAATCTCTTGGATTTCTGTTTGGAACTGTTTCATGGGTTCCATTTTTCTCATATTTTGGGCATTTGTTCATTCCATCAATTTCCTAAGCTCATCTATTGTTTTATCTTTTTTTGTCTTTTTAAATATCTTTGATTTTAAGTATCATTTCTTTTTGTACCTGACAGATTGTTTTCTCTACAGCCTTTTCCACTTGTTTTTTCACTTCTGTTGCTACCATTTTTTTTTTCTTCTTCTTTTTTTTGGGGGTACTGGGGATCGAACTCATGACCTTGTGCTTACCAGGCAGGTGCATATGCTACTGAGATATATCCCCAGCCCCTGTTGCTACCATTTCTGAAAGTTCCAGTGTTTGACTTTCAATTCCATCTATCTCATTGTGTTCTGGGCTTGTCCTGGGTGGGTGGCGGGTATGGGGTTGCATTTTCTTCTTGTTTTGTCATTTTCTATTTTCTTTTTTTTATCTTACTTTTTTTCTATGTTGATGCTTGCTGATTTCTTATGATAGAGAGCTTTATCACCCATATTGTAGTTTACCTAGGAGATGTCTGTTCTTCAGGATGTCCTCTAAATGCTGGTGGTTCTTTACAGCTGTCCCAAGAATCTACTTTCCCAATTTGTAAAGGATGCAAAGTTACTATTTGGGTCAGCACCCAATCCTTTGGTATCATGCTTTGGTGGTGATTGTGACCCCATACAATCACAGTGTTATCATGCACGTGAGAAAAACTGATTACAGCATGCATGACATCCTGGCTAAAGTAGTACAGTTAGTAATAACAATAGTTTCAGGTACAGCTTAACTACTTACAAACTATGGTAACCATTAACTTACTATGTCTGACCACAGGAGCAAACTTGAAAGTTCTATAACAAAATCAAACATATGTGCAGTAATTTTCCCCTTAGTGGAGTGATTTTACCCTTCTGTGGGGACAGTAAGATGGATAGGGGACAGGATAAAGTGATGAATGAGGTCAAATACAGAGGAGTCAAGACTGGAGGTCAAAGGATGATCACCAGAGTTTTGGGAAACTGGAGGACACAGAAGGGAAAGAATGAAATAGAATGTGAATGAGTAATCAGATAGAGCAGAGATAATGTTTTTTTCACTTGAAAGTTTAAATTCAAGAAGTAGTTGAGGAAAGAAAGAGAACTAATAGAAGAAAATAAAAAGGTGAGAAACCTAAACAGGGAAAAAAAGAAGAAAGAAAGAGGAGAATGAAAAAGAAAAGAAGAAAAGAAAAAGGATACCAGAGAGGAGAGAAAAGCAAAAGTAGAAAAAACAAAACAAAACAAAAATAACCATAAAATACAAACAAAAGATGACACCCAGCCAGACAGGAAAGGGATAGCCAACAAACAAGGGAGAATAAACATAATAAAATACCTCTGGTGTTTACAGTTCTGTGATAGTGTCCATGTCAGATCCCAGGAGCGTGTTCTGTACTCCAGCCATGTTTGCTGTGGGAATTGTGCTGGGTATGGAGCTGATCTGGGCCTCTGGTTGTGGAGGCTGGGACTGGTCTCCTGTCGGTGGAGTTCTCCAGAGCCCAATAGCTGCTCACTGCTGCTTCAGATACTTCCACCTTGCTGGTCTCGCTGATTACTCCGCCAGCCAAAGGCATGTGTGCACCCCTGCGCCTGAGCTCCAGCTGTCCTGCATCCCAAGGTTCTTGTCGGCCAACTTGTCCTAGACCCTTCTTAAAGAAAGTGGGTTATATATTCAGTCCAGTTTAGAATAACACTAGAAAATCTCTCTGTAGAGTCTCTCACAGACAATTCCTGGTAGAGAAAAACCATCAGACTAAGAATAGAAATGAACATGATGGCTGTGGTGCAGCACACCTATACTCTCAGCCACTCTGGAGGTTGAGGCAGCAGGATCACACACTCAAGGCCAGGCTGGGCAACTAAGTGAGACCCTGTCTCAAAACAAAAATTAAAAAGGTCTGAGGTTCTAATACATTGTGAAGCCCTAGGCTCAACACCTAGTTAAAAAACAAAACAAAACAAAACAAAAATACATGGTGAACTTTTGACTTTCAAAGTCTATAATCTTCAGGGGAAAAATATAATTAATGAGAATAAACTTTCAAGATGGGAGTTTTGTCAAATGTCCCAAGTTTTATAATAAAAAGGAGACCATGCAAAATACTATGGATTTACTAAGCATGGTATCATTTATAGTATTTAATACTCTCAAGTAAGGGAATAGCTTTCCTCCTTGGTTATGATGAACAACTATAATAGGAATGAACATTTATGGAGTGTCCGAGGCCTCGGGTGTGTGCTAAGTGTTAGAAGTATGCTGTGTCACTGAGCTCTCACACAACCCCAGGAAATGAGCTGATGATATGATCTGTACTTCACAAGCAAGGAAACTGAGTCAAGGAGTTGTCACCAGCAATGCAAAATCCGGTCCGCCTCACTCTAAATCACCATGACCACGGCTGGGGGGTGGGCAAGAAAGATGAGTAGAGGCCCAGTGATTGTTCCTTGACTTCCCATTTAGCCTCTGCTTCTATTGAGCTGTTCTTAGATAATCCAGAGAGACAAGGAAAAGTATTCTTTGTGGGAAACTGGCCTGGTGTCTTCTGACCCACCTCCATGGGTGAGGTTGTCAGGTTTGATGTATTCTCTTTCCCACTCCACCCACAAAGTCCCTCAGCAGAGCAGTGGTTTCCAACTGCAGCTGCAGGGAAGTCTCCAGGTGCCCCTGCTCTTAGACACTGCGACATTTTACTTGAGGGAGAGGGAGTCTGCTGAGCAGAATGTGCTCAGTAACTCTGGGGAATTTATTTTCATTTAATTTTATTTTCAGAGATGAAGTCTCACTGTGCTGCTTGGGTTGGTTTGGGATTTGTGGGTGCAAATGATCTCCTGCCACAAGCCTCCCAAGAAGCCAGGGCTATATGTCTGTTGTGCTCTGATGTATTTAATATTTGGACAAAGACATTTCATCCCTTAAAAACTCGATGGGCTTTGATTTTAGAAAGCCTAGTAACATTTATCAAGTAAAAATTGTAATGTTACTCCCCCAAATTAACCAATTTAACATATTAAATAGTTAAGCACAGGCATATGTAAATTCTCCATATTTATTTTTACTGGATAACATTCTGTGGGTATGCTTTTTTGGTAATCTTTATTTTCCACATTTAAAAAAATCTACATAGGGTCTTAATCATGGCTATGAAGGTGCAATATCAACTAACATTTTGTGGAGAATCTGCTGTGCTCTGGTCCTGTACTAACCTTTCAATTGTTACTATAACCTAATCAATTTCCTTTGTGTGGGCACCTTCCTTCCCTTTCATTGGGAGTTTGGGCACTATTATAAATACCCATGGATGTGCACAAAAGTTTAACTAGAAGAATGTTCATCATAATTTTGCTTTATTTTACTGAAATAATATTTTAAAGGTGGATTTGCTTGCTGGAGAGCAAGCTGATTCTGGAAATCAGAACTGATTCAGAGATCCTCAAGGAAGAGGCACCAGATCCTTTCCTTAATCATAGAGCTAGTGGGAGGCCATTTGGAGACATGGGACACTCTGTAGTCTGACACCCTGGGGAACTGTGAAATTTCATGATAGGATAACCATCTGGGCACTGGGCCTTCTTCTTCTGAGGCTGGCAGAGTTGCTTCTTCTCTTTCCACTGTAAGGGAAGAATGACTAGGTCTCAGTGCTCTGATCAGTCCTCCAATGAAGCTAGTATCTGCACTACTGGGGATTCAGAACCCTTCCAGGAAGACTGTGTCTGTAAAAATATTTTGTTGGAGGTAGAAATGGCTGCTTTCAGGATGATAGTCTCTGAAGCAGGGGTTACACAAAGAGTTATTATTTCACCTATGGTGGATGGAGCAGTTTGGGAGAAATGGAAAAGCACTTTGTGCTCAGTGCTTAGTCCAAAGCAAAAAACTAGAGTCCACACAAAGCCTTGGGGTCTTTCCGTGTATTACCAGGCTGAGTCTTCCAACTTTGGATCCCGAGAAGTTTGGTTACTGCACAGAATTTAGATAGTTTTGCTTGAAAATGGTTTATTCATTTTGGATTTGATAGGTATTTTGCTTCATAGTTACCTAAAAACATCTATTGTATGTGACCGTCATCATAATCTGGCTTTAATAGCTGTTAACCTCTTGTCATTTGCTGCCTTTACCCCTTAATCAGTGGAGAGAACAATGTAGCACAGAAAAAGTTGTAGTCTTTTCTACATTTGTGAAATAGCAGGTAGCATTTCACATGTACATAAATGTTACTTCCCGGAAGTATCGTTTAGTAGCTGGCTTTTTCATCTTACTCATGGTTTTGGGGATATACCCTTAATACCTATAGATATAATTAATTCATGTAAATTGCTACATAGTATTTCAGTATGACAGTATAAATAAAGGGTATTTTGTCTTTCCTTTTTTCTGTTGATGGACATTATTCTTCCCACTTAGGTATTTTTTCTAAACAATGTATAACAAATATCTTAGTTTATATCTTCATACATTCACGTCTTAGATTTTCTCTAGAGGAAATAGTGTATGTATACATCCAACTTCATTACCTAATGCTGTGTTTCTTCCCTTAGTTTTATAAATTCATCCTTCTACCAGTAGGGTACTTTTATTTTTCTTCATCTTTTTAAACATGCAATATTGTCAGAATACATATTTTGCCATTATGATGAGTAGAAAATGGTATCTCATCATTATTTGTGCTTTTACTTCTTGAAACTATTCTTTTATAGCCTGTAGTTGTCATAGACATGAGTTGGATATGTGGGTATAAAATAGAGGCCATTGGAACAGGACCAAGGACAGAGGGACAGGCAAGAAAGTAAGTCAAGTGGACCAGGATAAATTTCCAATGGCCTAACTCATCAGCTAGCCATCCATGCTTTTGTGGTGCCAGAAGATCTTAGGAATGTCCTTGCTTGGTCTAGAGGGAGTTCGAATTGGGGCACAGAAGTGAAGGGAAGGATGCACATGGTTCCAAGCCTTTTTCAATCATACCACCTCTGCCTGTGTTGTTCTTATGGGCTCCAGAAAGCTATTTCATTGGAACAGTGTGTCCAGTGATTCAAATAGGTTTAAAAATCAGCCATCAGGGATGGAGAAAATAGTCCCCAGAAAAGAAGATGGAAATTGGCCAAATGACTCTCTCAATGACTCTAAGATTTTTTCCCTTTCTCATTCTCATGAATACACAGTGGACCTTTGCAGGGTCTATGAGTTATACGCTGTAGTAGCAGATAAGATGCAGAAGCAAATACAAAAATCCAGCTGTTTTTTCTTAGGCCAAGTTTTAAATAGATTTGTACAAATATAAATCAATTCCATTCTTTCCATCATCTTTTTTCCTTTAAATAATATTTTTCATTAAAAAGTGTTATTTCTGTTAACATATAATGGTATATTCTGTTACTATAAAAACATTAATAAATTTATATCTCAGCATTTCTGAATTTTAGCTTATAATATTGTAAATATTGACAGATCTAACCTTTGTAAACAACTTCTCTTAAGGCTTAATTTTTTTTTTTTTTAAGTGTAATGGAGCCATGGTTCTAAACAGCCTGGAACTCTCTGACCTAATAAGAGAAGTTTGGAAGTTACTGGTGGGTTTTTGGTGGTGGGAGACTGACACCCTCTTGCCAACAAGTCTAGCTTTGGTTTCACCAAAGTGATGGTTGCTATACAAATGCATAAACCTGCCAGGCTGTGGAATTGGCCAGAAAGAGAAATTGGGCATATCAGACATGAGGGGTGCTTTCTAAGAAAGAGCATCTGATAACAGCCCTCTCAGCTGGTAATGGTGCAGCAGGGTGTGTGTACTGCAGCCATGAGCCTGTAAATGCAGGGGCAGGAGGTGAATAAAAGCTTCTGTATATACATCCATGTCTTCTTGGGACTTATCATAGAGAAAGAATAGAGACGTTTTTCTTGCATGATGGCCTCCTTACTTCTGTCAAGCAGCCTGCATTGGGTTTAAAGCCTTGCCTTACATTTTGCTACATTCCCTCTCATGTGGTCAAAATAGGGTCAATTTTCTGCCTCAAAGATTTATCACATGTGGTAGGAACACTCCCAGGAAACAGGTCAATAGCAGCAGCAACCTCTCTATCAGCAAAAGGAGAAGAGCTTTCTGGGATACTTCTCCTTTTCCCTGTTCTTGGCTTTATTTTCACCTGGATCATGCATCACCCATGTGAGGTTTGGTAAAGTGGCAAAGATACTGTTGGCAAGGTTGTTCTACCTAGGGAATCCCGGAGACTCACAGAGGTGTCCTAGATGATCTCCAAACAAGATTTGTAGCTTCTTATTCCCTGGGTATTTTGAGACTCTTTTCTGAAATGTGGAATGAAGTGATGAGCCAGCTATTGGATGCACTCCAGACAGCAAAAAACACCTTTTGGGATTCTTCCTGGGGCTGGAGCACCCTGTGTCCCATGGTGAAGGGTTTACTGCTCACCACCCCTATGACCACAGGAACTGCTGGAAAACCAAGAGGTACAAATTTACTATCAGAAAATGGGGAGTTCCACCAGCAGCCCAAACCTTGTCTACAATGCTGCCTGTATCCTGTAGCATTGTTTCTTTCTCTTTTTTTAAAGTAACAACTTAAATTTTTTAGAAAAAATTTCTTATCCTGTTTTCCTGGCTGTCTCCAAACTCTTGGGCTCAAGCGATACTTTTGCCTCAGCCTCCTGAGGTACACGCCACCACGCCAGGCACATACTTTCCCTTGAAAAAGAGTTGTGGTACCCCCCAAGTCAGGCATTATTTGTTCCCAACCGATAATCCCTTGGTCCTCTGGAAATGTCAGCCACTTGCTTTCCCAGGCTCCCTTGTGTGGGCCAGTCCTAGAAACTGAGGCCTGAAGGGAAGATTTTTTATTTGTTTTTCTCTTTCTTTTGGGGGGTTGGGACCTGGCAGGAAGAGGCATGGGCATGTTGGACAGCTTCTGAGAAAATTTTTTTCTTCTTCTAACAGTCAGGGTCTCAGCAGGAAACAGATGGCTCCCTCAGTCAGGGTAATTAAGGAGAATTTAATAAAGTGACTATTTACAAAGGTCTGGGCAGGGCTAAGCAAGGCCTACCAGGGGAGTTTAAGGGAGTCCTCTGTGGGGCTAGAATTGGTGGGGAGCCATTACTACTCTTGGGGGAGTGGAGAATGGGGGCCTGAGCCAGAGAAACCAGCTGTAACTGTGGCAGGGGCTGCCCATGGGGAACTGTGGCCTTTTCCACTGGAGAAAGAGACCAGCAGGGAAGGAGCCAAAGGCCCTTGGAGGTCAGAGGCCATGGGCTGCTACCTAAGTCCTGGAAGGCCAAGCTTGACGGCACAGAGAAATTGGAAGAGGGTGGAATGTGGACATAGGAGGAGAGGAAGTGGAAGAAAAATATCCATGATATTGGGGATCTATGAGAGAGGGGGAGAGATGGAGACCTAGAGAGAGGGGGACTGTCCCATCCCTTCATCTTTCAGCAACCCTGGGGAGACACTTGAGTGAGGCTAAGGCAGAGATTTTGCACCTATGTAGCGAAGGTAAATACTATCGGGTAAGTCCTAGGACTTCTGAGCACTGGAGCCATCTTCCCAGAACCCATATCATGGGAAGAAAAGAAATTCCTATTATTTAAACCACTTTAGGGGTTCCCTTGAAGCCAAAAGCATCGTTAGTGGCATAATCCCCTGAAGGGAAATGAGACAATCGCTTCCTGAGTATATATTATGTGCATATAATATGTTCAATAGCTGAATCAATCTTTAGTCTATATTAAGAACTTTTTTCTTCATTCCCTGGTGGCTAAGAGCCAGGATTCTCATATATTGGATTTAGATCTTTCTCTAAGACTATATGAAAATCACTACTGGCATTATATTCATTTCAGTGCAAAGGAACCAAGACAGAGAGTGAGTGTCCAGCAGTTAAGGCTAAGCTGCTTCCCACCTGTGGGCAGTGAGTGACTATCTTCAGATTCAACAACTAAGTCCCTTGAGGATCTGAGTCTTTCCCTTTCCTGGGCAGAGAAAGTCACTCCAACATGGAGTGGTCTGTGTGTTGATCTTAGTGAAGATTCCACTTTTCTGCCCAGACCCCACTTTTCCCTCTCAGAACACTCCCGAATCTTCACTCTCTTCATGAGGTAGAGATGCCCTGTGTTATAATTCTTGAGTTTGTCCTCCCAGGGATAATGCAGTCCTGGCCACTCCAAGGGCCCCTGAGAGAGTCCCTTTCCTGAATCTGACCAGGCCATGTGCAGCATCTGCCAGCACATCTCATTTATCTGACAGTTATTTGTCAAACATCTGCTATATTCCAGGCAACGTTCTAGTTGCTGAAGATCTAGCAGGGACTTGACAGAACTTTTGTGCACAAGTTTTGGGTAAAAACCAAATAGACCAACAAACAAGACCATTCTGGAGGGATAGGAAGTCTAAAAAGAAATGTGAGATTGTAGAGGCTAAGTGTGGAGAGGGGGACACTTTAGACAGATGATCAGCAAAGCTCCCTGAGGAGGTGACATTAGAGCTGTGGGCCGGCAATCTGACAGAATGCCTGGGAAGAGAAAATGAAGGGGAAAAGAATACAGAAATAAGTTTAGCATGACTGAGACCAAAAGCAGCCCTGAGCCACCAAAGCATGGTGATCTGGAGGCTGGAAGCCAGGGATGGAGTAAGAAGTCAGGGGCTAAGGGCTGTAGGGCTTTGGTGACCATGGAAGACAGGAATGGATTCCAGGAAGAAGAAGACACTGGGTTACAAAAGTAGGGATGATCTGACTTTATTTCATACTTAGCATTCTGGTTGCTGCACAGAGATCAGCTTGGGATGGGGAGAAAGTGAGGTGAAAATAGCAAGTTACAAGGCTCTGCCATGCAAGGGTGGGAGGGAACGAACTCAGGCCAAGGTGCTTGCCTTGGAGATTGAGAGGAACGGACAGGTTGGGGTATGTGTTGGAGTATAGGGACCAGAAAAGGAGGGGAGAAATCAACTTTGTCTCAGAGAAGCACTTTGGATTGAAGTCTTCACTAAGACAGTGCCTGTGAGTGTTCCCGGAATCCCCAAAACAGGTACTCTGCAAAACAGGCTTCACTATTACCTCTGGGCTAAGTTGCTGCAGGAGTTCTTTCTAATCTGAGCAGGAATTAGGTTAGGATCATGCAGTTTTTTTTTTTTTTTTATCTTGATGAGACTGCAAGGGATTTATAAACCAACTCTCTCTACAGCTGAAGGTTAGAAGACCCAGAGAGATTAGGAGGTGTTCTTTTTAGAAGGACAAATTAGTCAGATTTAAACAGTATTTCAGGGGTGCTATTGTCTGCCCAGAATATTTTACAAGGATTTCTTTTTTCATCCTAAAGATGTATTTCTTAAAATGATACTTTTTTTCCAAGGCGGAGGCATCATAAGGTTTAAAAACATATGGAAAAACACCAATTCATAGAAAAGCAGGTTCTGAACCTAGTGATGTCTCATCAAGTGTAACTGACAGACACTCCAAACTTTTTAACAATTTGCATCAATTCGTCAGTTCAGCAACGCAATTTTTAACATTCTCAAAGCAGACCAAGAAGAGAAAGGACAGCAACTTGCTCTTATCTGTCCAGATAATGTGGATAGTAGGAACATGTTGATTTCACGTGAGGCCAACCTATGCAAATTCCAGACACATTTCCTCCCCTGCACCTTGGGCACATCCTGGATAATGATATGTGAGATTTCAAATGGATGAAACACTTCTTTGGCAAAGATGTACTCTCTTTATGGCCATCAGGTGGTTACAATGCCAACCTGTAAGCATCCAGCAGAGTGGGCTGAGAAAAATGTTGGTAATTTTAAGATCACACAGCGAACGCTCAATAACAGCTATTGGCCAGAGATACAGCTCAGTGGCGTACCACCTGCCTGGCAAGCGCAAAGTTGTGAATTTGATTCCTGGTACCAAATAAACAAACAAACAAAACAAAAATATTGTATTTTGGGTGACAATTATGTGCTGACTGCCTTCTTTAATATTATATTGTATTATTATTATTATTATTATTATTTTTTTGGTGGTACTGAGTATGTCTCAGTCACTTTCTTTTCATTGGGTCACAATGCCTGACTTCCACAACTTGAGGAAAGAGAGGTTTATTTTGGGCTCACTGTTTGTAGAGGTTTCCATTCAGACTCCAGTGGCTCTAGGGTAGGACAGCATGGGACACGGGCATTGAGGAGGAACAGCAGCTCATGATATGGCTTCTAGGAAGAAGAGCATGATGGGAAGAGATAAACCCTTCCAGGCCACACCCCCAGTGACCCACCACTTCTGACCAGTCCTACCCGCAACAGCAAGTCATCAATAAGCCCCTATACTCCAATAACCTTTCAACAACCCTACCTGTGAGCACCTGAAGCTTTGGGGATCATTTTAGATCTAAACTACAATACTAGGACTCAAATACAGGACCGTGCACATGGTAGGTAAGCTATCACTGAGCTACAGCCCAGACTGTTTGGTCCTTTATTTAGCTTAAGTCATTTGAAACTTCTTATAACAGCCATGTGGAGTATTTTAGCATGGTTGACATCCTTATATTTACTTTTGGTCATGTCCTTTTCATGCTCATTATGGGTGGAACACACTCTATCATCCACCTCATGTCAGGTTTGGGTACGTAACTTACTTTGGTCAGTGGGATGTGGATAGGAATGTCATCATTATCCCTCAGAACAAGGCTATAAAAAACTTCAGATGTTTCTTCTCACTTGAGTTTTTGATGCCTATGGGAAGAAAGGGCTCCACATAAACACTGCAACCTTGTGCAACCTGGGGCAAATCCATACTCAACACAAGGTCTGTAGTGTAACTGAGCCCTATCAAGACCACATGAGATTGGTTGAACCTCAATGAATCTTTCATCAGTGTGAAGTAGATTACTGTATTTTGAACCACTGAGATTTAGGGGATGCTTATTACAGAGCACTATAGAAGCAACTGCTGACAAAGACATGAAGTGTTTATTGGTCCCATGTTCTACATGATGAGGAAAGATATTAATGGTCTCACTCAGCTCATAATCTTGGAAAGTGGCTCAGGTCAACTTACTCCCTTTACAACTTGTGCCCTCTTTCCTCAACAAATTGTTATTCCATCCCTCTCTCATGAAGAAGGGCAAAAAACTTAGCATTTGATCTGCTATTTTTTCTTATTGTTGTAGCTGATAAATATAACATATTTATTTCCTTGCAAGAGCCGTACTGTAGCAAAAAGTAAAGGAAATGTTCAGTATACATATTCAGATAAAGGGTAACCTGTACATTTTATGTATCATATCTGCAATCAATTACATGGGAGGCAGGAGGGAAAAGCAATCTTTTTGTTTGGGGGAAATACTGAATTTAGTCCTTAAAAATTAGCACAATACCTATTCATGATGTAAAATATCATTCAGCAAGGTGAATATTATTCCCTTTAGCTCATGCAATAAATTAAGACATATTGGGTGATTCACTTACTTTTACTTCATAGCAAGATAATATATTGATTCCCTCCCCTTCTTTAAATCTAGGGAAAAATTTCAAATAAAACCTAACTGCATCACTCTCATTCTGAACTCCTCTGGAAATTACAGAACTATCGATATTAAGTGTACTTTACATCAATTTGGAGATCTATTTTGGGCAGGCAGATCCCCAGCACCGGTCTAACATTTCTGTAATTGAGCTCTGAAAGGTGGCTTGATGTGGATCTTCCTGATAGCTTAATATAAGTTAGTTGGGATTTTAAAATTTAACATCAGAATTGGACTTACTCTTTTTTTTTTTTGATTTTAAAGAGAATAGTATATGAGAAACAAACAAACAAAAAAATAGAACAGTAGCAGCATACCAGTATCACGAACAGAAACAAATCAAAGCAAGAACATTCAAAGTGATACAGGGTCTCAAGACAAAATAATACAAATCAACAGTGGTCGTTACATTGCATTTCACTGTCCTCAAGTACATTGCTCAGATTACCAGATGTAAGAATGCAAGATTGCTCAAGCCATTATAGGGAATAAGAAAATAATTCTTCAATAAAACATTAGAGATAATACAGAGTTTCACTAGACAAGATGGTAGGAGTTTACCATTGTAATTCCATTGCATATTGTTACCTTCAAATCAGTTGCTCAGACCATCAGACACAAGCATGCAAAGCTGATCGGAACATAAAAAATTGTAAGTGTTGACCGTTCATTTCAATATATCATCAGGCATCAGCAGTACAGTCATTGGACTTATTCTTAAAGCTAAATATAATCACATAAGAAAATGTAAAGAAAGGATAAGGGAGGCAGCTCTGCACACATAAACCAAATCAGAGAGTGCAGATTTTCAGATAAATGGGGATGCTTATGCTGATAGAATTATGAATTTCCAACTTGCCACCCACACAGAAAACTGACTTTCAGTCTCCAGGGGAAATTACCTCATCACTCAGTAATGAACTGGGGCAATATGGGGGCCTTGCAGCAAGGACAATGTTGGCACCTTCTTTGGCAATTTAGGACTGTGCTGTGTGGATAGGGGCCTCAGCCACAGCTGCCTCCACCACCGTAGCCTATTCCAATGCCCTGGGAGGGCAGCTGGAGATACAGAAAGATGAAAGATGGCCTGTTTCTATCTGCTGTCCTTGGCAGTTCCAGGAGAGAGCTCTTATCTCAAAGAAAAAGAGGGCAGAGGAATGGTCTTGGCTACAAAGGAGACACAAAAGGCTGGACCCTCATGATCTACTGATTTCTAATCCTGACTCTGCACTATCTCATTAAAGGACATTGGGCACATCCTCCATCAGCTGTCTCTCACACACAGGGAGAGGTACTGAGAGGCAGGATGCTGACATGCAGAACCCAGCTTTTGTAAAGGGAATTTTGCAAACTGTAGACCATGATGTCAACCCTGAGTAAAATTCTAGAGTGGATTATTAAGTGGATGATTGTGAGCCTTTGACATAAAGAAATGGTGGACTTAGAAGCCAGAATGGATTCACTGGGAGTAAACCTTGCCATATTATTGACTTCATTTCCTTTCAGGATATAGTTTTGAGTTAGAGAGACGAATGCGTATCTGCTTGGGAGGTACAATCAATGTAGTCTCTCAAAAGACCCTTGAAAATAAGATTTCAAGATGCAAATTAGATAGTAGTGAAACTCGGGGCTGTAGGATAGATTGCTTTTTAAAGAGTGTGGAGTGAAGTGTTTTCTGATGGTAAGACACAAAGCTCTTTTTAGTCTTTCATCAGAGTGAGGATATAGATCAAGCATAGCCTAGCTTTTGTTGCTCAGGATGATTTGACTAGGTGACTGTTTAATCTAGAACTAAACCTCCTGCTACAGTGAGGGGATGTTCAGGCAGCAGGTGCACTTTTAGGGTTAAAGGAGGAACAGGGTGAGCAAGGCAAAGCTGATGGTAATGGAAGCTCAGATCAATCCACCTCTTCTGTATGGTGCTGATGAACCCTAAGGTAAGTCATGGTTAGTGGACAGTCAGAGTCTGTAGCACTCATTAACACTCCTTTCTGGAATAGCCCATGTTTTAATCTGAGAATCTACCTTATCCCTGTTTTATATGCATGCACCTTCCTAAAAGACTTATGTCTGACTACAGTAAATATCGTGTGCCACAGATGACCAAGCGGAGTCCCAAATCTCACTAGAGACAGTAATTAACTCAGAAATATACACCTGATTAGGCACATTAATCAGAAACAATGAGATGTGTACTTCAGACTTTTGATGGAACTGGGTTTACTGCATTCACTGCCCTGGACCATGCTTTTATGCTGTGATAAAGTACATAGTGTGTGAGGCTGGGATGCAGCCGAAGTTAGGACAGTCAGAGCCAGGAGCTGGAAAAAGACATATCCTGAAGACAATGTGTGAGCTGTGAATTCAGGATGACATCCGAATCTCAATTTTGTTATTCCATAAAGCAATAAATTACTTTTTTGTTAACGCTGCTGTGTGTAGGTGTTTCTATTACTTGTAAGAGGAATCCTGATTTAATATTTGGGATCTTCTTAGCTGGTCCATGGGAAACTCAAGATGAAATAATAATAAAAGCTGCTTCCAGCAGAAAGAGACAGAGAAGTGGGATCCTTATGACTGCGTGGTTTGGGGCAGAATTTAGTCCCAGAAAAATGAGGAAAGAAAAAAATGCAAGATGGCAGTTTCAGTGCAGATAGTGATCTGTGCTCAGACAGCTCTGTGCCATTTTCCTTGTCCAAGGGGCAGGAAGAGTTTGCTTTGCTAATAGTTGGGGGACTTTGCCCAGATGCCAACCATGAGTCCAATAGGAAGTAGAAATGTAACTCCTGGGAGGAGTCACTGGAGGGCAATGGGGGTTCCATCTGCCCTCTCCCCCAGCTTTGGAGAATGTGGAGGCACTCTAAGATAGAATCAAGTCTGGAGGAGAACTCTCCACCTCTGCCTTGTATGAAATGAACTTGCATATGTTACTGATTGCACTTTAGGGTTTGCTTGTTCCTATAGAGTGCCTTAGCATAACTGAACTAATATCACTCTCATAGGGCTTAAATTCTAGACTAATGATCAATCCACACATTTAAATATAAAGGAATAAGTTGAGGTCACACGATTCGAATGGGATGACATAGGGTGACTTGATGCTCACGTCCTGAGTACAGAACTACTTCAAATTCTCTTTTCAGCTGGAGGTGGGAATGAAGAACACCTACTGATAAATCAAGAAGCTTTAACTGTGTGGGGAAAAAGAGCTTAAAAGAGAAAACGTCTAAGTTAGCTTTCCATTGCTGGAACAAAATATATGCATACACAAGTTAAAGAAGGAAAGGTTTGCTTTGGCTCAGAGTTTTGGGTGATTCAGTTGATGGTCAGCTGGATCCAAGACAGAAACATTATGGAGGAAGGACATGGTGGAGGAAAACTATACCTCCCGGCAGTTAGGAAACAGCACAGGGGGACAGCCAGAGAGGAAGAAGCCGATGTTGTCTCTATGGTCACACACCTATTCCCTTCAACAAGGCTCATCTCCTTAGTTTCCACTACCTCCCAATAATGCCATCAGATTGTGAGCTCATCAATGCACTAATTCATTGATGACATTAAAGCCTCACCTGCTTTACCTCATCTTGGCATACAGGAAACTCTTGGGGGCATATTTTAGATCAAAACTGAAGCACCCCTCATGGAAGTACTTTTTCATGATAAGGCTAAGGTCATGGGTATGTGGCTTCCCAAATTCAAGGATTAAAAATTCCAGAAAGGAAAATGACTCTTGCTAAAGATAGACTTCAAGGTCTCAGAGAATCCTAGCAAGCTAGACCCTAAGTTTAGCATGACTTTACTGGTTTACTGTACCTAGTTCTGAAATTGATTTTTCTAATACTACCTGTGTCAGAAGCAGCCCATATAGAAAGACTTAGGAATTTATTTCTCCTGATTCTGCAAGGTAAGCAGGGCATCAAAATCCTAATGCCATCCCCTGCTGCTTTGAGGAACACAGCATTACCCAGACAGATGTTAGATATTTTGATCTTACTCACCTGAAATCCAGCTTACACCCAGATATAGCGGAGTATGCCTGTAATCCCATACTTGGGAGACTGATGCAGAAGGACTCTACATTCAAGGCTAGCCTGAGGAACTTAGTGAGATCCTGTCTCAAAATTAAAACAAAAGACTTTGTGGCTATATCTCAGTGGCAGAGAATTTTTCTAACATTCATGGGGACTTGGGTTCAATCCCCAGTACTGCAAAAAAACAATAAAACACCACATCACTCATGGAGATTGTATTTTATTTCTGATTCTGGTCTGTGAAGGACCCTGAAAAGTTGCTTAACTTGCAAGACAAGTACTCAAGATGTTTTACTTCTATTGAACATCTACCACTGAAAATTTGTGGATCACAGGCTATATCCCTTAGAATTTATAGAAAATTTAATTTGTGCCCAGCCAGTGCTTGGTCCTGATGCTATGGGGCAGTTCCTTCTCTGGACTAGTGTAGGTTCCAGAACAAACACCTCACATCACCGTTAAGAGGAAATACTAAGGAAGAACTAAAACAAAAATGGGAGAACTTACCTTGAAGGAAAGAAGACATAATCATGGTTTCCATATGATTTGAAGGTTTACAAATAAAAGACAGGTTACACCTGTTCTATAGGATCTTAGCAGGCAGAATTTCACATAAAAGGCAAAATTTCAGTTCATTGTATAGATGCACAAAAGAAACTGTTTCAGTAAAAGTGGCTGCATTTCTGGGTGGTAGTGAGCTCTTTTTTTAATTATTATTTTTCCTAGTACCTGTTTGTGGTGCATAATGCTGACATTCATCATGGGGATTTGGTACATGTACAGAATACGCGTGACTTCTTTTTCATCCTCTTCCACAATTCTCCTTCCCCTTCCTGTGTCTCTCAAGTGGATACTGGATATATGATTGGGGAAATGGTTAAGAGTATTATGGTTAAGAGCCCAGGATTAACCATTCAAATCTTAGCTCTTTTTGGTTTTCATTTAATTTCTTAGGCTCCGTATAAGTAAGATAGGCTAAAAATATCCAAGTTATAGAACTGGTGGAAAGATCAATGGCTGAAGAGCGGTGAGCACTGTGTTGTTCAGCTAATGTTGCAATAATGGTTATGGTGCTTGTCCACTGCTGCTAAAGTTGGTGGTGATGTGATACAAAGATCTGAACATCTAAGGTACAGGGAATCGGATAATACAGCTTCTAAAATCCTTTCAGTCATGAACTTCCAGGATTCTGTGATTCTACTTTATTGTGCTTTTCTGTAATAAGATCGGAACTGTAAGTTCTGAAAACCAAGGTGACCTCATTATCCACTGTGTTCTGAAGAATATGTATCTTGAGTGATGTACGTGAAGATATCAATATGTAATACAACAACCAGTGTTAATTTCCTGTCACCTTGTCTAAGATTCTGTACTGCTTGTATTGTTTTTGTTATTTTGGAAATTTCTGTGTGTTTCTTAATATGTTTTCATTCTTTAATCTTTAAATTACAAAAGATACACATTCTTCATCAAATGTCTTCTCAGATGTGAGCATTCTCTACAGATGGCTTTGTTTTGTCCAGTGGAGCCTATGTCTGAGGGTGGACATTGGCTTCACGGCTAAGATTACACTGTCTTTTTTTTTTTTTTTTTTTTTTTTTTCATTCTCTAAGTTTATTTTTTCTTTAATCTTTGGGAAACATTTCAAACACCAAGGAACTTATCAGAGTCCCTACTGATTCGAACAGAGAGAATCTCTGTCAGTCTAAAACTCCACACTTTTGAACAGCTGCCCAGAGACAGGTACAAAAACCCTGGGATAGAATCTGCTCCTTATCCAACAAGGCTGGTACATCGAGGGCAGACACTTCAGATGGGGAAGCTCAGATTTGACTTTGCAGGAACTGACTGAAGGCCATGGAATCTCTAACTCCTACTGTTGGGCTTCAACATTCAGAAGTCTCTGCCTCAGGGACAAAGAGATTTTCCCATGATACCAAAGCTCAACATCACTAGCCAGAGATTTCAAGGAACCCACACTTGTGATAATCAGGAGAAATGGAAGGTCCATTAAAGCTTATTCTTATGCAGCATGATCCTATAAATGTAACTATCAAACAAGCCAGCGTGTGATGCTTGACTGCACCGCCCGCCTCTGCCCTGCCCAAGGTAGTGACACAGCCAGACATTCCCATCTTTGAAATGCTCCTGCTCCTCTTGCTCCTCTTCCTGCTAAGAAGTTTATAGGGCCGGCCAGGAGAAGCATTTCCAGAATGTGTAGCAGAAACCAGTGGAAGATTGAAGATGAAGAAAATTGCTTTTCTCATATGTTGAGGTTTTCTGTAGCCCAGGGATTGAAAATTCCTCTAAAACTAGAACAAGCTTGTATGTTCTGAGTTATTTTTGTTGGTGAACGTTGTGGAGCCAATTTGCAACCAATCTGCTCCTTATGTAGGAAATGTGGTGAAAAGGTCTCAAGTGCCATCGGTACCTAGAATTAGCGTAGATTTCATAATGCCAAAGCCTCTTGTTCAGTAGAGGATTAAACATGTATCATACCGTATGGATTTTTTTTTTGTCCATATGAATCACAGTTATGGAAAATATGCAGGCGCAGAGTCAAACAATTCTCTTTTCACTGTACTTTATAATTTTCTGAAGGTGGTTATTAATAGGTGTCAGAACAAGGGTAACTTTTTAAGCTCACAGTCCCTGCAGCAACACCTCCTGGCCCTTGATAGTTTAGGTCTACTAATGTAACCACACTGGGAAAATGTTTTAAATGGACTAATGCTTCTGAATGTCATTTTCTCATCAAAATATTTTCCCTTGTTTGGTCCATTGAGCTAATGCATTTATGTGACACCTGGATTAACACTGCAGTCTCTTCACACCCTGACCTCTTCCTCGTAGTCAAAGCATACTCCCAATGCCAGACAGCACAGACCGGAGAGAGGGAGGCAATCAAGCAACGAGAAATACCTGGGTTTGATGGGCTTTGTTGGTTGATTAAGCACCAAAGTAGTTTCGAAGCTATGAGCTGTATTAGCAACAAGTAAGAAAATGAGTTCCTGGAATCCATTCCGACATCTATAGCTAATGGTACCCTATGTCAATCGTTTCAGTCTTGTGAGTATGAGAAATTCCTGGGTCCCAGTGTTCACTACCCTCATCATGTATGGATTCTTGGACACTGGACTTTATATATTCACAAGCTTCCCTTTGTAATTTTAGTGACCTAATTGCACCAGAAAAGTGACAATGGAGAACACATGTCTAGAATTGAAATGTGATCAGATAGCAGATTTACTGGGATATATAAGACCATCTCTTTACTCATTTACTTTGTGATTTATTTTTATGTGAATCTCTGTTGGTATGAGGTGCTGGGATATACTTAACTTTCCTGCTGTAAGCAAAATGTCAAGTTGTTCTGAAGGCAGAAAAAATGAGGGAGGAGAGAATTGGTTGGAGGTGACAAGGAGAAAAAAATGATGCTGGAAACTCCTCCTTTGGGTGGTGTGTTTAGGGACATGGCATAAGACATGATATCTGGAGATCAGGGGAAATGTGTTTCATAGTATAAGAGGTGTTGGAGCCTGGAAGCATTTATTGAATGAAACATGGAGGGAAGGACCTCTCCACTGAGCAAACTATGAATTGAGAAAGTGGCTTGTATAGAAAACGGAGATGTATACTTCATTCTCATCAAGAACCAAGTCAGTAGATTCTTAATTTGTTTGGCTGGTTAATTTTGTCAGTTAAAATACCCCTTTCACAGTGACTGGTACATGCACACTCACACTAACACATACACAAACATACTTATGTATTACACACACGTCAGCGACACATGCTTCTCCTGGGCATAGAAAGTCATCATTTATACTCCATGGTTCAATGTCCCAAATACCACATTTGTTTTTGCCATGGACTGAAATTCTAACCCATGTAGCCTTAAATTTTGAGAAAGCCAAAGTCTTACCTCTGAATGTCAGATAATAAGCTTTTGTCATGTACATATTCTGGGTCTGCCCCTGTCTGTTTTATGTGTATTAACCAATTCAGCCTTCCAGTAACTTTAAGAGATAGTATTGTTATCATTCCATTTCCTACATGGGGAAAAAGAAGCACAGAGAGGCTCAATACATTGTCCAAACACTTACAGTTGGGAGGTGGAGTGGGCAATGTGTACTAATAAGCAACCATCTCCTAAGCATATATTTTTGCTTGAGGATCTCTTTTCTATTAAATCAGAGGGCTGGCAAATGTATCAGACTAACTGATTGACATCTTAATTCTGAGAGAAAGAGACTAAGTCATGCAGTGGTATGAGCAGATCCAGGCAGGGACAGACCCAGGACACAGAGAGTGTCACAAGAGTGCTGACCACAGGGTGAATATGTTGGGCAAGTGACATTGATCAACCAACTTTCAATATCCATTTTTTTGTTATTCTTAGGACCAGGAAAAATCTACAGTTAATTTTGTTTCCCCTGATACACTGAAGTTCTACAATTTAAATGGAGGAAAATCTTAGAAAAGCAATCTGCTTGGAAGAAGGATTAGGGAAATTTATTGGAAGCTGCGATTGTTGCTCTTACTTTAAATATTTTCAGGGTGGCTTTCAGGGACCCTGGGTATTATCAGAGAGAGGCTAGAGCCCTTTGCAATCCCCTTTGGGCCCCTATGTGGTATCTACCCATCAATACTCCTCCAATTTTTTCTTCTTTTCATAAAATATTCCTGATATCATTGGAAGACCATAGCTATGTGTTGCATATTTTCAATAAAAAAGATTTACTTCCATTACATATGAGTTTGAAGAAGCATTCTGCGACCTTGCACAGTCTGCAGCAGCATGGAATCAAGCCCTTTGTATTATCTATTTAAGTTTTTAAATTTGGTATTTAGGTTAAATACAAAATATGGTTCTTAGCATTATTCCAAGGTCACTGTTCATGATGGAAAAAATGTTAAAAGCATGGAAGTAATGCATGAAAAATCCATTATTAAGAGCAGCACCCCCTTATCTACAATAGCAGTTACTTTAACACAATTTCCTTGCATTGTGGGGCCATACCATTGCCATCATTGCTAAAGCTCTGTTAATGTTTCCATTATAGATCTCTATTCAGCATTTCAACCCATTTACAATGCAATGTATTCCTGGGCTAAACTTTGGTTTATGGTAATCTCAGTTTTAAAACTTCCCCAAAGAAATGAAAAACATATGAATGAAAATGTGCAGAACATCCTCTTTCTTGTCCACAGGGGAGCAAAACACCTTCTTGTTTGGGGGGTTGGAGTGGGAAATTGATTTTTGTCTTTTAATCAGTTGTGACCAGGATTATAATGCTATTAATGCAAAGGCATGCTGAACTAATTAAGAGTCAGAGAACTGGAAAGGATGTTAGGAGGTCTCCAATAGGCAAGGATTTATCACCCCCTCCACCCCCAGACAAATGGGGTATGATGTCCAAAGAGCCCTGGGAAATCCATTCCACAATTGTTACTGCTAACTTGTTCCACTGTTAAACAATCCTTACTGTTAGGAATTTTTTCCTTATGTTTAATGCAAATTTTTGCAGTTTAAGCCAATTTCCCACTGCTTTTAGGGGAAATGACAAGCAGCTGTCCAATATCATAGGGGTAACCTCTCTTATTTTATATATACCACTAGGGGATCCCTAGGAGGCTCAAACCTTCCAACAGAACATGCTGCTCCTAATTCTGCTTTGAAAGCTCTTAATCATTGTCTCTGCCTTTTCAAATATTAAAATCCTGTATTGAGCCCTAATCTAATAATTTCCTACTATTAATTTGCCATGCCCGTGAACACAGAAATATTTTATGAATTGTCAATGGCCAATTAAAGTTTTTCTCATTCCTTTACTATTTTGGAAAATAACATATTGATTGTTATGGCACTTGAAATTGAACTTGAACTAGAGATCATTCTCTTCTGCCTCATTTGTGAAAGGATACTTGACTGAAAATTGTGCAGATCTGAAAGCAGAGGATTTGAATCCAGGTCTCTGTGATTTCAAAGCTTTTCTTACTAACTCATGGTAGTTTCCCACTTTCTAGACAGGAGTGACAGAATATAGTTGATGAGTTCACAGAAGTCTGCTTTAAAGATGCATTTATTTAGCATGTATATGAATTTTATGCATATTGAGCGTTCTTAGATGGAATTGGGAGAACGACTGAAACTACAGGGGCAGGGTGGGGAGAGCTAATATTCCCTAAACTCATTTGATACCATCATTGTTACTTCACTACAAAACCACAAAAATCTGGCATCTCTACCATGCCTAGAGGTGTCAGTGATGAGTCTGGAGAGAAATATCTAGCAATATTCTTAAGGTACAGAGAGGTTAGGAAACACCCACAGATACAAAGCCAATAATTGGTACAGCCAGAGTTGGAGTTCAGGCAGTCTGACTCATCAGGAGTCTTCATTCTCAACTACTCTGCAGTACAGTGTCTCCCTGATAGACACATGGATAAGGGAGGGAAGGAAAGCAAGGACCATGCCAGCCCTCAGGACAGCTCAAAGGACTGAGGCATTACAGCACCATGTCCTGAGAAATGAGCTATTGGGCTAGAACTGCAAAAGGGTCCCATATCTGGAGAAGGCATGCTTTGAGACAGAAAGAGATAGCAATAGAGAGAGAGACAGACAGACAGACACAGAGACAGAGCAAGACAAAGAGAGACAAAGACAGAGAGAGACAGACACAGAGACAGAGACACAGAGAAACAGAGACAAAGACAGATACACAGAGAGACAGAGAGAGACAGAGAGAAAGACAGGGAGAGGAAGATCATATCCTACTCGTCTTTGTCTGTCTATGTTTCTATGCCTGCCTTATTTCACTTAACATAATGTCTTCCAGTTCTATTCATTTTTCTGCAAATGACAAGATTTCATTCTTTGTGGTTGATATAACATTATATATCTATATATGATGGAGACTACTATGAAGCAGCCCTGAACAGGACTTAAATTAACAAAGTGGCTTTTTAGATTTACTTGTGAATCCGTCCAAACCCTAGGCCACTTGTCTGGAAGTGGGCGAGGGACTCATAGTAAGTGAAACCCTGTGAGCCACTAATCAGTACTAAAACCTGTAATGGTGCATGCAACTGGAAAGCCTCAAATGATAAAAAAGATCACAGTCAATGACACCTGGATCCAGTCTCGATTGGATGAAGACTATAGCCTCAGGCACCTCACTCCCGGGTGGATTAATTTAATCCTTATTAAGGATTAATTTAATACCTTACTTGGAGAAGTCTTTGTGTAATTCCACCTTTCTTGAGTACTCCCCTCCCTTCTTCTGATAACCAAATGAATACAGGCCACCCAAAGAAGTTCTTGTCTTAGCCCCAAGAGAATCTCAAACTCTGTGAGAGGGCTTTGATCCTCCTGGAGCCCTGAAATTTTTCCATTTACCTCTTTTTATTTAGCTTTTGCCATATACTCATTCAGGAGATTATGGATCTGATCAGCCTGCAATAACTGAGGGATATTATTAATTTGATATATATTTATAACTACATAGCACATTTCCCTTATCAATTCATCTGTTGATAGATCTCTAGCTTGATTCCATATTTAGCCATTGTGAAAGCAAAAAAATAAACAGACATACTGATAGATAGTCAAGGTTTGTTGTTTGCATTTGATTGACATTTGCTAATCTTTTGTTGGTCATATTTCTGCAGCAGCTTACTTGGAAGAAATAACGCTATTTATTCTCCAAAAACTGCAGTGATAAGTGGACATATGTTTAAAAGATCTAAGGTTGTTCTTCAAGGCTCTATCTCCTATTCCTCCCTCCCTCATCCTGCCTTCCCTAGGCCAGCCACTTTCTTGGCTCTTTGCAATATGAAATTTAAATTTATTGTAACTGATATACAAAAATATTTGTATTTGTTTGGTACTTTGTGATACTCAATATGTGTGGACACTCACTCCAACCCTTTGATAACTATTTCTCTACTCTCAATTTCTATGACATCAAATTTGTGATGTTTTATGTATGAGTGAGATCATGCTGTATTTGTTATTTTGAGCCTGGCTAATTTCACCTAACGTGATGTTCACCAGTTCCATCCAACTTGTTGTAGAGGACAAGATACAGTTGTTGCTGTGGCTGAATATTGTTCTACCGAGTAGTGTTATATGTACCATTTATCAGTTGGCCACCACTCAGTTTGTTCCCATTTCTCGGCTACTGTGAATAGCACTGCTATAAATGTGTAAGGGCAGATGTCTCTCCAAAATACTGATCTCATTGCCTTTGGTATACACATGGTAGTGAGACTGCTGGATCGTATGGTAGCTCCATTTTTAACCTTCTGAGGAACCTCCATGCTCTTTTCCACAGTGGTTGGACTAATGTACATGACCATCAACAGTGTGTGAGGATTCACTTTTCTCCGTGTCTTTCCCGGAACATGGTATCTTTTGTCTTTTTTAGTAATAGCTATTCTCACCAGAGTGAGGTGTTCTGTCTTATGGTTTTTATTGGCATTTCCCCAGATAATTAGAAATGTTGAGCATTTCCCCCCATATCCTTTTTGGCCATATGTGTATCTTCTTTTGAGAAATGTCTATGTAAATCTGTTGCATTGGTTCTTTGGATTATTTTGATATTTTTTCTGTAATTCTGTTGGTCACAACTGACAGATGTACTTCCTGATTTTTCAGTTTTAGCCTAACACATAGCCTTCATATATATATGGAAAAAATATTTTTTAATATATGAAATATATATGATAATTTAAGATAGATATATTTCATGTGATATAATTATTTCAACTTTGTTTAGATCAATATTCTGCATTTTCATCACTGAGAGTATACAGACGCTCTGTTTAAGACATCTGGATATGCCACCTATTCCATGCATTTTGTCTTTGCTCCTGGAATTACCTTTATCTCATCTTGCTGCCTGCCACCTCTATTTAGGGTTCAGCTGTTATCCTAGGATCTCCTTGTATTGTGATCCAGATATTCTTTCCATTCTTCTGTGTTGGATCTTGTTTTTTTTTTCCCTCCTGGATCTTGCTCTTGTTTGGTTTATTTCATCAGTTTGCTGGTGCAAATCCTATAGTATCTTTCTGAGCAAGGGTCTAGAAGGAAAAATATTTTTGAGACCTAGTGTGTTTGATAATACTTATATTCACTTATTCTATTTTTTATTTTAGAGAGAAAAAGAGGATAAACAAAACAATGAAACAGAGTTTCAAAACAGGTTAACAGAATAGTTGCAATAGTTGATACATTGCATATTGTTCTCTTCCTAGTAGTTGTTCAGAATAGAGGATATAGGCATGATATCTTGTTTATAGAATATTAGCACACAACTTTCTTTTTAATGAACTAGGAGAAATTAGCAGTATAACAATCTTAACTATCTTGTGTGTATATATATATTTTCTTTACTTCATTTCCCCTCCTCCATCACAGTTTGTCTATTCTTTTGAGCAGTTTCTTCCCAATTCACAATATATTAATTCTTATACTTCATCTTGACTTTGACAAGACATAATTCTAGGATAATTTTTTCCCTATGTTGAATATCCATGTGCTGGGGACTTCTAGTTCCTAGTTCAAGGTCATTCTGATTCCTCATTTTTCATGTATGACCCAGGATGGGCCATCCATAGATGGTTGTGTCTGACTTTTGTTATCAGGGTTCTGAAACTTCACAGTGATATGCCTGAATATGGGTTAATGTTTATCTCTAAGGCTTTGCAACCAGCGGGGCCTTTCTATCTGGAATCCATGACCTTTAGGTCCATCCAGTAAATTCTCCTGAATTACTTCATATGTGGTTTCTTCCTTTCTAGTTTTTCTTTAGCCTCTTTGAAGCTTCATGTATCTGTGCCCAATTATTGTTTTGTTTTCACCTACTGGGCTTGTCCTCCTCTTTGAATAAGGGAAATGTGGTAGTTCAGACAGGGAACGTAAAAGTGGAAAGGATATCCTGATCTTGGGTCAAATGCCTGCCAGATGGGGAGGGGAAAGAATGGCCCAGTGTAGGGATATTTGTCAGATTTCTGAGCCTCAAGCTGGTCTGATTTCTGGAGTTGGGGGTTTCAGCAGTGAACACAGCAGTAATCTCGTCCTCCTAGGGCCCACGTCCACAAGATCTATAGTTATTGAAGATTCCTGAGAAAACTCATTTCTTCATGCATTAAAAATAATTAATGCAACCACATTGACTAGACCAAGCCACAGAGAACACTGGAGTAGAGTTGCTGGGGTCTCTTATATCCCCTTAGCATAAACTTCCTATGCACCCACTGAAAGTCACATGGTTTTCCTGTCTTTCCAATTTCCTCTTCCAAACTCTGGCTTTGAGTATCCACTTTTAACATGCTTATTCTGTTCCTTGCTTAGAGTCCCTTCTCTGACCTATCACCCTCCTTGCCCATATCCTCACAGCCCCAGATGTTCACACTGTCCACATGCAGCACATCTGGCTCTGTAGGTGAGAGGAGTCTTCCATCACAGACCCAGATCCTCTTGCCCTTAACCCTGGCCTTGGAAAAGGAATTGCAATTGGCTACACAGAACTTGTTAACAATCTGGAAGAAGCGTCCCATCTGGGCAATTCTCCAGGCTAATGCCCACCATCACCCTCCTCAACAAGGAGCCCCGTAGCCAATTTATTGACTTGCCCCTATACCCTGCAAGATCATTAGCATAAAGCCAACCTTTCAGAAAAGAAACACGCACTCTTGTAAGGAATAAATGGTCCATGCATTTGGACTGGCAACTCACGAAGGAGGTAATACCCTTCCATATGTCTTCTGCAAAGCCTCAGACAACTTCATGCTGCTCGCATCAGGACTCTGGATATTCTGTGATTTGTTGCTCCGTGGGAAGACAGTTAAAATTCCTGAAGGAAAGCACTTGGCATCAGTAATCTCAAGGGTATGCAAAGCGGTTGGATGCAGAGCTGTTTTGCTCAGGGCTCTGGCTCTGCATGGTGTGTTGTGTGTGGTTGTGTATCTGTTGTCTATGTTTCTTGTGGTGCTGTAGAAATGAGGTCCACCGTGGTGGCAGGGATGGGAAGACAGCACACAGCATATTCCCTGTGGTCGGACCCCTTTGCTCTTGGATGTCTCACAGTGTGCGCTGTTCTTAAAGAAGACCTAAGAGCCACGGTATTATCTACTTTCTCGAAGCAGCAAGCTACCTGTGGCTTCATGGTGTTGTGGGACATTCTGTGTTGTGGGATAAGTTGTGTCTGTGTACACCTCTGAGCCTCCAGGAAGATGCTAGAAAAGAAAGTTCATCTACTGTGCTTACTGCTGGGGATATCCAGGGCCCCCAAACAAATAGCTGAAGATCTTCACGCATTGTCCAGTGGGGAAAAAAACCAGAATGTCAGAAATGAGCAATGATAACTGACACATTCCTAACCTCTTCCAGTTCAAGTCCAGCCAGATTCACACCCGGCCATAGTCTCCACTACAATTCCCAGCCACTTTTCTGTCACTCTACTGGGTTATGCATTTGTTGACCCTGGAATTAAGCAGGTTTTCTGTCACATCTCTTGAGAGTATCAATAGATGTATTCTTAGCAATAATCATAGTGGTGACAAGATCTTTTTGTGTTGAACAAAGAGCACTGAGCTAGGATTCCAGCCACATGGGTTCTTGTCCTGTCTCAGCTCGTCACAAGCTGCTAATTTGGTTAAGGCACTTCTCCTTAGGCCTCAGTTTGCTTAGCTTTGGAAATGAAACAAGGGACACCTCCGGTTTTGTTTAGCCCCCGAAGTCAGCAGATTAAGGGACCTGGATCCTAGTTTCCTGTAGGTCTTGATGTGAACTTGTAAATATCGTAGGCTGGCACAGACTTTTGTGTGTAAAACCAGAGAAAGAAGTAGAGTGGAGATGATTTATATTCGCACTGTAGACCCGATGGGCAGGCACAGTGTCACACTTCTGTTGTACAAAGTCAGTAGTTATTAAAGATAATGATGGTCGTTAGCGCCCAGCTATTGGGAGTACTCTCTCTGCGGTTCCCACACAGGACTGCATGTGGACTTCGAACTTCCCCTCCAGTTGGATTGGCTGGTCTCTTGAGTGTGACTGAAGACTGTCTTCAAAATGAATTGGAAAATTACTTTCTCATTCCTCTCTGCCAGAAGCAGTCAACTGAGGTTGGGCGTTCAAGATGCGTTTGTTGAATAATATGTGAGCCTGATCTGACTGAGAGAATCATTTTCCCTGGGCAGAGAAACGGACTCTGCCTTCCAACAACACCTCCATCTCTCTCCCCTTCCAACCCCGGTGCTTTTTTACTTTGCTACCAGGGTTTAAGACAGACAAAGCCACTTGGGTTTCCACCAACACCCTCACGCCATCTACTCTTTGGCCTGTGTGGAAGGCCCCTTTCCTGCATAGGCAATCATTTTGCTCAGGGAGGCAACTTTATAAGTCTCAGTTGTATCAATTAGAGCACAGCTATGTGAGAGAGGTTGCCTGCTCTTTCTAAGATCTCTTACTGGGTGAAATATGGACTTCCCTGCAACTCTGCGCCTTCCTCTGGCTCTGTCTGCATCTCTTCTGTAACTTGTGTGTGTTTCTGTGATTGCATGCCTCAATCGGCATTTGAGTGATCCGTTCCTTTGACTGTCCTGTCTCTTTCCCATGGGACAGAGGGCTCAAATGAGCGAGTGAGTCTCATTTGCATAAGTGACTTCATGCCTGCCCCAGCTCAGTGAGTGTTTATTAAACTGATTTTACCTTCCATACCGCCCCTACAATCATTGCCCAGCCCACAATGGGATTTGGGCATTTTCTGTAATCACCCCAGTTTGCCTGTACTTCCTCATACTTTATATGTCTCTGTGAAAAAGAAATGCAAACAAATAAAGCACGGCCACAGGCACTCCCAGTTGTGGAGTAACTTGCTTTTGTTTTCTTGAGTGTGTTTCAGGTGTTTCTATATGTGGAGATTTTTTTTTAATGTTCCTTATTTTTCCTAGCTTGATCTTCATTTCTGAAATTTTAAATCGTTCTTAGAGGACCTTATTAATTCAGCCCATCATAGTTCCAATGTGTGTGGCAGGCCTGCAGTTCTCTTTGTTATTTTCTAAATACAGACTTTTATTTTAAACATTCGAAGAAATCAAAATCAGTGGCACTTTCATTTTAGAGGAGTCACTTGGGTTCACTTATTCAACACAACAAAGAAAAAAGCACATCAGGTTGGAGAGCGCTGATGTGGCCCAAGCGCCTCTGTCTTCATGTCCTGATGTGAGGGAGGTGTGTGTTGGCAGTGCTATTTGAATCCTCCTAGAGGGTCTGATAAACACACAGATGCAAAGGAGTCCTGCACATTTGAGTCTAGAAGGCCAGAAAGAGTTAAGTGACCATCACCAATTATAGCCTGGGAGGGGGTGATTAAGAGCAAAATTGCAGGGAGGTTTTTAATTTAGCTGCCTCCAGGAGCTGCCCCCAGTCGCGCCAAGCTCATCAGATCATACACCTGGCTCCCTCCCTTCACCCCTCACTGCCACTCAGCGCAAATGTGTCGGCAAGGGCACCAAATGGATCGCGCGGCTCCACACCCTTAGCCTGCATGTCTCCCGAAGCCCCGTTATACTTTATTACAGACAGAGAAAAGCAGCCAATCAAGTCTAAACCAAACAAACCTAGGAAATACACAGGGAGAAGTTTAGAGTAGGACTTTGTGCCATGCATTCAATTTGTGCAATTTCTTTTGGTTGCCAGATGTAGAAAGATAGCTGTGGATGGCACGAAGCCACAGGCTCCGGGGCACGGCTGTATGTTCCTACTGCAGACACATCTCCCCGGCCTTTTTTGTACATTTCATCTGCAGTGCATTCACCCCGCACCGATTTTTCCCTAATGCTATGAATAACTCTAGATGGCAATGCGTATTATTCTGATAACATGCGTGGTTGATATGAAAGGTTACTTTGAAGCTGTGTGCCAGTGTGTGAACTTCCTTTAAACTATAATGACATGGTAGCGCTATTAGGAAGAGAGGCATCCTCTAGTAAGAGCACTAAAGACTCCCACCACTTACTATGTGCCTGGCATGGTGCTCAGCATTGGATCGCATCATCTCTAATGCTGAAAACGTCTGGATGTGGGTTATATTAGTCCCTAAAACACGGAGCATAGGTAAAATGTTTGCTTATAAACGTTCTCATGAATACTATATATTACTCCTGAGGTATGTGTAAGAAGAGACCCACACATCCATTTCACCATATATATATATACACCTCCAATATAAATGAGTTTTGTATTAGCATAAATATTTATAAATTAATTTTTAATTGACATATTGGCTTAAACAGGTTTCTTTTGGTAACATATAGCCAATGACATTGTAAAGTTTCAGAACTGTATATGAAATGAGCCTTTGCAAAGTTAATTAGCTTATTTTTTTTCATTTGGAGAGAGAATAAAAAAGTTGAAATGAGGACCTTGAGCGTCAATTTTTATAGTTTTCCTGACAATACATTCTTGAGTATGAATGTGGGTCCATCGTGAACTGTTCAAGTTTTCCTAATTAAATTAGGAATAATGAAATATTTTCAGGTTTCCTCACAAGAACATTTATTGATGAGTACAATTTATTCTTTTTAGACTTCAGCTCAACTTAATTCAACATTCTGATTATATTGTCCTATTTTAGCGAGGTGGTCACACCAAAATGGAGATAACCCTCAACTTTCCTTCTTGTTTAATAGGCCCCAAATCAGTAAACTAAACTAATCAAGAATGTTCTGTTCAAGTAATGGTGTGTATTCAACTCAAATTTTCACTTTGTAAATCTATTTATTCTTCATGTTTTCCAAAGGAAGGTGCATGACAGTGAGGTCATTTAACTTCAACTCAAGAAGATGCTTGTGAAGATTTGTTATTTCATCCTGTCTTACATCATTTGCATAAAAAATATTTTCATTTTTTAAAAGCTTGAGCTTTTCATTTTTAAAAGCTTATTTTAACTGAATAAAGTTTGGGTATACTCATACACATGCACACACGCACACATGCTGACGTGAACACATGCACACAAAATCACTGGGCATTTTAAAAACATGTTAGTGTTTTAAAAAATCAGCTGTATTATAACCGAAGGAGCTTTTATCCTTTTTTTAATCTCAGAGAGTTCTCTCTAGATTTCATATTTCTGAGTGTATTTTATTGTCTTATTCAAGATTTTTCTCATTCCTTGTTATATGATGCTCCAGGAACTCAAATCAGTTTAAAATGAACACTTGCTGACATGAGAAAAACTTAACATTGAGAAAAATCAGTGCTTATTAATTTAAAAATAGTATTTAACTGGAATCAGAACAAATACATATATTGTCTTTGACCAATATACAAATGTTCGTGAATCATAATTCAGTCTTCGGATACCTCCTTGAATGTAGGTTTTGGTGCAAAGCACCATTTAATGATGTCAATCTCTAGTATATGATACATGTGTTTATAAAAAAAACATGAAAAGGACCAACAAGAATTATAGTTAAAAACCAGATTTTCATTTTCCTTTCTTTCAATCATTGTGAAGAAAATATTGGCCATGTTTAAACTTATTACAGGTGCTAGTTACAATCTGTAGGTATTTTGAAAGGTTTATAAATAGCAATGAGTTATAGACCACAAATAAGAAAAAACAGTTTCAGATTTTAATACAGTTGATCCTTATTTAAATAATGAGTGAATGCATTTTAAAGATAGGGATTTTTAAATAAACATGAATCAATTTGCATCCAAATAATTCAAGAATGAAAAGGCAATGTATATATAAGGTTCAGTATTATATTATACTGGTGCCTTCAAGTCTTAAAATATGGAGCGTTTCATCTCAGTTTCTGTTGGGACACATGGTACTAATAAATTTTTTCAGAGTTTAGTGCCTAGGAAGCCTCATTAATGAAAAAAAATTATAGTAGTATTTAGAAAGTTTTCAATTCAAATCGAAATGACTATTGAAATATTTCAATAAAACATAACTATTTTATTTTCATAAGTTGTTTCAAGAAAAATAGAAATCTTTTGCTTTTGTCTTCAATTTGCCAATTTTTCAAATAATTTTCTAATGAATATTAATTTAAATATCATATATTTATTTAAACTTAATTTTAAGAAATGACTTTTCTTTGTGTGTCTAATTCAATAGAAGTCAGAATATTGTGCTCTATGTTTTCATAAGTCTAAATTCTTTTCAACTAATTAAATATTTTTAACAAAATTAATTTTGTCAAACCAATTGAATAAATATTTAAGATCTATTTTAAGAGTATTCAAATAAATTATAATTCAAATTTGACAAGAATGCTGCTTATTTATTTTAAAAAAGTAGAACATTGTTTTGCTTTAAAAATATTCCAAAAGTATATTTTAACATTTAGAGAAGATGAATTTAAGGCACATTTGAATGTTTTATTTGATTATGGACTATAAGAAAAATAAACCTAATATGCAGACTGCACAGTTTTTACATAGCAAAATTGGACTAGCAAAATTGGAGGTTTTAAAATGAGAACATGCTTTGTTCATTCTTTATAATTTACAAAAATATCTCCTTCATTAATTGTAATTTCATGTGGTAAAATGTAGCTGTAATATATATTCAAAGAGTAGTGTGAATAAGAAGATAACTTATACTATGTTAGAAAGAAAATTTGTAGTATTTTAGAAATGTTGTACTTCAATGTATAAAACAGAACAATTTTTTTTGAAAGGAAGTAAATAGGAAAGGAAGAGAAAATAATGATTCATAAGAAATTTTTATATTGTAGTTTATAATTTTAAAATGTATTCTGGTTTAGAAAATTGTACTGAAATATTACTATGTCAAATTCTGTAGTTCCTAATAAGTAACAAAATCCAAAAAAGTGATTTAAGGATATCTGAATCTATTGCCTTAAAAATTAGCTAACATTTACAATAACAACTTTAATTTACTTATACATCCTCTTCATGTACTGAGCTTATACTTGTACCCCGGGTCATTTATACACACTACATACTAGTTGTAGTTAAATATAAGATACAAAGACATTTTCAAAAGCAAAATTATAGTTAAATGCTAAGTTAATTGTTAATATTGTGGCTAATAAATTATCCAGAAAAAATTCTGCATCTTAATTTTGTTTATTCTTAAGAAAAATACTGTAGCAGAATTCTTTCCTAGAAGGGAAAAAAACTGAACAGAACGAAAGTGCATTTTTTGTTTCTCATTCGTTTGTGTCAGTATTGGCCCATGTGTTTTCTGTTTGACTATTTATTTCCACTAGTGAAAGTATTTCATGAAATCTGCAAGGTTTAGTTTAGTTTATTTGTTATTGCTTTTGAATACTTATTTAAGCATTCTTAGATAAATAAAGCAAGAGATTTCAAAAACAGGCAGCAAACATTTGGTAAAGAATGGCAAGGTTTTCTTCCTTTGATTTATAGAATTTTAAAGTATATGTTATTTTAAGATAATTTCTTAATAAGTAAAATTTCCAAAGATAAAAATCGTATTTTTGCCCTTCCCTCTTCCTTGTACTTTGTTCGAATTTTTTCTCACATAAAAGTCAGTTTTCCGCATAGTAACCTATTTAATGTATAAGTATTTATATTTCTTTTAATTGTCAAGAAATACAAGTGCCCACAGAAAAAATAGTATAATAGGTAAATATCTAGTTTTCAGTGTAAAATATTTTGATAGTTCCACATTTAAATATGTAGTCAGATGAATATTAAGCTAATATTCCAGAATGTCTTCCTAGTTCCCAGGTAATGTGAACACTATGAAAAACATAAAAATCATTGACACTCTAACACAATTTTTCTTATGTCTATATCTTGTTTCCAAGCTTCAGTTCATGACTTCGGTTTAAGTTGCTCACAGGGTAATTTTTTCACTAACGTAATTAGTATAATTAATTATTCAATAATTGAAATGCAGGTTAACAAACTTGCATATGTAGAAGTTAAAAAACTCCTTCATTCAAACTGTGAGCTCTAAGCCTATAAAACTCTTCAAAGAACCCCAAGATATCAAGCAATCTTTTATTTAGCTAAACCTACCCCCCACCCTCACTCTTATTCATACTTAAATACTCAGTATGCTCAGAGCTTGGAAAAGCGGTAGAAACCTTTAATGGATCACTGATTTTAACTAAAGAGCTAGGTGCGTATCCCTTATAAATGCATTCAAAACAATTTTTGTTTCAGCATTAATAGTTTTCATCAGATGAAAACAAGCTTCTTAGTGTAGGAGAGTAAAGTCTTGAATAGGTCACTTATTAGCATATCTTTTATTTTAAACTCAAGGACAAACATTCTAAAACAATATCTATTACATGGGGACAATGGTGCAGGTTTTTTTCTTTTCCATTTTCTAATATTCCAGCAGTGGACTTCCTTTGAGCAAAGGGTAACATAACTAAACTACAAAGAAAAGGACTCAAGAATAACAGCAGGAACACATAAAATCAATTTAAGAAAAACAATATTTAATCTTGTCATAGTTTAATGCTAATGGGGTGAATGTGATGTAGCCTTTCATTTTTCATGAGGCCTACATTCTCAGCGCAGGTTCTATGCCATTGAAAGTGGATTTCTGATTAAGAATAATGAGGTGCAGATTTGAATTTTGATCTGACCAATATAGAAGTAACATGTTTTAAAGACGTCTACACATTTTAGGTAAACTTGTAATCAATAGCAAGAATAGAATTCAGTGTCACAGGAAGCTTTCTCAAAATTGAAAAAGTAGGCAAGCCAGGTACTGCTTCAGCTTTCTGTGTCTTAAGTGACTGCATAATTTCATAATTTTAGAAGATATAAATACTGTCAAATTTGTGCCTGAATAATTCTGAATTGTATGTATTTTGGCTAAATAATTTTTCTTCAACTCTTTGAAAATAAATGATAATTTGGACACTGACAATGAAATACATTATATATCTTGGTAAAAACAGTGAAAAGAGAACTTTCTGTTTTTAGCTAAAAGAGGGACTTCAATAGAATCAAATCAGATATGATAAAAATTCCTCTGTTTTTATGTCAGTGCTCTCTCTTTTTCCTTTTACTGAGTAGGGTACTAAAAACCTTTAACTTTGCAAGTGCTGAACCAATCATAAAACAAGGTCGTGGTCATTTGTGCAACCCTGATCTTATGATCATACCTATGAGAAAAAAATTATCTTTTTCTATGTGAAAATGCGAGGCTGCAAAATGAAAACCTTTCAACAAGTGTCAATATTCTTTAAAAAGAATTTTCACATTAACTATGTAAGATTGACTCAATATTTGTGAAAAACATTAGCCATGAAAAACTGTAACACTTTTCTTTTAAACAGAAGCATTTTAAAAGTAGAACTATTGATTGCACTGATTAAAATAATGCTTCTCCTGCTTTTTTCTACTTTCTTTGTACTTGCGATCTTGTTATCTTAGCATTTGTGATATTGAAATTTTATTATAAGTAGCCTGTTATCATTTTAGTACATTGTTTTGAGGTATTGTGAAGCCCAACCCAACTGGTAATAGTACTTCAGGATGAAAGTAGCAGTTTCTTTTCTTAACTTGTTCAGTGAAAACAGGTAAAGACATGAAACAATTGTATTATGACCTCACTAGGTCGGTAGCTTTTCATCTGACATCTGTCAGATAGGGGCAATTGGGAGATACTCTCATCAATTACAGGAGATTATTGATAGCGCTGGAAAGTTGGAATGATGAGGAAAGCTTCCATTTTTTTTTTTCCCCTTTAAACTATGCCATCTATATCAGAAGGGGCTGAGCAAAGAACTTGTAAATGCTTGCAGGGCAAAGAAGTAAAACATGCTATGGAAAATACAGTTGATAGTATCTAGACATTTAGGACAAAAAGCTTTCATTAACTTCTAAGGTTCTAGTTAAATAATATAATGTGGCACAGCATGGCAAAATTAAGTATCAGTACCAATAAAGATTAGGATCTCAACTGTCCAGTTACCTGATTAAATATCAACAGTTAGAATATTAAAGAATATATTGTGTCAAATAGAATTTATTGCTATTTTATTTTTCTGGAGCTAAATTTTATTCCCTAACCCTGTTACAGAAGCTAGTAAGACAAGTGACAATTTTCTTCAGGTATAAAAGCAGTTCTTAACAGAGGCGAGACTCTCCTGCTAATGAAAAAGAGAAAATTGCGTAGTCTGTCTTTCTCTCTAATTTACATGATTTCTTTTAAATAAAATCATTTACTCAGTGACAGTAAATGCAACCAGCAGATGTTTGGTTATTTGCTGAGGCAAGACAGTGCATTAACTGATGGAAGTATCAATTGCAGTTATTAAAATAGATGCTATTTAGGAGAACTGTGGGATTCAGAAATAATTATTCATATAATTAGAAATTGGAAATGAGTCAACAGGAATTGTTTTGGTATAAAAAAAGACATTTGAAATGACTTTAAGTGTGGTTCTACCAAAATATATGCAGTGCATATAATAAAAACATTAAACCTGCCATTGTACTTCTGAGATCATACTTCAATCTTTTAGACAGACTAAATTTTGTGCAAAGAAAATTCTGATAAATTACATCTATCTTGGCAACAGTTTACTTAAATATCTCCAAGGTTGGATATACCTCAAAATTTAATGTTTTTCTCCAGAAATATATTTCATGTTCATTGGGTCAAAGTGTTGTCTATCAGTTGGCTATTAGACAGGACTAAAATATAGAGACGACATTTAACATTGGCTTATTGTAGGCAATTCTGTAATTCTCCCTCTTGCCTTTAAAAATATAGCATGGAAGAAAATATCAGAATAAGTAGTCATATGCAAAAGGAACTCAGAATAAATTATTATGCAACATAAGAATAGGAACGCCTCTGTGAACATATTGTGTCAAAATTAGCATCACTACAGAACGGTTATTTGGATTCAGCCCATCTGAAAGACTTGAAAAGTACTTAGAATGTACGAACTCATAACAACAACAAAAAAACTGCTGTCACCCACCCCTGAAAATTAAAACAGTTTTGATAATCAAGGATTTCATCTCCACATTAAACTAAGGCCAAATTAGGAAGGCTATGATCCTAAGGCTCACAACAACATTTGTTAAACAAAGCCAAAATTAATGACAAACAAAATCAAGTTTTCTTTGTGGTTGATTTTCAGGCAGCTGCATCCAAATATAAAAGAGCCATCAAAGAAAGATATCCATTAATTATTAACTCCGAACAACTTCAGAAAGCGGAGCCCTTAAACCTCCATTGACATCTTTCTGCCAGTCTCCTAATCTCTGCAAGTTGGTGGTAAGAGTTGCATTATACACAGCATGTCATCAATCCTGCCTTTAACAACTGCGGTACAGCGCTCTGCACTGCAGCCTGGAAGACCCCAGGAGAGGAGTGATAATTTCTGCAAAGACATCCTTAAGGAACAGTTACAGTCTCACGTTTGGAATAATCTCCTGGGTTACTGTACATCTCTCAAGCACAGAATAGGGTGTCAATAGCCTAATGACAACACGTAGGATGCAGAAACTCCTGCATTTTTTTTTGGTTGAAGTACGGAACAACTCTCATGATTAAAATGCTGTGCCACTCTATATAGCTTAACCCAGTTAAATCTATAGATTATTCCAGGTCCTTTTCATTACAGAATGGAAGAAAAGGCTCTGGGAAAGTGACTGTGTTAAAATGTGGATGGATGCAATGCTGGGAAGTGAGCTAGTGAGATAATTTAGGTTTTTCTGAATTATTAGTAGTAGTTTCATTGACGATAGGCCTTTTCCCGTTTGCACCACAACTGTTGCAAATATAAAGAGAAAATATTGATGCGAATATCCTTTAAAATATATATATTTATGTCAATATTTACAGTTGTAAGTTCCGATTTCTACTCCACACTCACAGAATTCTGAGGCCAAGGTACACAGAAATAAAATTTTTTGTTCACTTTCCTTTTCATGACTTGGTACCATCACAGTAGACTATTACACTACTGTACAAGAAATAAAATGCGCACTGAGGGTGTCTCCAATATTAATGTTAATCTGGTGGTAGCGATGATTTTTCTAAAATGCCTTAAAATGGATGTCAAAACCAATATCCGTCTATCATTTAAACTTTTGATTTTTGAGATTACTTTCTGCAGACGTAGTGCTATAGAAAAAAACAGCTGTAATATGACAGGAAAGACTATTATTCACAGACCATTTCGGCTGTAACTCCCTTATCCTATCTCAGTTTCACTTTTTCTCATGTCTGCCTTTTAAAAAACTTATCAGAGCACAAAGGAGAAATATTCGACTAAACTAAGTGCATAACCATCATTATTCCTCATGGAAAATGCCAGCGCATTTGAATAAAAATATAACAATGATCCACAGAAGTAAAAACAAATAACAAATACTTATTAGGAGATCAAATTGATGTATCATAAACTTCCTAACCTTTTAGTTATAATCCGTCTGACCACCCACAATTCTTCAGTCCATCTCTTTATATCACAGAAGTAGAATGATTTGAAATTAAAATGTTAACTTTTCAAACCAATCTAAAAAGAACAGGATGAGGAAAAGTGTGTATCTGTGTGATGATTCACGTTTAAAGGTTTTATCTCTTTACTCTATTTGATTAAAGGCCTTGTACGGAGTTAAGCAGCAAATCCTGCAGAATAATTAGTGGCTGTTAGTTTTTTTCCCCCCGCGCACCCCCACCCCGTTTAAATGAAAGCTTAAATGGGGGAAAATGGAATGTCAGTCAGAAACTGGTTCATACCAATCATAATAATTATAATCTATTAGAATTAAGCCATAATCATTAGAATTTCTTCTTTTCTCCTACCTTTGATGGCCTGTTTCATCTGTTTCATTAAAGCTGTAATTTTTACAGATGCTCTTGATCCTATGTTTTCATCAGAGTCTAAGGCAGCCTAGAGGGAAAAATAGCTCTTTGCCTATAGAAATATATGTTAATGCATTAGTTACTTGAAGCAAGCAACTTTTGCAATATGTGTGTCTGGGTGTCTATAGTTGTCTTTATTTAGGCCTGTCCAGCATTTTGTTGTGTTCTCCCCTTGCCCGGCAGCTGGACCCTGACCTTCAAGTTCTTTTTTTTTTTTTTTTTCAGAAAAAGAAAAAAAAAAAAGAATTCTTTTCAGATTCCAAGTTCCCCCCTTCTTACCCTCCCACTGACACCATCCTATTCAGCACCGGAGATAACTTGATTCATCTACACATCATTGTATCAAATTCAATAGGCAAACTGCTTCCACATGCCTCAGCGCTGGGCAGGACAGTTATGTCTTCATTCCCCCCAGCCTCCCAACCAGTCCCCACTGCAACGAGATTTTTACTACCATCTTTTCAGGCATGAAATGAGCACAGTTAGAAAAAATAATTTCAAACAAGTGTTTTAGTACTCTGTTGGGTCACTGTAGATATATTTTCCTGCAGACTACTCAATTAGATGGAATATATTACCACCAGGCTGAGTTGCTCAGAATCCTCTGTAGGCAATGCATGCTGGAAAGGGGGAAGGGGATCTGTTTATTCATTAAGTTCCATAAACCTCTGCTGTAGATTTTGATGAAAAATGTGCTTGCGTTGAAAGTGTTCGCGTTAGTATAAAATGAAGAGGCTCAAACCTTATAAAGTGACACCATAACACAGATCACACAAAAAAACGGAGCACAGACACTCTCTTATACAAGCAACCAAAACAAATATCCTCTTCTCAGAAAACAAAATATTATGTCTGACTGATTTTGGAAAAGTAGAATTAATGCCTTTTTGTTTTTGTTTTTCTTTTTTGTTCGTTCCCTAGATTCTACAGCACTTTGATTTCACTTTTGGGAGCTTGGAATTCTTAAAGGGAAAAATAGAACTTGCTTAATGTCAGGAACATCAAATAAGCGTTTGATGTTGGATGCCCCTGCTACAAAATCAGCCTACTGTCTTCAGTCAGGAGGACTGGGTATCAGATTAGTTTACAGAGTGGGAACTGATTTTCATATGTGGATTCCCAATGAGGTAGATGGCAGGCTTTAATAGGCAAAAACAGTGCTACTCTTCCAGAGGTGGATTTCCTTTTAAAACCATCATAAGGGTTCCTTCTAAAATCAAAACATCTTTTAAGACTGTGATGTTTAAAAGAAAAAGAAACAAAACGAGAACAATCTTGGTCAAAACAGTTTTAATTTAATCACACCTCCCCATCCATTCTTGGGAAGCTCCCCTCCCCCTATCAGAATGCAAAGCTGGAAAGAAAGTTGAATGATTAAAATTAAATAGAGCATCTAACGTCTTTAAATCAGCTAGCCATTATAAAACATTCTAGATCCCGAAGATAGAAAAGGCAAAAGATCTTTTTAAAAGCACACTTACATCATTGACTAGGTGTTTTCTACTCTAGCTTCTATATGTTTATGTAGCGAGTGTTACAGACATTTGGAAGGATTTGAGAGTTTCAAAAGGGAGAAGTTTATACATTAGTGCTGCAAGTTGCAAAACACTGTTGATATTCAAATGTTTATTGTGCAAAATCTGGGATAAGCTTCGGCATGAGGGCCCCTTTAAGTGCCTACAACTCTTGCTAATTCCTCTCAGCATTGAGACGTGCACAAAGGCCTTAATCCAATTCCACTTTTTTTTTTCAGAAAGCCTATGCTATTTTCTCTCACATAAACTAACAACACTACCCCATCACACTGCGGAGTGGGTCAAAGAAAAAGCACTCTCTGTTTATACTTCACCAACACTTTGTGTTTCTTGGGCAAGCATGGCATGGAACTTTAAGTGGTTCCCCAGGCCCCATGACATCTTTAGGGGGAAAAAAACCTTCAGGCATGAAGGTGGCAATTTTTAAGGAAGAAAAATGTACTGTGGTACTACAGCCTCTCCTCATCTGCTATGTGTGAATAGAAATTGATAGACTGAGCCTCGTTCTTATACTTCTGATTTAAATGATAGGAGTCAGGCTTTCTTTGATAAGGTACCATGCACATTTTGATAAGTTGGCATTATTTTTCCCTCTAGAGACTTTTAGTTCTTCTCTCTCTCCCTCCCTCTCTCCCCCAAGTACCTTTCATTGCTTGTCATTATTTCCTGCAGGAATTTCTTAAGGTCACACGCACACTGCTCATTATTTTCTCTCAATTACCAGTTCCTTTTGTTAAACAAGAAGCTGATTCACCCCAAAATCTAGCCATATTTTTTCCCACCTGTAATTTTGGGGAGAATTTTTAATTTCAGGTGGGCATAGTGCTAAAAAATAATAACTCCTGTGTTTGGCGGTGGAAGTCAGGCATTCGCCTCTGATTGTGAGTATACAAGTAACCAATTACACTAGTAATTAGGTAACTGTGGCTACAATTAGAAATGACCAGGCTTTTCCTCCAGAAGTGAATTATAGGGGTGGGAACAGGCAGGCAAAATGTGAATGATTGTGAGTCAGCCTCAGAGTTGCACTTTGGCAACTGGTGTCACCCAAAATCAAATGACTTAGAATTCTGTGTCCTAATTAGAGAAGATGTCTTGTTCCTGTTGCTTTGTATTCAAAATGTCAAACTGAAGCACATATTGGCTACTTTTGACTGTTTCTATATCCATATAGCATCCATGAGAAGAAATTCTGATGGGCAGATTTGAAATTTCTGTGTTCGGAATTCAAGCAGCCGATGTTTCTGTCTTTGTCCTGAGAGATTACTCTGTGTTCAATAAGCATCTACAATAGAGAACAAGATACATCAGATAGAGGGTATAATATATGTGAAAAATCTAATCTTTGCAGCCAGAATAAGTAGCTACACATGACAAGATTAACCTATCTATAGCAACATTTGCCAATTTTTCTAATGCAGATAGTTTGCAGTGGTGTCCCTCCTGAGCTGTATCACAGTAGCAGGAATCAATTGTCTACAAGACACCCCAAATTCAATCTTAAATAGTTAGAAAAAGATGTTTCTGTAATGAGTCTGTGTCAGAATAAACAAAAAGGATCAAGTCAATCTCAGACCCTAAATCAATCACATGTTAAAGTCTGGAATAAATCCTGTCTTCTTATATCATATATTTATCTGAGCACAAGCATTATGGTGTCCTTTTGTCTTTTAAGATTCCCTGGTGGTTTTTTTTAATACTTGAAATTATTTAAAAATACTTTGAACTAGTGAAAAGAACTCAGGATAAAGCAGCCAGTGGTGAACAATTCAGACATCACGAAGCAGAGCAAATCCTACTTGAATATGGTCTGGTATCTCATGGCCAGCTATTACATTATCAAAATTAAATCACTTATGTAATTAGAATGTTTTCACCCTTGCAGGACTTTTCAGTAGGCGGGCTAAAGGTTTGAATGAACATGGAAATGGATTTCTCTCTTTCCTCTGGAGGTCACTCCTGGAGGTGAATATGTGGTATGAGGGGGCATGATCCCCTCTGCTAGGAAAGGGTGGGTAACAAAATCCCAATTTCTCCTAAAAGTGGTGGTGATGTAACTGAAACCAAGAAAGCATAAAATGATGCTCTTCTAGCAGTTATGCTGAAAGAACAAATTTTTTTAAAAATGTATATACTATGCAGCCCACGGGTTTACAATTTTAAACGTGAGGAAGCCGTACAGATTGCCCTTGACTCCTGTCTGTGTTCAAATGGTCAGTCATTGCATCATGGGGGTAATTAACAACAGTGTATTTTCATTATTTGCATCATTTGGGAATGTATGTGAAATTTGAACGAAATATTTCTTTTATAGGAGAAGAAAAAAGGGAGGAAGGGAAGAAAGAGGAAAGGAAGGGAGGGCACAACAAAAACATATGTAAAGATGAAGTTTGGGTCCAGCATGTCATTGTTCAAAATCTACTGTGGAGATTATTTGGAAGACAAATGGTGATTTTGGACTGCTTCGTTTGTTAAGGCCATTTCTCCGAGGTGAGCCTCACCAGTTCCATTTACGGTGTGAAGATCCTATTTTAGGTTCATGTTACAGCCAAGTCAACAAGACTGAGTGAAGATGAACTTACACACAGGGAATGAAGATGTCTGAAAGAGTTTTGGCTCTGTACCCTAATTCTGAAACTTACATGTCTTTATTCCTGGCAGGTATCAAAGAATGTGGGGCCTCTGCTTGGGTATGTGCTCAACTGGAGAATGCACATACTAACTAAAGAATTTAGTTAAAATAAAACAACAGCCCCAATGGGCCAGAGGACACCACTTGTGAGTAGGGAGAATTCTTGATAAGAGTCAGGGTTTTCATGTATGAAGTGGTCTCTGACACAAACGCACACACACACACACACACACATTCACTTTTAAAATAGTTACATAATTACAACAATAACTCATTGAAATGTACCATTTATATGCTTTAATTCAGTGCACGAAAGCTCACACTAGAAAGTTAGTGATGGAGTGTTTGTTGGTCTGGCCTCAACTGTCAGGACTTTCCACTATCACTCTGCCTCAGAGCTAAGTATCCAAATCCATAGTGTTTACTGGCTTTGATTCTATTCTTCAAAATTCACGATGATGTCAGAACGTGGAAACGAGTTATTTGCTGAAGTTTATGGTGATGTGAAGAGAAAAATTCATTTGCCCATATTTGGGATGGGAAGTATTATTTGGCTGGCAACTCAAACATGACGCCCCCTGGCATCCTCTTGCTTCCCCCCAAGTCCCTCTCTCTTTCTAAATGAAAGACATCAGTTCTATTCAAGGTGCATCGACCAGGAAAAGCTCATTTAAACTCTCCTCTCAACTGCTTTATCCCACCTTGTAAACTCGCAAAGGGACAGGCAGAAAGGGGTTCACAAAAGCCTCTTCTCCCCACGGCCCTTGTAATAGGCTCATTAAGCACCCGCCTGGGCTTGTTATAAAATACTGTGGAAGCAGCCAGTAAGTAGCTGTTGTAACAGATAACATCAAATTGGGGTAACATGTAAAAGCACATACAAAAAGAGTAAAATGAGATGTACTCTAATGATACCAGCCAAACAAGTGGGGAAATAATTAGTCACTCCATGTACATGGTTAAGGGTTTGTAGCAGAACTAATTTTATTTGAGTTCCATGTCAGCTTTTAACTTTGGTGTTTTGTGTATGGTGTAAATAAAAGATGTTCTATGGGGAAGTCTGCATCCTAAACACTACATGATGTTGCTGTTTCAATTACGATAGTCATAGTGTCTATTAAACATTGTTTTAAAACATTTCTTAAGGCATATGATGCAGTGTTTTGATGTATTTTTTTATTTTATCAGACATGAATCTGTGCTTTATAAGCTAGTCTAAATTTAATATTGGTTTTTATTCTTAATGGAGTAATACCATTTATTTTTGGTGATGTTAGTGCTAAAATTCAGTTTCTTGATTTGTAGTTGATGCTCAGACTGTCACGTTTCCTGTAGGACACTGAAATGGGTGGAATTGAGACATTTGACTTCTGTTCACCATCCTCTGAGAAAGTGCATGTCAACATTCAGAGACCTCAGTTTTCCTTTGATATCTGTGAAATAAACCATAGGTTATGTAAAAACATTTTTATATGCACTGCACTGGCTTTTGCTCAAGAGGAATCTTTCACTTACCAGAAACGTGCATTTACAACCTCTTTGTCAATGCAGCAGTTTCTGTTTCTAAAAATATGAAAGATATGAAAACATCTATTTGCATACTTCATCAGAAAAAGGATGATATTGTTTATCAACTTTTGATATCCCAAGTGTTTCTCATGAGACGTAATTTACATAGGACCCTGTTCATTTCATCATTTGTCAAATAAATAGACAAGACATGTGAATGTGTCTTTTTCCGTCATAGCCATTCCCTCAAACCCAATAATAAACCCATTAAAATGACTCTTGTTAAAGTTGAAATTTGCTTGTTGACTTTTGATTTGGACTTCCTGGCATTCATTCCAAGATCCAAAAATTGGGGAGGAGACAGTCAAGTGTAAAGAGAGACCTGACTTTGAATGAGGTTCCCCAAATTCTAGGTCTTCCCCTGCTGCTGGTGCCAATAGAATCACAGGTTACCCCCTCCACTGTATTCTCTTTATGTTCTCATCTGCCACATGAGAGGGGTGGAAAACTAACTCCTATCCTGACGCCCACCCCCAAATTTGATTTTTATCATGCTATTAGGTTAAACTGTACTGATACGTGATCTATGACAGATATCTTGGCTGAGTAAGAATAACTCATTACTCCATAACTTTGGGGTACATGATGATCATGTCTAATTGCTCACTGCATGATGGCTGGGAAGCAGGGTAGATAGGAAGGAAAGCCAGAGAGGAAAAGGCTAAGGGTTAGGTGTAGTCCAGGTACAGCCTTTCAGCCCATGGCTTTAGACACACGCAGGAACGTGCTTCACTAATCTTTTGGGTGTCTCCTAAGCCAGTCAGATTGACAATTATGATTAACAGAACCAATTTACTTTTCCCTGTGTGCTAGTTTATACCTTTTAGAGTTTATACCACGTGCATCTACTACCAATTTTTCTAAAAGAAATAATACGAGCACATATTTGAATGGTTTGTGTGTACCAAATATTATTGCAATGCCTACAACTATTTTTTCCAGATCTTCAACTTTACTAGTAGCTACTAAGCTATGAGATACAAAGCAATCAAAAACATTAAAGAAAAGTTGCTTGAAATAGGTATGTACAGGTATATTACACAGAAGCTAGCCTGGTAGGGAAGGGTGGGCTTACACTGGAGACAAAGGAGCATGTGAGTTACAATAGAAAGGGTCTCAACCACCCAGGAGAGCAGTGAATTACAGCCACACTGGCACTAAAAATTTGAGATATATATTTTTAAAGATTCCTTTCATCATAAAGTTTTCAAATGAAAACAGCTATCCCTCTTCTGTAGGCTTTCCAGCTCACTACCCATGAGACTTGAGTACTTCTGTTAAGGCAGCTGGAAGCCCACCATAGGCTTGGATGGCAACTTCTATCCGGTAGGTTACTTGTCCTCTTCCTTTGCAAGTAATGTGCCATGGGGGAAAATAAAGATCTGCGGCACCGTCTTCTCTGTAAAAGAGAAACACGGCACTCAGAATAAAGCAAAAGGCCACAGAGAGCTCCCTGAGAATCCAGCAGAATAAAGAGAGGCCTTCAACTTTTTCCAAATAAACTTTGCAACTGGATCCAGGTGGAACAGTACCCTGCAGTGAGTAGTGTGTACTCCAGGAGGAGGCCCCAGCTTCTAGGAACTGTTACTTGGACTTCCTGAACCATTTTGTCTTTTCCTTACTCATAGTAGAATGAGAAAACACCACGGCTTGTGTCTCACCACAGTCTCTCCATACAGAAGGATTTGTTTCTCAGTCTGGAACTTCAACACAAGACACTTCATGAGGTGCTCTTCTCCCGTCTTCAGCCAGCTCCACAATGCTTGATCTCCTCATTCTCCTGGGGAAGGCTAGGTCACAAGAGAACCTGGGATCCCTCTAACAGGAAATAGACTCCACTACCAGGAGCCAGCTGCTCTGCCTCAGAGTGTCCGGATGGTGGTCTCTCAGGATCAGTAGAGAACTGGGAAGCAACCGAACTTGGTAGAGTAGGAAAGAGCCCCCCCAAAACTGTGCTTGGTGATGGTTAATAGATGAAACAGAATTCCATGGAGATTCTTTGTGTACGAGAAGAAATTGCTTAGCTTCATCTCCCAGAAGCTGAAGGTTACCTACTTTAAGAGACCTGCTTTCTTTTTTCACTCTTCAAATCTACGGGAAAGATCATTAAAGTCAATGTCTTCAGATGCTGAGGTGCTGCCCACAGCACATGCAGTCAGGAGTGTGTCTGGCACAGATGGTAACTCTGGCAGTACAAAGTTGTAGTTCTCTGCAGGTCTGGGAGAGGCTTTTGCAGAGGCTTTGGGCTTGGGTCCAGGACCAACAATCTGTGCAGAAGAGACATTCTTATCAGCATTAATGTCATCAACAGATTCATACGATGGGGGAGTGGCTGGTATCTGAGGTGGATGGGTATTTGGAAAGGCCCGATAAGTCCCCACTGGCAATCTATTGAAATGTGATGGTCCCTTTGGCAATGGATATGAGAAAGGAGTTCTTGGAGATGGCATGAGCATGGGCATGGGCACTGGCACTGTTCCAACAGGTCCACCAACAGGTGCAGTGAACTTGCGCCCCCGCCACTTCCTCTTCCAGGGCCACCTTTCTTCACATTGTCTGTAAATCCAGCATCCATAAGATCTATACCCCAGGAGCAGCTTCTGCCATGACCACAGAGTGAGATTCATAGGGTACATCATAATTCTTGGCAATTTCAATCAGGTATCTCTCCACTAGGATTTTGGGTGGGGCTTCCACCCTCAGTTTATGCATTACCCTGTCCTTAACAGTTCCAATCTGGCTATTGCTACATAACTTGCCATATTCTTCACTATACTGGGCACAAAGCTGATCAGCAGCTATTTTTAATTCAGCCACTTCTGACTGGAGTCCAGGAGTAGCCCAGAGGAGTAGACCCAGATTCAGCCAGACCAGAATCTAGCTCTTTCTTAGACTGAATGAGGCCAAACCAAGCCAGCAGGGGCTCGCAGTAGGGCTCCGGGATCTCCATGGTTTCCACAAGGTAGTCTTCCTGGACTGCGCGCTCCACTCAGATCCCTGCTCGTTCACCTATCCCCATGGACAGATAACCAGCAATCTCCTTCCGGGATTTCTGAGCCAGTTCCGTTTCATTTTTCTCCAGTAGTTTGCGATGGCTTATGACTAATCTCAAGTTGACTCACAAAGGCTCAGCTTTAAATCCAGAGCCCAGCCCGCTGTGCTGTTCCTCCTGACCGAATTCAAGTGTGAAAACCTCAAAGACCATTTTGGAAAAACCCGCTCAGCATCCAAAATGGTGGTTTCCCCGGCTCAGCCTCCGACGCCTATAACTACTAAATCAATTTATCTTTCCAATGACCCTTTGAGATTCAACTGTTACTATGCCCCACCCACCTAGTAGATCAATAAAATGAGGCTGGAGAGTCACTTTGAGTCCCTGGTGTAAGGTCACAGAGGCACCAAGTCAAGAGCTCAGGGACTCCTTCCTACAGCTCTCCCTTTAAAGTTTTAGAAACACTTTCCCAGATGCTATATATAAATGTACATACACACATACCTATACATGCAATCATCCACCCATACACTATTTTTTGCATGACTATTTTTTCCCCCTGTAAATTCCTCTCTACTAAATCATGGTACTATGGTTTTTCACATTGCAGAAGACCTTGTAGCTATAGATCCTTCTGCTCAAAATCAAGGCTTAGTACAGCCTTTTGGCCCATCCAAGAACAGCTGACCCTTTCTGGGAATGTGTCTGTCCCTGGTCTACCTCTGCCATGCTTACAGCAAATGCTACAATGTTCTTCACAAATTTGTACTGGGCACAATTTTTTCTACAGTATCTTCTGCAGTATATATTAGCTTGAGCACCAGGAGATTCTGTGGGCTCCCTGCTTTCACAGCAACAAACATTTAGTTTAGTTATAAGAACAATTATGTTTAAGAACTAACTCCTTTTCATTCATTCTCATGACCACTGCTAAAGAGAACATTTCTTTATTTACAGATACACCCCTTGTAGCATTAATAGATAATAAAAATTATTCTGTTAACTGATGGACTCAGAAATCAGTGCATTTAGTATCAATGGGGGAAGAAGGGACAGGTAAATTGCTTAACAATTAGGAGATGTGCGTCTGTCTTTTGTCCTTTACAGGTTTTTATTTAGAATTTGGCTTTGCAGCTACAGACCCTTTCTCCAATCTCAGTATTTGCTGGCTTTAGCTTCTGTATTGCGTTTTCTCTTAGGTCAACTTCTAAGTTCATAGATTGGCTTCGTGCTGCTTTCTGGACTGTAAAAGACCACTGCAGTTCTTATATTTTTCACAGAGTGTGCCTTTTTTAAGTTAAGTGTAGCTCCATTTGTCATTATATAAGTAATACTGGTAAGCCAAGCAGCCGCAAAGCCAGTGTACCTCAAGGATAAGTTCAGAACCTCCCTGCTGGTGGCCAGGAGGTTGGGGCTGAGTGAACGGGTTACGGTGATGGTGAACCTTCCAGAGTTTTCAGTAATACAGATGGCCCAGTGGAGCACGTGTGCCGTAGCTTCACCACAACTGGACTAGGAAGAAAGTTTGCAGAAATTAACGTTAAGTCTTTCACACTTAACATTCAGTTGGAACAAATCTGCCTGAGAATGTTTGGGAAGGTGGGACAGAAATTTGTGTATTTAATAACACTTATAGAATATTTTTTTTGAAGGAACCTGGAAATCTCTATTTCTTTCCACTGCCTTCTTCTCCACTTAAAGTATTTCTGAAACGTAGATCTCTTGAAAGGATTTACTCTTTTACCAGGTGTGGCATTTGGAAGTTCCTGGAATGAGCAGAGAGGTTTTGGATCTCATATCAAAGGGTTTAAAGTTAATGATTTTAAGTATGGTTGGATTTTATTGCTCCTCTGGTGGGCTAAAAACTTCAGTCACTCTTTGACCTCTGCTCAGTGAATTCAATTCCATCTAATGCTCTGTGACTAATATGGTGGATATTTAATCTACTTTGCTGCTGAAATTACTTTTAGAGTCACTTTTTTTTCCTTGAAAAACTTCCTACTGAAAGAAATTGCTTATTATAAGCTCTAAATATGTTGCATATTACAGAATACATTTTTAAAAGGTTTTCTTTCAGAGACAATTAAACCTTATCACTTGTTTTGCTATCACGTTACAAATGAGATAGGAAAAATGACATTACTCTAGAAGGAACAATAGAATCAAAAAGAAGAATGAACTGCAACGTCCCCAGTCCTATTAATGCAAATTTGTAAGTATCATGTCTTATCCAAATATTTCCTGCAATGTAATTAAATTGAGAGATAAAAAAGTTGATGAATCGCTGGATTATGAGTCTTAAGGAGGTTGCTTTTATCTACTGCCTTGTTAAAAGCACAAGTAGCTTTTTCTTAAGGTTCATTTGAGGGTAGATGTGGTCCACGCACCCTTTCAGCCAGAGACTGACAGTCCTGGCCATTTGAGCAGGTGTCCTCTGAGTACTGACTGAAAAGGTACAGGACCGTAACATTTCCCTTAAAATCAGGAGAACTGATTCTAATCTTTTTTTGTCCGCAATTAGCGGTCTGACCCCTCAAAGCCTTTAAATCTCTGAACTTGACGTGAGTCTCTGGGAGGTACCTCTGGCGCTGTCTTTCTGTATTTAACTTAGACCAAAGCTGTGCTAATGTCTGTATCTGAGCCCTAGTGAAGGGACCTGGGTCATCATCTAGCACAACTAGGCTTTGAAGGAGGTAGGAAGAGTGGTTTCTTTCTCAGGCTCTGAAAATACTTACAGACTGCTTTGCACTATCAATCACAGCAAGGTATCAAGGTCTGGTAAAGCCCTCTCTTCCCAGGGAAATTTGGTACACAAGGATCCAAGCCCTATGGGTAAGGAATAGTTGGAGATGCTAGTAAAATCCCTAGGCTTCTGGAGATGAGTTTCTAGTCCTGGTTCCACTCCTTTAGTGCCTTAACTTCTTTGAAATTCAATTTTCTTATCTAACGAGCACAATGGACTATACTGATCTCTAACTTTCCCTCTGACTTTAAAACTGTGACCACTTGTAAACAGAGAACTTCTTCATGGAGGTTAAATTAAACCCAATTTCTGTTTTAAGACCAATTTTATACTCAAGCTCTTTCCCCAGGGGCCTTAACCCATAAGGTCTGGTATCATCCAGCCATGGCAGTGAGCAAGATAATTATCTGCTCTCAAATGAGCCGTAGTCAAACTTTCTGCCTCAGTTTCTTGACTTGTAAAGTGAAGATAGCAGTACATGTGTTATCAAGGAGTTATGGTGATAAAATGAACCTAGACAGAAACTATGTAACTATTAATTTCCTTTTGTTCATCTCTGCTTTCCAACATTCTGCTCCAGAAGTTTTAATCTCTGCAGTTTTCTTCCAAACATTAAGGTGGATAGTGAGAGAAAGTTGAAGTATTTGTCTTAATTTTTTACACCTTCCCATCAGTATTCCACTCACTAGAGTCATGTAACTTTCTAGTTTTTATTTTTTTATTTTAAAGAGAAAAAAATAACAACAAAACAGAGTTTCAAAACATTACATATTATTTTCTTCATAGTAGTTACTCAGAGTACAAGGTATAGGTAACTGACCAAACAATATTAGCTTAAACCTTTCTTTTCAATGAACTAAGGGAAACTAGCTGTACAACTATCTTAGCTATCTTGTGTGTGTATATATATATATATATTTTTTTTCCCTTTTCCCTTCTTTTCCCTTTCCCCATCATAGTTTCTCTCTTCCTTTGCACAGTTCCTTCCCTATTCACAGTATCTGTTGTACATTTTGGAACTTGTTTACTCATTCAGCTTCTCTCACTTGTGAGACAATGTGATGTTTACACGTGGGGGTCTGATTTATTTCACTTATGAGTATGCTCATGAGTGGCATCCATTGACCTACAAAAGTTTCCAGTTTATCTTTTTAAATTTTCTACTTTTTCTAACCAAAAGCAGAGTGTTGTATTTGTTTTTGGTTCTGGGTTTGGTAATGTAGTTTGGTTTGGGATGTTCGCAGGTGGGAAGGAAAACTTTTCTTCTATAATATCTTGAAAAGAACATGTTTTGGTTGACCAATGTTTCCAATGGGAAGATGACAGACACCACGATCGGAGCAGCCCTACTGGCCGACAGTCACATCAGCAACAAACCAACAGCGATGGTCTTATGTGAATGTTTGTTACTCGGTATTATTGTGGCAAGGGCTGACTGATTGAGCAAACCTAGAAAAGGCAGAGAGTAGTGATAATGGTGAGCTGAGTGTTCACTAAAATATAATGAATATTTGCATAATGTAACTTCAGAGGTAAAGTACTTTGTCTCAGTCATTTAAACTTTATAAGACACTGTGAGACAAAACTTATTGATACTGCCACTGTACCAATGAGAAGCTACAGGAAAGAAAGGTTATACAACTTGTCTATGTCACACAGCTAATAATAAGTCAAAAAAGCTTTCAATATAAGTGTTCTTGCTTTGTTCAAAAGATCTGTTGTCTTGGAAATTGTTTCATCACATTTTATTATTGTTCATAATGACGACAATAATAAAACAGTAATAGAAATTACTGTTATCATTTATTCAGTGCCTGGTAGGCATCATGATTGGGTTAGATAATTTACATAGTATTGAAGGCATTTTGCAAGAGGTTCACAGTGATGCCCCTCTACTGGTGTTCATACCTTAAATAGCCCTCTCCCCTTGAATGTGGGCTGGGGCTAACTTGCTCCTCACAAATCAAATATGGCCCCATTGTTTATAACTCTCAAGGAGACCTTCAGGCATTTTTTATGTTGGAAAACTTTATTTTTATGATTTTTGCTTGCAAAGAAATAAGCATTAAAAAAATACTCCAAAGAGTAAGAATTACTACAGCAAATGAAATTCAAGTATGATTTAATTACTGTGTTGTCTTTGTAAGTGTCACTTCCTGTTTTACCTGTTGTCTTTTTTTTAAAATTAAAAGTCTCAAATACGAAAAAAAAAAAAACCAAATCGAATATGGCAAAAATGATAGTGTCACTTAAAGTTGGCTTACAGAAAGCTAAGATTTATTTCTTGCTTTTTCTCTCCACCAGCCCCTTGTTTTTTTTTTTTTTTTTTTTTTTTTTTCTCTGATGAAACAAATAGCCCTGGTGTGAGATACCCTATGCAGAGTCCCATGTAGCAATGAATTCAAGGACTGTTCCAGACAACAGCTTATTAGGAACTGACGCCCTTGTCTAATATCTCAGGAGGAATAGAATTACTTCAACAACCATGTGAAAGAGCTAGAACTAGATTCTTCCCAGCCAAGCCTTGAGAGGACCGTATCTCCAGCCAAACTTGATTGCTGTCTTTTGAGAGACCCACAGCCACTTAGCTAAATTGCACATACATTCCTGACTCACAGAAGCTACAAAGAAATAATTGTCATTTTAAGTCACTACGTGTGTGTGTGTGTGTGTGTGTGTGTGTATGGTGGGGAGTTTGTTACACAGTATTATTGTATCTTATTTGTTTCTCACTCTAGTGTTGGTCCTACATTTTAGAGAAGGAAAAATAATCTTGAAGCCAGATCACAAGATATTTGAAATTAATTGCAAACATTTGAAGAACTATGTTTACAAATTCCCTAGAGCAAGCCTGTGAGAGGATCTAAACTTTGATGAGACTAAGAACAGGTAAGAGTCCTAATGAACTGCTCTGCAATAAAATCTCTCCCTCCAGTACTGCCGTGCTCAAGTAATGGAAGCAGTCACCATCAGTTCTTCTTTCAAAGAAAGGCACAGTAGATACCTCCTACAAGCTCCCATATTTGGTCTGGACTGGTAGCAGCATATTTTAGAGCAGCGGCTGTTTTATATTAACACAGAGTTAGTATACCAGCATCCCAGAGGAATATGAAGGACAGAGAGCTAGCACAACTAGGTGTATATTCCAAGCAAGGCTCTGTAAAATGTTGAGTGAGCTGTGTATTTTGGATAAGCTGCTAAATGTTTCTGGGCTTCGTTGTTCTTGTCATTCAAATTGGGGTAATACCTTCCTCAAAAGGCTCCTTTAACAAACAGGATAATATATAGTACCTGGTGCATAGCAAGGGTTTATTATATATACCAGCTGGTATTAGAATGTGTATGAGGACTAATAAGACAATATATGTGTTTGCTCACCTGTTACCTATATTACACACATCTCATTAAAAAGAATACAATAGATTTTCCTTTTGTTATCCTGAGAGCATAGCTTTTGATTTAAGAGTCTGGGTATTGAGTTTTGGATATTGGGTATTATGGAGAAAAATTGAAGAATTAATCTTACCCTGACAGTGAGATATAGGGTTGTTGCTTAGAAGGTGGATCTGTGAAACTGGCGAAATGCTGCATCAAGCAACTCCCAGGTCTTAGTGCTTACTCACAAAATATATTCTTCATCGTCTTATACTCCAATGCACTCAACAGAGAAAACCGGGCTTCTTTGGTTCTGAGTCTCCACCCTGTTCTACCTACTCGAGTCCTTTACATGCAGCCAGTGGATGAAGGAGAACATGGAAGATTCCAGAAGAACTTTCCATGGGTCAGACCTGAATATCACAAACACCACTCCTGCCACCTTCTACGATGTAGAATTCAGTCATATGACCATCCTATAACTGCAAAAGGAACCTGGAAATACATAGCTTAGCTTTGTAACCAAGAAGGCATGGGAAGTGGTTTGGTTAACATATAGCATTAAGTGACACCTGAAGGACAGACTGTGGTCATAGTCACCAAGGTCTCTGTGAGAGATGCAGGGCCAGCATAGTGCAGGGAGTGCTGGGGACTGTGGAGGACCAGAGCAGGACAACCATGATAGAAAGTCATGCTGATGTGGGTTGGTGATCAGATCTTTCCATTTTTAAAGTAAACAAGAGTATGGATATTTTCATGAAAAATTTTCACTTTAAAATTTTAATAAGTCCACTTCATTTGGAAAATTGATGCACAAAATTCATGCATTCTTAGGGTTATATCATGATACATCTATACAGTGTGCAATGGTCAAATCATGAAATTTATCATATGCATCACCTCACACATTTTTCGTATATTTTGGGGGAAGAACTTTCAAAATCCTCTGTCCTAGATATTTTTAAATATACAATATAATATTTCAATTGGTGCTATTGTTCAATAAGGCATGGGACTTATTCTTCCTATTTGTAATTTTGCATCCTTTTCCCAATCTTTCCCATTCCCTTCCTTCTCTCCCCTTCCCAAGCTCTGTTAGCCACTGTTTGTTTTATTCCCTACTTTTATGGGGTCAGATTTTTACAAATGAATAAGATCATTTGGCACATTTCCCCTTTTGTGCTGGTTTAGTTCACTTAAAATAATATCCTTCAGGTTTTTCTGTGTCAGTTCACTTCTTAAAATGTCAGAGTGCATGACAAAAAGCATGTGATACTGACTCTCTGCATATGCAGGTTTTGCACATGTAGATTCATGTATCTCAAAGGATCAAAAATATTCAGAAAGATGAGTTGTATCCATTTCATGTATACATTTTCTTGTCCTTCCATGAATAATACAGTACCACTATTTATATATTTACATTGAATTATGTTCTATACATAATCTAAAATGAAAAAGTTTCACTTATCATAATTGCAGTGAGGGTGGCAGACAAAGGAAGTAATGGTAGAGAGACATAAAGCAGAGAGCTGGACCAATCTACTCTTAAGAAAACTTTTAGGAACTACCGTATTTCTTTGAACTTTTTGATCAGCTATAGTTGTGAGGTCAGATCTAGCTGCAAGGGAGCCTGGTAAACTCGCTCAAATTAATGGCAGAGTTTACATTAATCTGTGCATGAATTAGCTTTTCTATAAAACATATCACCTTGAAATTTAGTAGAAATAATAACAGCAGTTTTATTTAGAATGCAGTTTATTTACAATGCAGTTATCTGGGTCAGCAAGGCAATTGCTCAGACTCAGTGAGACTGGCTTTAGCTGGACTTGCTTGTGTGTCATGGTCAGCTGACAGGATACCTTCATACACTTTTATGGTTGGCACGGCACTTTGTACACTTCATACAGTTGGCATGGAAGCTGTTGGCTTTGTTCACCTTCACATGTGTTCTCGTCCTCCATCAGGCTACCTAAGACTCATTAAATAGTGGTGCTAGGGCTGCAAGTGCAGCAAAAAGCAGTAGGTTTCAATGTGCAAATATTCACAAACCTCTGCTTGACTCACATTTGCTAATGTTCCACTCCCAAAGATGATTAACCTTAATTCAGAAGGTCAAGAAATATTCTTCACCTGTGGAGAAGAAGAGAAGAATTTGTTGCCATTTTTTGAACTTTTCTACACAACAGTATAAGAGGAGAATGAATATTACAACAGGAAAAACAGGAGTCTCACTTTTTACCATGAGAATCATTACAGTATTTCCACCAACATCTATTGTTCCAGACTGATTATGACTAATATCCTGCGTTCCATTTTCACCTGGGTGTGTCTCAAGACATTTACAATTCAACACTTTCAAAACATAAATTATAACCCATCTCCCACACACTACATAGCTAAACAGAAATTGCCTTCCTATGTTGTGTGGCATACCTTACCCCTTCTAGTTTATTACTCAACCCAAATAGCTGGAAGTCATTCTTGACAACTCCCTTTCTCTCACTTTCTCATATGTTAACCCTAACCAAGTTCTACTGACTTCATTTCCTGAATATCTCTGGAATCTGCCCCCATGTCTTCATCTCCTTGCCACCACCCTTGACCAAGGGGCTCGGCATCCACTCTTGCATCCTGCAATTTCTTTTTAATAGTGGACTGAAGTGATGAAAATACACATTTTATCATGTCACTCTCCAGCTTAGAAATCTTTCACTATTGTCCTCTTATTCTTAGGATGGAGATAAGAACTTGCCATTGCCTGCAAGATACTACTTGATCTTTCCCCTACTATCCTATCTTTCACCCTCTATACTCACTGCAGCAGCTAGCCTGAGAGGAAGGCAGAATGACATAGTTTTAACATGAGACATGGGGACCCAGTCTTGACCAACTATCCCTTGGATCAACAGTATCATCATTTTATAAGAATTCAGCCTATGTGCAACAAGTTCACTGTAGGCTCTGTCTGATGGACATTTTGTAAATATGTTTGTTAGACTTTCAGATGTCCTGATCTGCCTCTCAGCAAAGATGTAAGGAGGCCTCCTTTGTGGGAAGGCACTTCTGGGGTCCTTATTTGTGACTTTCAGTAATAGGTAATAGAAGTGGCTGATGTTTACTGAATGTGCATATTCACAATCTAATTAAAGCTGTACAACAGTCCTATGAGATGGTGTTATTGTCTTTCCCATCTTGCATGTAGCAGTGGTAAAGGTATTAGTTATCACCTCAAAGATACAAATAATATTAATCAGATCCAGATTTCAAACATAGAAAGTATAATTCCAAGTAAAAGTTTCTATTAGCATGTCAGTTTTTTCTTGACCTTTGTATAGTTCCAGGGATTTGGTTCAGTATAAAAGTAGAGAGGTTTATGAGTCTTAACTTAGATGGAGACATTGCAAGTTGCCACATCCAAATTAGCCCTAAAAGTCTAAATGACATAAATTACATTCATGAGCGTTCTAGTATTTCATTGATAGTTGCATACCTTTACAGTAGATTTTTTTCACTTATTGTAATTAATATTATGTCTATCTTATTGCATATATTTGTTGCGGGTTATTTCACAGCTTTGTAAGTACATCAGTGAACTAACAACCAGTTAGTGGCTAACTTGTGAATAAATAATCATATAAATAAGCCCATGGAAAAACAAAATACATGTAAAAGTTTGAGTTCTAACCAGCCACAACACAGCTTTTACAATACTTATGGTATATAAGGTTTACCCATTTACCAGTGATAATTCAACAGGTATAAACAACAATTCTTTCTCATTCTGGGTCTCCTCTTAACTTGAAATTCAAGTAGGTGGTCTGACTCTCATTGCCTTGTCCCATCAGCCAAGTCTTACTAGGATCTATGAATAGCCTATACTACATGGCAAAGGAAATTTCCCAGATATAATTATGGCTACCGACTTTAAAATGAGAGATTACCTTGGATTGTCTGAGCCACTCTTAGCATATGAGGACTTAAAAGTAGAGAACATTTTTCCCACAAGAGACAGAGAGCTCCTTCAGAATGAGAACTCGGGAATATTCCAAATAGGAGATCATTGCCATGGTGGAGATCAAGAGTTCTACATCCTGGAACTAGGAAAAAGTTTCTGCCCCTAGCTGACTACAAGAGAGGAAATGGAGACATATAGTTCATCTATAGGAAGAAGTAGTCTGCCACCAACATATAGGGCAGTAGAAGGTGGTTTTTAAAGACACCTGATATGAGCTCACTTAATGGATGGCTTGATTTTGTCCCATGAGACCTAGAGCAAAGAAACCAGCTGAGGTCATGTGGATCTCCTGCTGACAGCAACATACGATAATACATGTGTTCTTTAAGGTGATAAATTCATACTACTTTGTTATGGCAGTAACATGAAATCAGTATAAATCCTTCCTGGAGACCCTTTTCCTGATGTGGCTGAATGGGCCCACCTTAGGGAAAAGGCGTTTTCTGGGCACAGCCCCATAGTCAAAGGCAAGTTGAAATGACTTCTTAGGAGCAATTTGGTAGGGTCTGTGGCATAAGACAAAGAAAGCCTGTGGTGGACCTTCTGCCACCTAGAACCTCCTTATATGACCATCAATATTCCCCTGGTCTCACTATGAACTCAACAGTTCATCAGGAGTACAGTGGGTGTTTGTCACCAGTTGGACAATGTGCAAATGTATCACCAAGGTAGAAGGTAAGTGCCAGGCCTTGGAAAACTACAGAGGGAAGTCTTTATGGGTAAATTCTATCTCTGCAGATGGCAGTCTCCCTGGATGTCATCTCTGAGGCTTTAAGAGAAAAGTAACAAAATAGAGTTAGATTTAACTGTACAGCAAAGACTGTACCATTTTTCACAGCCTGTTCCTCATGTTGGCAGTCTAGGGGATAATATGACAAGGAATTTTCTACAAAATTTAAATAACCAAGTTTAGAGAGAGACTACATTAAAAAGATGAAAGTGTGAATAGTAATGGTGACCAACGTTGGCTGCTAAAGAAGGTTAAGACATTTTTTTCTATCAAAGCTTCAGTGAGTTCTGTGTACATGGCATTAAGGAAACTCCCACATGCAAGTAAAGACTTCCTGTCTTAAAAGCAGTAACCTGGAGTATCACCTTTAGGAAGCACCCAGGTTAAAAGTACCTGGAAGTCTAACAGTTACTCTTTACAAAGCATCAAATGGATTCTCCCCATCCTTTTTAAAATAAGGATAATCTAAGGACCACACAGTAGTCATTTCCATTAAATAGCTAGCTTGAAAAAAGAAAAAAGAAAAAAAAGCTTTGAAAACTTTACTCTTGGTATCTTTTCATACGTTCTTTGATGTCTTTGGAGTGAAGAGAATACATTAGTGCCTTTTAGCTTGGCAGCCAACTCTCTCAAATGTACGTAAATGGAAAAGGACTGACTAGAGCATCGGCTTCATTTTCAGAATTCTTGTATCAAGATTGTTGCTGTAAAAGGCTAAAAAATCCCCATAGAAACAGTGCTGAAGTTTTAAATAATGCCTTCACTTTTGGGGTGTAATCAATTCCAATTAAGTGGATGGTGTCACATAAAACATTGTCTTCAGGAAAGCAAGGGTTGGCATAACATAGCCCATGGCCAATGTGGTGGCCATGTGGACACCTGGTGGTTCTGCTGGAAACATGAGAAAAAGGATTTAGTCTTGACTCTAAAGCAAAGACTATACCATCTTCTGTAGCCTGTCCCCATCAGTGTATTTGATATTTACCCCGCTGTCAATTCTCCTTTCCACAGAAGGTTTGTGCCTGCAATTAAATTCCCCCGGGATGAGATGTCTCAGCCTCTTGATGGTTAGACAACTCAGCAAATATATGTGAATGTAATGTATGCTAAGGACTTTTTCTTACAATCAGGGTCCTTCTTCATTTCTCTCCTCTTGCTTCAGGGTAAGATGTGAACAATGTTCATAGAAATGACCCAGTTCCTGCCACCCAAATGACCCTGGCATCTGAAAGGACAGTGGTGCAACAAGAAGAAAGTGGCCATGAGTGACTTTCAAAGAGGACACAGGCCCCACCATCTAAAATTTCCATCTCCTGAGTTATATGTGAGAGAAAAAAATTCTCAGGTGATCAACTCACTGTGACTGAACATGTTCTTGTGTGCCCTACCTAGCTGTTACCTTTCCCTGGGACCCAGTGTCTTCAGCTGCCTCAGTGACTCCCAGCTGCAGCACCTTTACATAGCTCTATATGCATTCACTACGTCACTAACTTAAAAATGATTGTGTTGGTGTGATGTTTCAGGCATCACATTCATGTCAGCTGTTCCTGAATTCTCATCTGCTGTTTGAGCCATTCTCTTAGAGTTGATCAGCCCTAATCTTTTAAGACAAGCTACTCTGATAAATCTCTGCCTCTCTCCTGGGAAAATAGTGGTTCTTAATATTGGCTTTCTAGGCAAATGGTCTCCAAGCCTTGGGCCTGTTGGAAGTCAGCCTGCATAGCAGGAGTGATGATGAGCAGAGGTTCACCTATGTATACAGCTACTTGCCATCCCTAGCATCACCGCCTGACAGCTGCCTCCCATCAGATCAGCTAGGCCGCTAGATACTTCTAGGAGCGAGAACCCTCCTGTGAGCTGTGGATATGCATTCAAGCCATCTAGGTCTAGAGCTCCTTTGAATCATGACAATACCATTCTTCCCCTCCTAGCTGAGAAAAAATTTTCTTCCAGAAAACCAATACAAGTGCCTGATGCCCAAAAGATTAGGGACCAATGTTCTAGGAAATGAATCCAACTGCATTTAGGAAAATAGGACTTCTTACAGTGTCTATCAAAATACTATGCTCAAAGCTATTGCTTTTTATTACAGCATTACTGGAATTGTTTTAGATATAACTCCTATCCCTGATTTCAGAAGAGGTGTGTAGGTTTTAAGAAAACTTTAAGACTTTTAATTTAATTTTTATCTTTATTGATTAACCATAAGCAAGATTTTCCTTTTCTTTTTTGAAAAATACAAGATTTGACATAAAATAACTCAAAAAAGGAATTACTAAAGTTAATGATAACATAAAAGAATACTTTTCTAAATCTTTACAGGCCTAGCAACATTTAGAAATAGAATGCAGTGCTTAAAATAAGCGTACATCCATAAATTAGATGTCTAATTTTCAATAAAATGTTTCATAATTTTAAAAGCCTTTGTCTTGATTACTTTTCTCTCATTGCTTAGACAAAATACCTGACACCCAAAATTAAGGAAGGAAAGGTTTATTTAGCTCACAGTTGGTGGAGGTTTCGGTCCATTCTCAACTGGCTCCAAGGCAGAATGGCACATGGTAGAAGGGAAGAGTCCATGGCAGTGGAAGACAGCAAAAGCAACAGGAGCAAAAGGGAGGAGGGCTGGCAAGCAACCTCTTTCTCTCCCTTACACTGTATGCAAATTGTCCGCCCCAGGACAAATGTAGTACTCATATCCATAATTCCAACTCTTCACCATGAATCAGTCATAAACTCTAGTAGCCCACCCCATGACTGCATGTGGCTTTGGGGGGACACCCAGACACATACCATAACAGCCCTACATATCAGGATGTATAATGATTATTTATACTCAAATATATTTTTTTAATCCTAGTGATGAAAATCAATTAATCCCTTTTTAGAAATCTTAACATTAAAATATTTTAAAATGTCTTAGAAAGAGCGGTAGGTACCACTGTTCAAAAATATTCATACATTTTCTTTTATAGGGAGTTTATGTTGTATTTAAATATCATTGGATTTATAAAAACTTAACTTATTGAAAACTCCTAGGAACATACACAGAGAAAGACTGGCTTTCTTGACTTTGTTCTTCTGGAATAGAATCTTCTATTCATAGCTTAACACCTTAAAGGCACACACACACACCCACACAAAATTTTGCAGACAAACAATTTGTTCATACAAAATTCTGCAGGAAAGTAGAAGCTTTTCTTGCCAAGTCAGAATAAACAGTGACAAATCAGGAGAGCTAGACAGACATTGTTAGTCTGTCTTTATTCAGTTGGATAAAAATTTGCTTATTTATTGAAACTCTGCATATATAAATTATTTTGAGTAAAATACCCTTAATATATATAAACTATATGCTGATCAATCAACAAATATTTACTTGTTATTAGTAAGAGCTAATCTCTATTCTGGAGTTGACCTTTCAGAAATTAACTGAGCCAGCCTCCACCTTAGCTAGGTCAATAGGATTTTATGTTCTTGTAAATCCACCACAGGGTTCAAGGAACAATGATGACAATGACAGCAAAATCGACAGTGGCAGTGGCACCAAGGAATGCCCAGTAGGGTAGGGTCATTAATGCACAGGAAGTTCAGTTTCCAGGTAACTTGGTGTGTGTTCTTTCTCTCCTCACTGCTGAATGAACCTGCACCTTCTGGTTTTGTTCATCAGCCGGTGTCTATTATATGTCCTCCTCTTCATCCTCTCCTCATTGTTCCCTCTTCCCACTAGCATAGCAGACTTGCACAGAAAACCAAGTTCCAGTCAATAGTTAGTTCAGTGATTCCTTATGGTGTCCTGCACTTTGGTTCTGTGTGTGTTATGGATACATGTTGTCTGAAGGCTCAAAGTTACAGTCTTGGTTACCAGGCTGAACACTGTAGAGAGGTGGTAGAACCTCTATGAGGTGGAGCACAGTGGGAGGAAGTTGGATCACTAGGGTGTGTTCTTGAAGGGATATTGAGATCCCTGCTTGTTTCTATCCTTAGTTTCTGGGCACCATGAAGTAAATGAGCTTCATCTGCCATGTTCCCCTACCAGGACATGCTGTGCTGTCACAGGCCCAAGGCGAAAGTGCCAAATGACCATGGGCTCAAACTGTGAGCCCAGATAATTCTTTCTTCTCTGCAAGTTGCTTAGCTCAGGTATTTAGTCAGGATAATAGAAAGCTGACTGACTATGATGGCTGGATTTTGTACCATCTTTAGACATTTGACAAACATCAGCACTTAGGAGGAGAAGGGAGTTTTATAGAATAAGGGCTGAGTGAAGGGGGCTGTCAGGCTGATACAAATCTGTAGGGACTCACAGATGAGGTGTGAAGTTTCTGAAAAGAACAAACAACCCGAACCTATTCTGGCATCTAAGGGATCAAGTCCATTTATCTGCAGAAGTTAAGAAAACACAGCTCGAAGCCCAGCCATTTCTGCACACAGCCTTAGTTCAGCAAAGATGGTAGAATGAAAATTACTGTATAAAGCTAATACATGCAGCAGGTGATCAGGATATAGAAGGGGTCAGACATTGGATAAGGCCTCATCCCTTGCCTCTAATTCCAGGCACATACAATCACCTCTTTATCTGCTGCTGAAATCTACTCATCGGAAGAATTTAACCCAATCTACACTATGATTTCAAAGCCACCTACTTGTTAGAATGAGGATACTTCTCATTTTGACACTGTAAAGTGCTGCCCAAAATAAAACTAATGTCAAGTAAGGTATTATCTTGGGGATTATAATATGTCAGCAGGTGAGGTTTTATCGATAGAAGTTTCTTGCATATATTGGGTAATGTAGAGAAAGCAGAGTTGCTTCAGGCACCATCTGTGCGATTTATCTTTGCACTGACCTGGAGAGCGGGCGTTTTCAACTCTATACAACTGTTAGTTGTTTCTAAGATGAAATTGCCCTTAAAATAGGGAGGAAGATAGACCATGTCTACTGTAAATCCCCTCCCATCACAGTGGTTTTTTTGCTGTCTATTTTTCCTCAGCACACACAGCAGAGATTGCTACTTGTCGAATATCTGTTCTCTCTTTGACCCTCAGTAATGGGCACACACTAGCTGGAATGAAGATTTTGGTCCTAGGCCCTCTTGCAGTCAGACGTGAACTAAGTTTTGAATTTGGGCCAATGGGCTGTAAGCAGAGTGCTGTCGAGGCACTTTGAGAAGTGACCTTAAAGGAAGAGCTGTGCCCTGTCCCTCTCTTTGCTCTTCCCTGTGGTTGGCATGTGGAAGGAGCAGTTGTTCATCCTGCTGATGCAAGCCTTACCCAAGAAGGGAAGACTCGGCCAGCTGGAAGGAACAAAGATTTTGTGGAGTGGCCATAATGAAATGTAAACTACTAGGTGTGCATGAGAGACAGAAGCCTTGGGTTTTCTGTAACACTACAGTGATTAATTCTAACTAATACCAAATATATTCCAGCCTGCAACCCACACACAGAAGTGTGTCTCCCTGTCCCAAAGACAGAAAATTTTCAGGAATGCCTGATTATTCCTCCTATATTCAAGTTCCTATATTTAAAATACGGTAAAGCCTTTAGACTGGAACCCTAGCTTTGGTGACCTAGCTATTTTTTTTTTGTGTGTGGGGCAGTTCCAGGAATTGAACTCTGGACCTTGCACTTGCCAGGCAGGTGCTTGTGCCACTGAGCTATATCCCCGGCTGAGACCTAGCTATTTTGCAAAGTCTAATTTGATGTAGTTAGGCAGATCAGATTGTCATGACAGTAAAATAATCCATCTAACATCTGTATAAATTATTCAGAAGCAGACTTCGCTACTTTTTTGCTTACCTAACCATTAAGGTATACTTTCAAGTTGAAAAGTAACAAAAAATACAATTCAGACAGAAGAATCAGCTTGGGCTTGGTGGTGCACACCTGTAATCCCAGCACTCTGTAGGTTGAGGCAGGAGAATCACTGTGAGTTCAAGGCCAGCTTATGCTATATAGTGAATTCAAAGCTAGGTTAATTACATAGTGAGACCATATCTCCAAGAAAAAAGAGCATCACATTTGTATAGCACTGAAGAAATTAACTACTGTTAATATTTTTGGTTCTTTTTAGCTATATTTATTCTTATATCTTATGCATGATCAATCACATAATAACAAGTTGCAGTTCATTCCAATTCATAAAGTGAGTGAATTACATTTTGATCACATCTTCCCATGGAAACAATATTTTCAATGGAGATGATATTCCCAGGCCTTTTACAAACAAAACAACCCTGAAAACTGAGTGCTATAAAATAGAGAGAGCTGTTATACTTTTCTGGGCATAGGATTACTTTAGGTTAATTTGTGAATTTGTGAAATAGACTCTGACACCCACATTTAATTTCTTTACTCTCCAAACTTCCCCCAGACCTTTGGTTTTAATGCAACAAAATGTGCAGAGAGCATTTGAGTTCTTATTGCTTATTAATACTTCTGTTACAGCTCAGATTTAGAATATCTCCCTAAATGCCCATGTGTTGGGATTTGGGTTATTTGGAAGGTGATTGGATCAGGCAGACACTATATTCATTAGTGGATCAAGCCTCTAAAGAGTTCTGAGCTGACTGTGTGGTTGAGAGGTGAGATGTGTACAGAAAGTGTGGGTCACTGAGGGTGTGACCTGGAAGGGTGCATCTCCTTTCCAGCTCCTCCCTTCTCTCTCTCTGTTTCCTGATTTCCATGAGTTGAGCAGATTTTCTCCACCAGACCCTTCAACCCTTCTTTTCCTGCCTTGTAGCCAGTCAGCTATGAACTGGATCCTTGAAAGACTGTGAGCCACAGTAAATTATGGGTGTTGAATGTTTTGTGCCAATAGTGAGAAAGTGACCAAGACAGCTTCTGTTATTTGTTTGAGAATGAGAAATGCTTCTTCTGCTCATCAACATCTGACCCCCTTGGGAGCTGGCAGTTACCCTCCCCTGAGTCTCACAGGGCTCCTTCCTGATCTCTGCTCACATCTTGTGGCCTAGGCATGAGCTCTCTCACTAGTATCCTGTGAATGGAAAAGCTCTTTCCTCTGGGTCACAGGCTGACAAGAGGGAAACTCTTCCCCATCTTCTGTATCTGCTGTGTTTCTCCACCCCAGGCAGTGGGCATTGGCCTCTCCGCAGCATCGAGTGTGTTTATTAGCTAAAACGGTGATGTTTATGACCTCCACTTGACTTTCTCTAAACTACAAGCTGACTTTTCATTTTATCCAGTGATTTTATCATTGTATCATTGACTTTGCGATACTAATGACCTTAGAGTTTTTTCTTGGCATAAAAGACATGTAGGAAATTTTGTTTTTGTTTCTTTCATGAAGTTTTCTCCCAGACTGGGCCTTTTACCTTTGCATTTGTGGTGGTTTGAACTACTGGCCCATTTTTTTCCTCTAGCATCTATCTTTGTTTCTCTCTAAGAAAAGGAGTGTGTACTTTTCCTTTGCCCTTGACTTTGCACTTGGCCATGACTTTGTGTTGGTACATGGGGGAAGGAATGATGGTGCCATAGATCAGGCTAGGGCTTAAGAGGTCACACGGGTTTCTGTTTGCCTTCTGCATCTTTGCCATCACCATACGCAGAACACCTCCGGGCTTATCCTCTGCTTTCACAAGGACAAGAGACGTGGCAGGTAGACACATTCTAGTTAAGCCAACTCTGCATCATCTGAGCTCCTAGCAAAACCACAGAGTTGTGAAAACTAATAGATATTGTTTAAAGCTACTGAACTGTATGTTGGGGTGCAATGTAACAAAAGCTAACAAAGTCTGCAAAACTCTATTAAAGATGTTGCTTCATTTAGTTTTTATTGACAGATAAAAATTGCATATATTTATTGCATTCAACATGATATTTCCATATACTTATAGACTGTGAATGGCTAATTCAGGCTAAATACCATATTCATTACCTTACAGAGTTACAATTTTTGGATGGTGAATTCTTCAAATGTACTTTCTTAGAGATTTTCAGCTGTGTAATACATTGTAATAACTGTCATTTCCATATGGTACAACAGAGCTCTTGAAAGTATTCTTCCCTAACTAAGGTTCTGTGGCCCTTGACCAAAATCTCTCCAGTCCCCTCCCATCCAGCCCCTGCTAGCCACCCCTTTGCTCTCTGTTCTGAATATGTTCAGTTCCTTCTCTCTTTTAAAAAATATAGTATGTTTTAAACCCTCATGTCTTTAAAACTCTGGACAATCCTAACTTCAGGAGGTTTGTCTAGATCTTTTCTAAGCTCTGATTTGGTGTGGCCCAATCCTTCTCATTTAAGTTGAGACCTACTGATTTTTTTCCTCCAAGTCCCCAAATAATATACTTCTGTTTTTCTTTTCTTGAAGTCTGTGAAGGGGAAGGAGTTGGAGTGGGCAAGTTCAGTGAGGGGTGTGGACAGCCCTTCAAGAAGGCTCCAGGTTCTGCTTTTTCAATTGAAATTTGTGTTGTTTCTGCTGTCTGGTTATAAGTTGAAAGCCAAGGTGCATTCTAGATGACAACCTTAGACCCCATTATTGTGGAGGACTGAAGGATGCTGACTCTGGCTGGTTTCCTATACTTTTCTGACATCCTCATACCCACAAACATATATATGTAAATTAATTAATGAATATATAATATATGATAATTGATACCTACCAATTGTGTATATTTAGGGGTGCAGTGTGACATTTCCAACCATATATGCAGTATGTAACGATTGGCCAAATCAGTGTAAATAGTGTATCTGTCATCTGAAATATTTATCCTGCCTCTGTGTAGGGCACATTCCAAATTCTGTCTGTTAGCCATTCAAAATTATTGAATAATTGTCAACCACTGGTACCCTACTATGCTATAGAATACTGGAAGCTTTCCTTCCTATCCAACTGTACCCCTGCATCTGTTAATCAGCCTCATTTCATCCCTTCTCCCCCATATCCTTTGCAGGGTTTTATAACCACTGTTCCACTTTCCACTTCCTTGGGATCAACTTTTCGTTTGTAGAGCCTTTCCTTGGTTTGGGGCTGCCAGGAAAATTGTATGGTGACGGCTCTTTTGTTCACATCACTCATTTGGTTAAAAGAGAATATTGTTTAGTGAAGCTCTGCATCATTTGTAATGTTTTTTAAAACTATTTTTTATTCATTTTATTTATTTATTTATTTATTTATTTATTTTATTTTAAGGATAAAAGGAGGGAAACATTAACAGACATACAACATTTTACAA
>NW_004955416.1:24366862-24466494 GCF_000276665.1 Chinchilla lanigera
GGTGGTATGAGTCCGGCCCACTCTCGGACCCAGGAGCCCTGCCGCTCCCGGAGAACTCGCTGCCTGGGCGCCTATTCATTTTAATTATTTGATCAATCTTGCATTCTTATGTCTGGTAATCTGAGCAACTTCGTTGAAGATAACAGTATGTGATATAACAACCATTGTTAATTACTATTATCTTGTTTTGAAATCCTGTATCATTTTTTATTGTTTTTGTTTTGTTTTGTTTTTGTTGTTGTCATTTTGTTATTTTTTTCTATTAAAATGAAAAAGAAGAGAGAGTCTTGTAGGGCTTCACTCTCCACTGTCGTTTGGAGGAAATCTCTGTGCATGGTGAAAGAGAGAAGGAGCAGATTTCCAGGCAAGCTGAAGACTGGCTGGAGGGGTAGAACCGCCTTTGTTCTCCTCTGTGGCAGAAGCTTTCTCCCATCACTAGCGCACTGGGTCCTGTCATAATGCTACTGAATCAGACACGCTTATCACATATATTAAGTGCATGGAACTTTGTGAGCACAAAATTGAACTGTGCTATTTTGGAATAAACTTTCTCCTGACCTACGGTGAAAACATATTTGTAGATCCATTGATTTCATTTAGCACAGAAACAACGTAGACCAAATATTCCTCATGTTAATTCAAGACAACTAACATTAAAAGAAGAGTATAAGAAATTTGTCTGAATATACACTATACAGTTTTGTTTCTAAGTGGACCTGTGATTTTTATTACCGCTGTGGTAAGAGTATGGTATAAGTGCACACACACATGTACATGCACACACATACAATTGTCCCTGGTTATCTGGAACCACAGATGCCCAAGTCCCTTGTACAGTATTTATGTGTGACCTGAGTATGTCCTCGTTATGCTTTAAATAGTCTGTTGATGACTTGTAATATCTGATACAAGGTAAACTGTGGATATCAAGAGCTGAGTGAGTGCATGTATGTGGCACTCATGATGCAAATATGATGGATGAGATCTTATTCTATTTAGCATCACCGGTAGCACTTGATGGATATCTCTATTCTATTGCTCTATATCTCAGTTCTATTACTGGATAACAAACTTTCTCAACACTTAGGGACTTAAAAATGACCAGGCACTTTGTATGCTGGTGTCATGCCAATGGTGAGGTGAGTAAAATGTACTAGAGAGCCTCATCCACATGGCCACCAGCGAGTGGTGTCTGGACTCTCTGAGCTGTGGATGTAACTCCATTTCTCCTCTAGACAAATGAATAAGCTTCTTGGGCTTCCTGATACCATGGTAATTCATGGGTAGTCAAGCTTCTTACAGGGGAGCTAGGTTCTAAGAGTGTGAAAACAGAGGCTGCTGGGACTTCTCAAGACTTCAGTGTGAGACATCAGTTCAGACAGCATCAGTTCTGCCATATTTCATTTTCTGAGGTAGATCATGGGGTTAGGCATTAATACTTGGAGGTGAGGGCCATTGTTGGGGGGAACATTGAAGCAAATATAAACGTACATGTGCATCTATAAACTCTACGTCTCTGCATCTATCTATCTCTGCATTATCTGTCTCTTTACCTCTGTGTCTATCTATCAGTCATCCCTTTGGATCTCCATATACTTCACATAAATGTGGTCTTCACTTTATAAGACAAGTGTATTCAATCACTCAACCTTTGACTCTTGATCTTATCTGGGAATGGAGGTTTAAAGTATCCACAGATCGCAGCATTTCAAAGGAAGAGAATAACTTCAGAGATCATCTCGTTAAACTTTCTGCTTTTCAGATGACAGAACAAAAACCATGAGGCACTTTCCCTTAGACCAAATGTCATCTACTGTGTCTTCAGGGCAGTGTTCTCCAGCCAACTGTTCAGTTGTTCTGATATAGAAGTTGACAGTCAGAGAGTAATGCCCCAACTGAGCAACCCATTCACAATGTATTCATTTCTTTGGGTTTTCGTTCTTGATTTGCATCTAAATTGGACTTACTACAAACACAAATTCTGATTCTAGAGGCAAAGAGTTAAGGTAAACCTGAGAGCTGTGGAAGTTTCCAAGGGGAATGGAAGACAGCCTGTCCTAAGAGACTTCAACTACAAGAATGGATAAGTTTCTGTAAGGGTGTGTATAATCAAACAAGAAAAAAATATATATTTTAAAATTCTTAGTGATTCACTTAGAAATATGGGTTGCATTTACAAAGTTGTTTATGAATGTAAATGTCTTATAAGTCAATTGGGCTTCACTTAATTAAATTGTTTGAGTCCACTTAGGCCTATTTTCTGTATAGTGAACCCCAAACTGCTGGGTAGTTTACAATGATAAAGAAAAAAATTATGTCCAACAATGGGGGATTAGTTAGACTACTTATGGTATGTCCATAGCATTTACCTTACTGCTGTAATAGCACATGTTACAGGAAGATATTAAATGCCAGAGGGAAATGTTCAGGGAAAGTGAGTTAAAAAAGAAAAGAAGAAAGAGCACCCAGGTGGCATGACCTCTAGAGATGCATAATTCCAGTATCCAGAAAAGCATAGCATAGCAGAAAATGAACAGAAATGCAACCAAAGATGTTAATAGAATGATATCTGCTTCACAAACCTGAGACAATGTTTCCTGTATGTTCAACTTTTTTGTAACTAATAACCATTACTTGTTATCCATACAAAAGAGACATTAAAACAATCACATAATTTGTTAATCTGTCTATATCTGTGCATGCCTTCTCTGTTGAGATATTTATTATTTTCCCACTTTTCTTCTTTCTCTATTTACAATTGCTCCTAAAGGGCAGAAATAGCCACATAAAAATTTTGCTTCTAAGGAAATTTATTGTACTTTATAAAACTTCTAGCAAGATGTATACTAGCAATTAAAATTACCACAAGAGATAAAAGCCCCTGACAGGTCTGAATCCTTTGGGAGTTTGCCCACAGTGAGGTCACCTGCATGTAGGGCACACCTGATCCTGACCCTCGCCGAGTGGGTCCAGAGCATCTTAGCATAATGCCATCGGATCCCAAGCCATCTTTGATCAATGTTTAATGATCAGAGTTTAGGCGGTAATCAAAGACATCATGAAACAGCAGATATTTATAGCTTATGGCCAATTGAGTCTCTGCGAAACAAGCTTTTTCCATGGTGTGATACAGTTCAATTGATGCCATTGGCATTCTGCAGCACACAGAAATATATCAAAGAAATTTGTTATGCTTTGAGCATGAAAGTGAAGTAAAACACAGATAATTGAGAAACTCGAAAACTTATCAGGGATGGGATCCGCTGGCTGCCTGTCAGCTGGCAGACTCAGTGCCACCGAGAGCTTGGCTGGACAGCGTGTGCATGCAAATGCCGGGCCGGCCATGCAGGCCACAGCAGGCTCCTCTCCAACTGGAGGATGTCGCTATTCAAGGGGCTGATGAATGAAACCAGAATTGCATCAACTGCAGTGGAAAGGCGGACAGGAGCGGGAGACAGCTGCGCGGGTGACCGTTTTACAAGCACAAGCTATCAATCAGAAGGCGTGAAAGGCCCAAATCCAGGGAAACCAGGATCCCACCCCCTTGATACCAATCCTAATAGAGTGCCAGTCACCGATGCAAATATGTGCCTGAGTAATATGATGACAGTGCTTGCCTTTCTGCGGAATTAAGTCAGCAAAAATTGCCCCTTGTTCCCATTTACAGACAGCGTGTACATCCTGCTCAGAATATTTTATACAACAAAGGCTGTTGCTGGCAGTCTGTCTTGGAGCAGTTTAGACCTCTTTGGGGCTTTTCTTCATGTGCTACAACACAGGTGGTTCTAGACTTGTCCCTAAGTCATGGAGCTTACGATCTCCCTAGCAAGGTGTTGCACGTTTAGGGACTGAAAAGACTGTTTTGAAAGAGGCATAGAGCACAGGGATCAAGAATGTGGCTTTTGAAGTGAAACTGCCTGAATTCAGATGCTCCAGCTATCACCTAGGTTGTCTATGAATTCTGTGAAATGGGTTGATAACCAGACATTAGGCCTGAACTCTAGAGTAGCACTGTCCATTAGAAATATTATGTCAGCTGTATATGTGATTTTTTTTGTAGTTACATTTAAAGAAAAAAAGAAGAAAAATGACATATAAAATATTTTATTTAGCTTGATATATGTCCCAAATATTATTATTTAAGCATGTAATCAATAGTAAGACATTACTAATGAAATCTAGTTTTTCTTTCTTTCTTACTTTTTTTTTTTTAATCTTTTGTACTAAGCCTTGGAAATCTAGAGAATATCTTTATTCTTAAGGCACAGATCAGGCCCATTTCCAGTCCATGCCAGGAGAGCAGAAGTGCCTATTGAGCCTCAAGAAGCACAATGCTATTTATGGACAGCCTTGAGTGTTTGGAAAAAATTCTAAAGTGTTCCATAAATTGAACTGATCACCTCCCGTAGGGCTCAGGCTGAGAAGGTGGAGTTTTTCCACCAGAAAAAAGTAGCATTCTCACAGAACAAAATAAAATCTTTAAAAAAAGTATTCTGATCCTTTTACTTACTAAAATTCTACCCACCTCAAACAAAATTATATGGAGGAGATCATGGGCCAACTAGTTTTAGAGTTTTTTCTTTAAAAAGTAATTTAATAGACAAATAGGCATATGGTTATACAACTGGGATATACAAAAGGCTGAGCCATAGACAAATCATTAATCAATACAGAATGTTAGATTCAGGAGAGCCAAGTAGAATCATCAGAAAGACCCACCTCTTTGCCTCATAAGGACCGTATTCATTACCATTAGTAACATTAATAACATTAAAAATAAATAAGTCTACCCTAGAACATTAATAATGATAATCTTGTCATCTTCAAAAATTATAAGACCCAGTTTCTTTGCACAGTGGGGTGCAGGTATTTCAGGGAAAATAATTAAAATATTAATTACATATTTGATAGAGCAATGCTGATCATTATTACTTCGGCATTATTGTTATGTTGCAGAATATTGCTTTATGCAGATTTTGCTTTATAGAGCCTTCATCAAAAAGTCTTTTTTGATTTTTGTATTTATTAAGCAACTTAAGCTCTCTGAGACACCAATCCACGATATGTCAGGTACAGCATCTAATCAGACTCAGCAACAGGAAGTACATTAATTTGGCTTTTCTGTGGGCCAAAACTCATTAATCTGAAATGTTGAGCATGTAACAAATGTCCCTGAGTCAAACAGATGTCTAGGTGGAAAATAGGTGGAACATCCATTCGAAATGTGCACTTGGTTAAGTTAATCATTGATAAACATTTGCGCAAAGGGAGAAAATACTGTAGACTTCAGTGTCACAAGTCCCCCTGATACTCACTTGTGCGACTTCTTTCTGCCATCACAGATCTCTCTGTGCTGGAAGTGCTGTCACCAAAGGGAGATTGTAGTTGATGACATTACCAAAACTATGGGTGAGTTTATTCAATAAAGACAGTGCCCTGCTGCTTTGGTCGCACTTCTCATCCAGCGAAAGGCAAGGGAGGCTGTTGTCCTGACTGAAAGGTTAGACCTCTGAGAGATCAGAAGGAAGCAGAATGACCACAGAGAAGACTCATCCTTTACTGTCAACACAGCTCCTGTCTTAGAGGGAGCGAGGAAGGTGGGATTTTGTTTTCTTTGCTGCGTGTTCACTGAGGCTTTACGGAATTCCTGTCTCATTGATGGTGCCCAATACATATCTTTGGGGTGAGTTAATACATGGGTAAATGAGGCAGTCCCGGGAGAAATCACACTTGTGGAGAAAGCACTTGGACACTGAATTAGAGATGTGAGGTTTAAACCTGATTCTTTCACCTCCTAAACTTTCATCCATGGCCACTTGCCTTCCTTTGAGACTCAGCTTTCTTATCTATAAAATGAAAGTCTTAACTCTTTATGTACTTGGAAGAGCTCTTTAGAATTTCACTAGCTGTAGCTAATGATTTTGCATAAAAGGGAATCCACTGAATTATTTCAATGTGTGTCATTCAATTGCCTAATTTAGGAAGTTGTAGGAGAACTAAATGAAAAAATATAAGTAAGACCTTTGCAAAAGTTCTATCTGCAACATCAGTTGTAATTGTCAGGTGTTACATTTGAAAAGATTCATTTTGTTTATATTTATGTTTATTTTTATGTTTTCTGAAATATATATATATATATATATATATATTTGTCTTTTTGAGACAGGTTTTTGTTACGCAGTTCAGACTGGCCTTGAACTCACTTTGTAGCCCAGGCTGGCTTTGAACTCACAGCACTCCTCCTGCCTCAGTCTCCTGAGTGGTGGGATTACTGGCATGCTCCACCATGCCCAGTTTTCTGAATTATATTTAATCAATGCATTCTAATCAATAAATATTTATTTCAGTCAAAGAAGCCTAAAGATATCATTTCCAACTGAATAATTGGGGAAAACATTACATAGCTAGTGACTGTTCAGGATCATATCAGAAACTTTTGAACCTTGACAAATATCTTCTCTATGTTTAGTTTAAATTTCCTTCTTTATGTTTCATTTAAAGTTTCATTCATTTTTGCTTACCATTAACTTTATACTTCTAACTTCTTTCTTTTTATATTTGACTATTGTGCACCTTAATAGAAGTTCAAAAAGAAACAAAAATTACAGGAAATGAGTTGAAATTCAAAGTAAATTTCACTCATTTTCATGTCAGATATAATAATGTTCTAGAGCAGAGTAGGAAGAAATACTTGTGAAAATCTTTGGACTTAAATCCTCTGTTCTGTATGCTTTTTTTCTTCCAAATTTTCAAGCCCTTGAAAATTTTTTTGAGATCCTAAACTCATGTTACTTAATTTCTAAAGGGATGGAACTTTCTAAAAATAATCAGTTCACATTAACAATTTAGACAGTGGACACTCATTGGAAACATGGTCCCACGTAAATCAAATCTTTGATGTGATTGGCCTGTCCAGTGAGTGTCTTTCTATAATGTCTATTTTGCAAATGAGAGAGGAATTTGTGCAGTCAGGGTTACCCTGATTCAGTTTCCGCCTCAGTTAAGATGAGCAGAGACATTGACCTGAGTCTGTTTGTCTGCAATCACTGTGTCGAAAGCTGGGGAGTTAGGAGAGCTGGGTTCTGATTAACCTATAGAGTGAGTCCAATGTAAATGCTATTAAAAACTCATTGAATGGTATAGGAACTGATTACTTACCCAGGGAGTTCTAAGTAAATCGAAGCAAATTGCCTGAGATTTAATTTAACAAACATTTACTAAGCATCTGCTCTGCTCACAGCCCTGTGCTTGGAGCTAGGAAAGATGGAAAGAGGAAGCAGATGCAGGCTGCCCTCTAGGAGCTCATGTTCTGGGTCTGTCTGACAGATCCCAGGGAGAGCATATGTCTGCAGTGGTAGATTGAGAATGTTTTACCTACCGATCAAAATTTAGAACAACTGCTAAGGATTTGTGATGTACAGCCAGGGACCTGCTGACCTGTATAGACAGCCATCATAAATGCAAGGGATATTTTAGGTGTCTATGAGATACAAAGAGCTTCTCAGTTCTAAGTGGTTGCACCAAAGGAAGGCTTTGGGAAGCTATGGGTCCTAAGGAGCACCAGGTCTTTTGAGAACCAGAATTTCCAGACAAAGGAAGAGTGGCTGGAGTAACGAAACACCCCCCAAAATAACCATGGGAACAAACTACGTACTTTGTGCTGGATGTTGGGACATTATTTAAACCCTTTACATTTACAAACTTGCTTTATCTCACACCAGCCCTGGGAGCAGAAAGAGATGCTTGTTGCCATTTTACAGATGGAGAAATGGACATTTGCAGAGGTTAAGTAACCTTCCGGTGGTTACCCAGCTAGGAAGCGGAGGTGAGGCTGCTGGTCTGTTCCTTGTCACATTGGAGTGGTGACCCTCAGAAAATTGTGGCGGGGATATTCATTTTCTGTGCATGTATTACCAAGGTTGGATAAGAGATCTCTTCAGATGAATGAATGGCAGGGTTTGGAAGCTGAGCACGGATGTAAAGGTATTCTGTAGGAAATGGGAATCATGGGCGATGATGTAAAGACAATCTGTATTTTAGGAAGAAGACATAGTTGGCCAAATATGGATTAGAATAGATGCAAAAGACACTAGTAGAAGAGATATAGGCAACGAGAGATTCAGACGTGGCAGTGGGGATATAAAAGAGGACCCGAAAGGACATTGTACAAGCCGTGCTATATGATCATAGAAACCTTTGCGTGTTCCATGAAAAGTGTTTCTGCTTGCAGTACAAGACTTGGGGTTACCAAACATGTACCGAATCAACAGCTCCAAGACCTACATCTCAGACAAGGTGCTTGGTCTAAGATCGGCCATTTGTAGCTCAGTCTGAAGCAGCTCGGGCAGCATATGTGAGGGCAGATCTGAATGCATCCCTGTTAATGCTGTGATACTTATTCGTACATTGGCTACTTGGCGGTTTGGCCCTTCCTAGGTAATTCTCAGTCATAGGAAGTGGTTTATGAGATTGAGAGGCAGATAGCTAGAGAGACACACAGAAAGAAAGTTTCCATCTACTAGCTCACTATTTTATATTGCATGGCCTCTAAGCTCTTAAGTAATTCTAAGATTGTAACTTTTCCAAATCTTGTGTTTAGATTGGCACCCAAGGCTCGGGATACTGGTCAGTGGTAGAGTGTTTGCCTAGAATGTGCGAGGGTCTGGGTTCAGTCCCCAGAACTGCAAAACCAAACAGCAGCAGCAACAAAAACAAAATATAAATTGGCATCTAATCAGTTGTAATCTTAATTACAGTTCCAATTTCTTCAGAATCTACTTTCTAACATGTAGAATAGATTGCTTGATGATAGCACATTGTCTTGGGGTTATTGTCTCCCTAAAATGGTAGCTATGCTTTAGAAAATAAAACATGAGGTTGTGTTTTAACTTCTTCCTAATCAAAGGGAAGTTTGAGGCCTATGTGATATAGTTATAAGCAGGAGTTCTGCTGCAGTTGCTTAAAATAGCAACTTCTTTAGATAAGTTTAGCTATTGGTACTATTCTGACAAGATGTTAGAGCAATAATTTTGAAGCAGTGGCCATTTGAAACCAACAGTGGGGAGAAAAATAAAGGCTGTGGAAAGGGAACAGGCATTAGAGTTTCTAGAATCCCAAAGTTGCCTGACTGGCTTTCTAAAGCCAAAGCTGCTGTCATAGATCTTGAATTATTCAGACCTGTGCTCTGGAGTAACAAGGCTTTAGTATGCTGAAGACACTGTTTAAGGCTTCCAAGATCACTGCAGATATTAAAAATTGGTACCAGGCTCTGGATTACTAATCAGACAATGGCAGAAGGACTCTGGCACACTGTGGAATTCCTAATAATTCAAACAGAGTCTGGTCAATAGCATTTTTAAATACAGAATCAACACATCCACATCTAATGAGTGATACATTTGTACAAAATATTCTCTAGTGTCCATCTCAAGTTTCTGTAAGCCATGAGGTAGCGGAGCTTTGGCGCATGCAAGAAAAAGCATCCTAATGGTTAGCCTGATGGTAAAGCAACCCCTACAGTGAAGTTATAATTACAATTTCATCAAGAGAGTCATGAAGTCAAAGTTTCACTGGGAAAAAAAAACCTATTTACAGAAAAATATTATGCTTTTCATTTGATAGAAAAGTAATTATTGCAAAGGGACTCCTGGAAGATCTTGGAGACAGTAGCCCCTCTTTAATAAGTCCTCATGGCAGCTAAGTGGGGATCAGGAGTATTCTTTATCAGGTTTGCATTCAGTAGCACTAAATCTATGCAGGTAGGAATTAAATAGTATCTGAGTTTAATTAAAATTATAAAAAAGGAGAAGAATGGTTGGTAGACTGCTCGACTGCATTTTAACCAGTAACCTCAGACCCTAATTAGAAATGCTTTTCATATCTTCTCTGTGCAAGGTCTTAATCTGACGTGCGTCTGTGAGCCAGGGCTTGGGGACCAGTGTTCATTCTGCATTCGATCTCAGTTTGTATGGAGGCGGGCGGTGCTGATTGACCGCACCGAAGCACAGATCCCATGACCTCGCTGGGATTTTCATGTGAGGTGTTAATTGAGAGGGTGGGTTAATCTTTGAACATCATTGTCTCCAAGCTCTGGGCAAAGTTTGTGCTTGGTTTCCTTACTCAACGGTACATTTGATCTCCACCTTGTCCCTCCATGACAGTTTCGTAAGCCCACCACAAACTCTCTCTTGATAAATTTGTTGGGGGAAGATAAGCTCTTGCCCTCTTGTTTGATTTCATGAGCTTGTTTGTGTGCCTAGCTCAAAAGGGAAAAGAGTGTCTCACCAAATTATATTCAAGTCCGACTGAGAGGCAGATAAATGCACACACAGTGAAGATCTCAGGCTCTCCTGCCAGCCCCTCTCCCTGCTTCTGCCCCTCCTCTTCCTTGAATGGTTTTATCTTCCAGGGAAGAAAAGAAAAGACTCGCCCGTTGGGACACGAGCAGCATCAGCACTGGACGGAGCCAGGAGGCAAATCTGAAGGAAAGATTTCTACAGGATTCATTTGAGCATTGCAGGACAATGTTATTGTTTGCATGCAGAAAACCTAGAATAATCAGAAAAGCAAGAAGACCTTGTAGGGGGTCACATTTCTGTCATGGTACACACACACACACACACACACACACACACACACACACGCATGCATGCACACACATGCACAAATGTGTGCATGCCAGTATTCTTAGAGCACTTGTGCAATGTGAAAAGAGACAGCCCATTCCTTTTGCTCTTTCAAAATAAATAATGAATGACTTTCTTCGTATGTTATTGTATAGACCTGTCATTTCCATCGTGAGGAGTAAATTCTTATTCGAGGCTGGATTAATGTATACTGGCTGACCTTAAAAATGACTCCCAAGTGAGCAGGATGGTAGTTAAAAGAAGCAGAAGTAATGGTGTTCACATGGGAAATGCAGGGAAACGACAATGATTAAGAGGAAAAAAAGGGATTATAAAAAAGCACAAACATTAGCTGTCCTTGACATGCAACGCATTTCTCTGATTTGTTTCATTACAGTGGCTGTAGATGAGTTTAATTACAATGCTCCCAGACCCTTTTTAGCGCCACTGCTGAAATGCTGGGAGAACTCCGTGGAATAGTGTGAGGGTGAGGGGCAGTCGCACAGTCTCCGCCCTAGGCGACTCGGAGGAGAGGCGGGGGCTTGTCACACAATGGTCACTGTGGCTCTCTGGTGGCCGGTGGAAGGCTTCCTCTCTTGCCTTCTGTGACGCAGCAAAGGAGGGGTACAGAAAGAGGCTGAGGCCAAAGGCCAGAGAAGTTGTCACTTTCTTGGTCATCACCGGAATGTGACATAGCTACTGCTCCAGGAAGGATGCGTGGCTGCCCACGACTCCCCTGCACCGTGCTCTTTTTTCCAGCCTGGCTTTTAATTATTTTGAATGGTCCGGTTAATGAACATGAGACCAAAATTCTGTTATTTGCACTGAGTTCATCGCAAGGAATATTGATAAAGTAATATTCGCCTTCATCCTCATATTAATAAGTTAATGGCTTTAACATTTAAAGACATTTCATGGTTCTGATAATAAAACTAACCTTTGGCCAGGACAGTGGCAATCTTTTTGCACACACTGACTGATTTAATACACTGAAATCTAATCATTTCCCTAATAAGTTCCTTCATATTCAGATTCTTCCCAAATCACATTGTTTTGGTGGCCGGAGAAGCAGAAACTCCATCTGATTTGCCAAATAGAAAATGATTTGTGTTCTTGTCTGGAATGATAAATGTTTTGTACTTGTTTTTTTTTTTTTTTTTTTTTTTTTTCCTTTTAAACCTGTTGGTTCTTCAAACACTTCATTCCTTCCCTTTACTAGACTGCCGGACTCCCTTGCAAACTAAGTACTTGGATTTAATATGCAGAAATGCATGGTGTTTAAATCCAGCCAGGGTTAAGATACTGCAGAGCAGTCTCCAGACACTTTTATTTCTCTCTTGTCATGCGTTTGCCTTAATAAAACACACCCAAACCTGCAGTTTCGTTAATGTCGCAATCAGTTCCCTCACCTTTAAGCCTAGGGTCTCCGTGAGTTAGGGCAGTGCCAAAAGGAGATTCGAAGTCCTAAAGCAATCATTTCCACCACCGGCTCTAAGTTCAAGAAGGTGGCTATGTCAGCCCACCATCCAGAACCCTGTCACTGCTGCCCCTCCTTAGCTCTGAGCACAGATTTCAAATTAAAGTTTTACTTTGGCTTCTTGAAGGAAAAGGTCCAGGAGTCGGGTAAACAGCCTCAGCTTGTGCAAAGGGGATTAAGAGGTAGGGCCAAGAGTGGAGGGAAATTGAGGATATGACAGAGGCCACTGTGAGTTCAAATAAAATTTGGCCTGCAGAATGCAGGAAAAATCCCCTGGTGACAGATGCCATCTTGTGGGTCATTCTGCCACTCTGCCTCCTGCCACTTTTTATAATAAGAACAGATAAAGGCGGGAGGGCGAGATTCTTAGAGGCTTAGAATTAGAAAACTAATTCAAAGAGATGTGAGCATAGTTGGCTCCGGGCTTTGCATGATACTGTAAACATCAATATTTTGCTCTCCAGGTTGGAGTGCTATTAAGAAATTTAAAGATGTATATAGAAAAAAATAGATGCATAACTAAAAGTTTTCAATTTCAAGTACAGGAAATAATTTCTAAACGACTTGAAATGTTTGCTTTTTGAGAGACATTCACAAAGTAGGCCCTTGCTTAAGCAAGACTCAGAACACAAAACTCTTTAATTAAAATGTGTCAGTGCCAAGGACTGAACTACTCAATATCTGTAATCACATTGAGTCTATGCAGATATACTGTTCAGCAAGATTTTTTGTTATTACGTATTTATTTATTTATTTTTCTTTTTGAAATAACTGACTTCAAGCTGGCTCCCACGTGATCTGCAGGCCTTCCAGAATAAGATCTCGCACCTTTGCTCTTGAATTGGATAGTCTAATAATAAACAGAAACACATTAGGTAGCTAAGAAGATAGCCTTAATTATAATGATAGAGGTGATAGCTCATTTTCTTGAATTCATGAAGATCCCATTTGGGTTTTTAGTGCTTTGACAGGCTATCACACTCCATGAACAGATCGGAAGAGACACATTTTGGTGGAGGGTCAAAGCACAGGCAGCATTTTTATGTTGGGCCCTATGTCTGCGGCTTAAATTCAACACTGAGCTTTTTTTGCTTTATAGGGAAGTACTTTACATCACTTAAAAATAGGAACCCCAGTCTCTGTGCTGTATCAGTCAATCTGACTTTATTAAATTGAACACAATTGTGTTTTTACACATTCATAGAGACAATATCTTATTATTTTGTAGACAATTACATTTGGACTGTAAATTGCCAAGTACTTAAGTATCCAACCGGGTCTAAGTTTCCTGTTTCTTGGGTTTCAAAGGACAATTAACTTAATAATGAGCTGCTGTGTGCCTGTATATTAGTTTAGTTCAGAGGTAAATTGCTAAGTACCTGTGAGCTTGGATTCATAGGACAAGCCTCCCATTTGGTTAGTTCTCTGCCTTTATGGGACTCAGGGATAACTGGGATTTAAAAGGCTGTGCTGGACAATGGAAATATGCTGATTCATTCTATGCATTTCTGCCAAACATGCTGGGACTTTTTTGGAACCCTCACTTTTCTAATGCTCTGAAATCAGATACTGGTTTTAAATTCTTGATGATACATCTTAACATTTTAATAAGAGAACCATAAAAACTTTATTTAAGGTCATAAAGCAGGTTACTATTAAACATGGGCCTTTCTTCACATCTTGGTCTTGTGAGTTGATTCCCCATCTGAGAAATCTCTAACAGAGCAGGAGAGCCTGCGTGTTCTGTAATGAACCAGCTTTGTGATCTCAGCCCAAGGGTTTTGCCAGAGCAAGAAGCATCTGGCTTTGTGTGGGGTGAGCTCCCCCAGAATCTCAGCGTCAGTCTGCTAGCCTCTGCCCTTTGAACTCTTCCAGTTCCCCCAAAACAACTCTGCAGAAAGACAGGAGTCAGCCCCTGAAAAGCATACCAGGCATTTTAAAGCACAACCCTGACATTTCCTCAGCATTTCCCTCGCGAAGATTCTTCCCGCCAGTTCAAGCTGCCCCCCCACCTCCCCCTTCAATCAAATAAGGCACCCACTCTCTCTCCTGCTACTGCAAAGGAGGAAGGGGAAAAAAAAAGTTGGCAATTTAATTCAAACAAAAGAAGCTTGAAATCTATAAGCACAGCAACTCTGAGGCTTCTGGCAAATAGAATTCTAATTAGTATGCTGCTATTTTTCTTTTAGACAGATGAGCGATGCCCCCTATTGACTCTAGCAGGCAGGCTGGTAAGGGGAAAAAAAAAGAAGGGGGGGGGGAGCGGGGGCTAGTCAGCAAACGCTGCAGATTGCAAATTATATTGCAAACCTTGCCAAGTCCTGGCTCTTGGCATCAGATTTTTAATGACACCCTGGAAAAGGGAAAAAGAAGCCCTCAGCAAAGGGATAAAAATGAAGGGTTTTACACTGCGATAAGTCTTCACTTAAAACCCAAATGGCCAAGCGCACATTAGGGTTTTAAAATATTCATAGATAGAAGTGAAAATGAGGATGTGAGGAAGTACATTTGTTGCTTGGTCAATTGACAACTCATTCTGCATATTAATACGGAATGATGATCTAATTTTAAAGGGATAGCCTTTTTTTTTTTTTTTTCTTTTCTTATGTGACTTTTGATTCTTCTGAGTCTAGGGGCAAAATATCACAGCAAAGGCTGAGGAGAGCACAGAATAATGTTTTCTTTTGATGTAGACCTGGGATTTACTATTTCTTTGGACAAGAATTCTGGGGGCTCTATGATTATGCTTTCTATCGAAGCCCTTCACAGTTGTGGAATTTTATACACAGAGAGACAGATCATCGCAGGCAGGAAGGCCATTCCTTCAATAATTAGACCACCTTCTGTTCCGAGGAACCATTTTTGGTACTTGTACTTTCCTGTTGCAAGTCTGAACAGCAAAAGAAAGCAAAAAAATGTTAAAGGGGAAAACATCAGCTTCTACCCAGGTGAAGATTACATTGTGGTCCAAATAATAAGAGTTCTGTAGAATTGTTTTTAATTGATACTCCTGGATAGACAGTCTAAAGAATTCACCCCTAGACTCCTTTCAGCCTTGGAGTGGGTTGGGAGGAATTATAAATTTATTCTACTTCTTTGTATGAGTGTGATTCAGATCTGATCTTTTCAGATCTTCCAAGGTATAAATAGAAAAAGCCTTTGAAAAATTCTAAGAACATTTTGACGTTTCTAGTTGAATCCCATACTTTTCACAGCTTGTTTACATACTTTTGCCCTAAGTGGGCAAAAAGATACGTGTTGATCCTGTGAAATAAGTATAGTCTCAAGGAGTATAAGTCCTTAAGAAATGAAGTGAAGAGGCTGAAAACAAATTGTTAAGCACTGGCCAGCTTGGGGTTCTGCATGTGAAATGTGGAGAATGGGAGTGGATGGGTATGTTTGTGGTCATGCTACCCTAGAGAACCAGGCTAGGTTTGGAGGATTGAAGGTACCAGCTAACTAAGGGAATAAAGTTAAATCCAAGTTCCCAAGAGCAAATCAACTATGTTAAAGAAAAAAACCAGGCCTGAAATTACAAGAAATTTTTTGTCAGTGGAGGAGGTGATCAGGGCCCAATGGATGTTATTATAGCTAAGGATTTTCTTAGGCTCATATAGAAAAAGAGTGACATTAGGCCACATAATGCAATCTGAACTCTAAGCAAAGTAAAACCGGAAGCTATTTAGTTGGAAAAAATAGATTTTTTCATTATTTGTTAATGATTTATTTATTTTGTGCAGGGCTGGTGATGGAAACCTGGGCTTTATATGTGGTAGGGCAGTGCTCTACCACAGAGCTACATTCCCAGCCTTGTAAACTTACTCAAAACATTCCATTTAAAGTATTCTGCTTAAAGGTAACTTACGGATGGTGCAAAATATGCAGACAAAGATAACTGCATTTTTCTTAGCTGACCTGCAAACCAGTTGCTGCTGAAGTATTCTTGTGTGGAATTGCACTGGATGCTTCGACGTTCAGAACCAGTGCTGTTGGTGGCTGCGAAAAAACACAGATCTGGTTAAGATGAAAGGATGACCATGACCTTGAAACACTGCCCCGATAATGATTCCCTTTGTTCAAATGCCTTCGTGACTAATAATTTTTCAGGATGGTGTTTCATATATCCTAACAGGTAGTACTGAGACTGGCAGTTCTGTACCAAAGAGAACGAGGCAAAACATTTAGGGGGGCTTTCAATAATGGTGGTACACGGGAGAGTCAAGTGTTGCTTTTGAGGGAGAGAGAGAGGCAGAGAGGGAGAGACAGAGAGACAGAGAGACAGAGAGAGAGACAGAGATCCCAGCATTGAAACATGGGGCAGTGTCTTATTAATTATCAAAAGTTGCGATTACATCCAACAGAGCTGCTTTTAAATGAAAAACTTTCTCCACTTTCCACCCCCTTCCCACCAAACTCACATACTGGTTGAATTCTGTTCTCAGGTGAAGGGAGATGACAGCAATTTTAGCACCCAATGGCTTACAGGAGTTCAAATAACCACTGAAGTCATATTAACTTGTCAAATTGACCAGTATTTTCTGTCATTGAAACATTAGAATGAATAGCTCCAGACAATAAAATTGTTTCAATTATACTGCATTAGGCCTGGATATAAGTAAGTAAAAGATGCAGAAGCCAAAGGGGAAGCAACAGTCCATGTGTTCAGGACGCTGACAGTCGAATTCCGTTGGAAGCCATTTAAACACGTACCTGATAGTGGGACATAAGGCAGCGCTCATCAGTGAATTTCCCTTAAGAAAAGCGGGTGACTACATCCTATGCCAGTAAGAAAAAAAAGCATGCAATTGTTTATTGTTGTAATATTGGCTATGGATATGAACTAGATTAAATAAAATTATCCCAAGTTATTAAAGTCACAGCAAATTGATGCTAATTATACTAATTGAGTATTAATTGAGATTTCTTTTATAAATAACTAGGAGGTGAGGTAAAAAGGAGCAATTTTCATGGTCCAAAATGAATACAGTTCTGTTCCCCCTTCTGTCTGCACCAGAAGAGGTATTGATCCTTTGCAATCCCCCCTACTTTGTTTCTGTTAAGACGGAAGCTGCCTGCAGCCGAGTAGACAGGAGCTGGGCTGGAGTCCTGGGCTGTTGCAGGCTGCTGCGGGCAGGGAGAGCCAATTCAGAGCTCCTGGGCAGGATGGTGCATGTGTGTATGCTCATGTGTGCCTGGGTGTGTGTGTGTGTGTGTGTGTGTGTGCATGCTGTGTGAGTGTGTGCTGCTGCCCCATCCCTGGGGACACTGACAGACCCCTTGGCCACACTCACAATCTGCTGAGACTCTGGCTTTTCTGTTGTGGCCATGCTGAGGGTGACAGGGTGTTCTCCAGCCAAGAGTCTTGGAATTGGGCTGCAGAGCTGGGGGCAGATGGGACAAGGCAGCGTGGTGTGTGTGAGGGGCAGGGGCAGTGGTGCTCGATATCATCTCTTCTTCTTAGAGTAATGACTTATCATGCATTTGAGAGAGTTTACCTATCTTCACAGAGACCCCCTTCTTCCACAGGAAGGGAAAACATGGCCACACACAGAAAACGACTTCATAGAAAAATATATTCCTGTTCACGTAATTGTATGCCTGTTGAGTTGGATTACAGTTTTTTTTCCAAGCCACCCTTGATCTATTCTGATATGGCCAGAGTTCACCAGTTCTTAATATTTTAATATCCATGGTTCCTTTTTATTTCTGTTCCATTTGTCATTGAATTTAACACTTTTTTTGTACTAGCAACTGAGCTCAAGGCCTTTGCACTGAGCTACATCCATAACCCTTTTAAAAATATTTTATCTTGAGACACTGTCTTACCAAGTTTCCCAGGCTGGGTTTAAACTGGCGATCCTCCTGCCCCAGCCTCCCAGAGTTTTGGGATTAAAGGCATGCACACCCACGCTTGGCCTTTTTATTATTTCTTCAACCCCTATGATTTTGCAGCTGTGTGCTGGGAACAGCAAGGTGTAGAAAGATGACAAGTCCCTTCTACTTTCAGGAATTCACTATCGAGTGTCTGTGTATACTTGTGTGTGAGTGTGTAAATCTGGACAATGCACATGCAATCCTTGTACAGAGTAAGATAGGATTTGGCCCGTTAATTTGCTGTACTATTTCTAACTCCACTTTTCATAGTTCCCTTTCCTTTTCTGTATTCATGCCATTGTAAGGAAAGGTGATGCAGTGGTACCTTTCTTTTCAAAGTTAAACCAGGAAGTTGGGTTTGGTGCCAGGAGCAGACACATGTGGCAGTTATATCTCTATTTTGTGGTAATTATGATCCAGGGTAAATGTCATTTCCGTGTTACAATTACCTGTTTAAAAACCCATTTTACAATCTTTATTTCTGTGACACTAGAAGTCATAGAAATGTCTTAGAATGCATTGGTCTCTTTGAGACTCCAGTCATTTTGTAGTTCTCTCCCAAACAAATTCTGTGTATATACATTATACACCATGAAAACATCCCACACATGTAATGATTTGCTGCATATTTACGCCACAATCAAATCCCAAGGTAATTCTCTAGTGAGGGCAGAGCAGGCTCCGCTCTTCTGTAACTACCGTCTTGATGCAGGGAATTCAAAAGAGAGCGTTGGGGGTTAGCAGTTGCGGCTGAAAGGAAAAATCAAGAAACAGCAGTAGCATCGCTTTTGTCTTCAGCCTGCTCTTCAAGATGTAAGAGTCTCCAGTGGGTGGGAGACCTACATTCCACCTCCCAATTCTGGTGATAACCTTGCCAGTTACACTTTACAATTACCGTTTTAAAATGCCAATTAACCCATTCAGTGCTGTCTAGCATACGGTGAGCAGTCAATGACAACCATAGTGCCCAATAGAGCCTGACTGTAAGGAAGCTCACACTCACCTACACATGCACATGCAGTTAGAACCGGAGAGAGGGAGGGAGAGAGCCTAGGAGGAAATTGCACTAGTATTTCTGGTTGCTGCAGCAGCCCTAGTATGTATTATCATGATGCTAATGTTGCATGAAGATTTAATAATTTTTCTCCATTGATAAAAATCATGAATAAGCAGATGCAATGGGATTCCTTTGCCATTGAGAAGTATAATGAAGACCTGAATGTACAGATATTATTCACAAGAAAGAAAGCAGTAAATGAGAGTTGGCAATATCCCCCATTTTTAATTGTATCTCACCAGCTTGAAAAGCAACTGCAAGTTAATTTTAACCGTATTGCTTTGGATGTTATATTTAGTGTTTACTCGGAAGAAAGTAGCGTGATTTAAACTCAACATTTTCTATTTTGAAGCAATTAATAAAATTACTGTTTACTTACATGGCATCTTCTGCCTCTAGCTCCAGAGGACTTCCTAGCTCTTTCTCATTTCTTTTTAGGAGGGTCCCATTGGGAAGGGGATGGGTGTGTCTACTGGTTTTCATATGAGCAAAGGAACAGAGATGTAGAATTCTGTTTGTTGGTTCTGAAGGGTATGTGGGGCAGAACATCCTCACCGAATTTCTTCCCAGCATGAAGTGTGTGTCATGCCAGACTGGAGTTTATCGTTAGGTTGTCTGGAATTTTGGCCTTCTGTTGGATCAGCCAAACTGCACGGCAACTTTGACTGATTTTTCCAAAGAGAGGTAGAGTGGGGAGGCAGGTGTGCTGGTGAGACAGGAACCAGAAAAAAATGAACCTCCTTAAGTCATGTAACATAACATTGTCAGAAATTTTAGTGCATATTTTCCTACAGAAAAATTATTCTGACAAATTTGCATGTTATAGAGATTCTCCATTCCCCAGGTGTGTGAAGGTGTATTTTTGCCTCAGTAAATTCATTGTATGAGGCATTTCCTAAATCCCAGAAGTTACTTCTGTGGAGTAAGATAATTTATACCAATATGCATAATATTCAATCATAGATCTGGGCTTTCTGGCTAAAGAACTGACCCAGAAGTCCAACTGGATTGGTATAACAGGACCTACTACTAGGGAAGAGAAAAATAAGTAATTTCTAACCTGCGGTTAAATATAAACAACCTGGAGCAAGTGAATTTGCTGAATCTAATCATTTCCTATTAAAGTCCATTTTTAGGCTTATCTGTATCTGTGTAGTTAAGGCAACTTTCCATTAAAATATTGGCTTGCAGAATTACCCAAGCTGAATTCAAATCTAGTTGCATGTTTTCAAAGGTTTATTTTTGTGAATATTGTATTCACAATGCAACTGGTATAATTTTGCTCCATTCACTGGCCAAGTTTCTCTGCATTTTCAGGTGGTAGATGTTAACTCCTCTCAACTAGCACTAGAGGTTGAGTTGCTGACACATTCTTTTATACACACAGACACCCATGTAATTAGTCAGTGTTTCAAGCAGTCTTTAAAGCTTGTGTCAGAGAGTTGGTTTCCTACACTTAAGCTATGCTACAGAAATAAGAACAAAATAGATTGGCCAATTTGCCATAATAATACAGAATGATAACCAACTGAGGGTGGTTTAGACGGGCTGAGAGTTGTGTGTCTAACTAACTATTGCAAGTTACAGTTTACTATTTAGTGCCCAACCCACTGTATTCCTAAAGTGAAAGAAAACAGTTTACAATTTTTCTCATTAATTGGAAAAGTAGAATTTTAAAGGGGATTGAAAAACGTGGACATTCTGATTCTATCCTTTAGCCACAACAAATAAAATAACTAAAAACTAATACAGACTTCCCCATTGGGTCCTTATATTTCATATTTAGAAAACACCTCAAAATAATACATGAAAGCCTCAGGCAATGTTAGTGACTTCTGCAGTGTTTGAAAGAACAATATATGTTGTTTTGATAGTTTTGAAAGCTCCATAGAGTTTAATTTTAAAGTTATCCCCAAGCCTCAGTGTGTGTGTGTGTGTGTGTGTGTGTGTGTCTGTGTGTCTGTGTGTGTACGTGTGTAGTTGATTTGTGATTTAAACTGAATCAAGACAAAAGAAGATGTTTTACCTGAGGAAGGATGTGAGGAAGAATATATATTTTCATTCAACAGTTTCAGAAAAAAGTCAGAAAGGAGAAATTATTAATTATGAAAGGGCAAGGTAGAGGATGCACTAGGCATGTTAGCTCCATACTGTACACCAACCTGATCTCAAGTGGAGATTTATAATTCAGAATGATCAAGGTTTAGAGTTCATTCTAACATTTTCATATTTTTATTTTACTAAGCATGGCTAAGAAAAAGAAGCTATCACTCATAATTTTCTTTTTCTTTCTTTCTACTCTCATTCTTTTCCTCCTTCCTTTCTAGAGTAGGTTGCTACTTTTAAAAGAATATTGCACACTTTGCTACTAGTACATATATAAAGAATAAAAGACACCAGGAGAAAACCGCTACAGAAACCACAATGTAATATTTACAGTACTTTCTTCAATATTTCTCTTGATACTCACCACAAATAACCAGGTTGGGTGAAGAGGGATTGTTTTATATGCAATGGTCTGTTGAATTGTCTGATCAACTGGGAAAAAAATAGCTGCTAACGTCTGGACACCGAAGCACCTGGAGTTGTAACAGATGTTCTTTGGACAGTTAAAGGACAGGCAGTTGACATATGTAGGGTGATATGTCATAATGGAAAAAGACAATATGAATTGGTGACTCTTTGGTATTAAATAACACCAGTGTGATTACAGAGTGGTAAAGGTTTGAAGGACATGGGAACCTATTTAAAATATTGTTTGTTAGCTGTCCATGAAAGTTAAATAACTAAAAACAAACATTAATGGGAATTAAGCTTGCTGTAAGGAAATAAAGGCAACTTTGTTTTATCTGTAGCATTAGGTTAGATCACATATACCTATATGTTTGTATCTCTTTATGTACAGTCTCTCTATTTTTTTTTTATTTTAAAGATAAAAGGAGGGAAACATTAACAGACATACAACATTTTACAACATATCACAAGCACAATACAGACAATACAGAGTTACAAACAAAGTGGTAGGGAATTAACAGTGGTGGTTGTATTACATATTGATACCTTCAAAGTGGCTTCTCATGATCTCTATATATTTTTACTTTCTGTCTTCTTAAATGAGCTAGGAACACACTAAACCTTCTATGTACATACTATGAGAGTGGAATAAAATAATTATAAGTTAAATTCTGAGGTAATTGCCTTTTTACTGGAATTAACACATATAATTCTAATACATACTATATATTATAAATATGCTAAAAATATTTTTCAGCAGCCAGATTCATGCTTTCTGCACAAAAGGTTTATTAATTATTATCCTCTTAAAAAAATCTATAGATTTAAGTGTATGTGACACATGGCATTATGTATGTCAAAAAATGAAGTCTGTTGGAAGAACATTATGAAAGTAGTTATTGGTATAAGCCCAGATGATCTGCGGTAGGCATATTTATTTGCTGATCATAGAGAGTAACAATGCTATTTTCTTCATTTTATGGCAAAAGTTCACAACAGGGTTTTAAAGGGCAGTTTCATGGACACACACACACACACACATACACACACACACACACGCACACGCACTCCTATTAATTAGAATTTCTCTCTTCTTTCTTAGCCCAGCATACATTAGAAATCTACGTGTAGCACTGTAGGTGGAAACTACAATAGGTGGATGGATATTTACCCAAGGAAATTTGAGCCACGGCCTTTCATTTTCAGAGAGCTGCTACCTAATCTCAGGGTAGCATCAGGACAAAGGACACCTCATTCCTCTTGCGCCTGCCCTGCGAACCAACCCTTTGTGAACCACCTAAGCGATTAGAATAATGGGCTGGGAAAACGAAGATAAAATACAAATTTCACTCCGATCTGCGTTGGATTACTTCCTCGTGCCCCTGCCTTTATTGAGCGATTTGGAGTTTCATTAGAATTCAGAATTCCTGTGGAAAGAGAAACCACGGTGGCACGGACTTCTCTTTCAAGGGGATTGCAGGCTGACCCATCAAAATGAAAAGGCTCAGTGTTGTGCTGACAGGTCCCCAAGCAACCCTGAGTGACAGCTTCATTTCAGGAGTTCTCAGATGAAGTTTGAATTGATGAGGGGGGAGAGATAGTGCTGGACATACTTTGTTCCCTAAAAGTGTCAGAGTCAACTCTGCAGATCACCGACCAGGGGCCGAGGTACAAAAGGGAGCAGAAACTAGCGTCTGCTCACTCATTTCCAAATTCATTATTCATGGCTCACGAAAATTCGCTCCACACAAGGTTGCCGTTAGCACTTAGAGTTCTTAGCTAGGGATTCCTTTTTGTTACAGCTATGGGGAGAAAATACAAGAGATAAGAAAGAAAGCTCTGTAAAGAGACGACAGCCAAAAGGTACAACATTCTGCTGGGGCAGTCCTTCCGAAGGAATCGGGATGTAAATGGAGCAGTCTCTCCGCAGATACCGCAGCAGAAATCTCAGCAGATACGGAGTATATGTCTTTGAAAAAGAAGCATAAGCTGCTGTTCTGTTGGTATGATCCGATCTGAACCACATTAATAATGAAAAAATAATAATGCATAATGGTGCCTCGTAATTACACACTCATGCCTGTGGAATAAATTTTGTCCACTTTCTCTAGAAATGGGACAGCTAATAAGATGAAATGGGTATGCAGAGCTCTGGCTGGTTGCTAGATTTCCGAGGTAGCACTGTTCACTGAGCTACTAGTCCACTTTGCAGGGCCCCAAGGCACGAATGAAAGGCAGTTTGAGGAAGCAGACAGTAGACAAAATTCCGCTGCCCCAGCAAGCGTTTTTCTCATGATGCCACTCTTTCGTATTTTCATCTCGAGGATGATGTTCTCATCTATTAGGGAAAACTACAAAATTTATGGAGTTTCCTAAAATAATAGTTATAATTTAAAGTATTCTCCTTTTAAAAGAATACTAAGCAGTTTATATGAAGTGCAGATAAAGATATCTCTTTTTCTCCAAGAGCACCCCAAATCCATTCATTTCATGTTTTATTATTTCTCCAAAAGAGTGTTTCACCTCTGAGTTGCATCCCCAAAACACAGCGTTACAGCACTGTCCTTGCAAGGTGTATTGGGATTTTTTTTTTTTTTCAGAGAAGACCAAGTGGCATAAATCTATTGAATTACCAAATTATAAGCTAGGGAATAATCTTAGAACACTTCCTGGGATATATTTTGTTTTTACTTTATAGAATTTCTGCTTCCCTTTAATGAATGTGTTTATGTTATAGCATCTTCAAGAAAATTTTTCATCTGGTCCCATCTTTACAACAAACTTCCATTTTCTGTGTGGCCTGCAAAATTCAGAAGACAGAGAAATCATTCTTTCCTATTGAAAAGGGAAGATCTTAAAAGCCACAAACATTTTTACTCAATCAGAATATTAGGTTACTTTCAGAAATCCTATTCTTGTAAAATATGTGTGTTAACAAAATGCAGACTATATTTCTCAAGCATTAATATTTCTGAAATTTTATTTCCATCTTTCCAATGAGACTGAATTCCTAACTTAATTTAATGACTTTTGTTAATTTTAGATTCTAAAGGTTTATGGTTTCAGAGAAGACACTAGCTTGCAAAGTGATATAAAGAATAAAGGAATTATTTAAGTCCTGCAAAATACAATCAAACCTTTTGTAAGATAAATTTTTTAGAATTGTCCTTGTATTTTTTTTTGTAAAAGACTAAGTAGTTCAATGCTGAGTTGCCCAGAAAAAAGTTCTTTTCTCTCTCACTTTGCCAGGGAGAGGTGACTTGTACTTGAATTCTTACAGGTTACCCACAACTCTAGTAGAATCTAGCAGGAATAGATTAAAGAAAGCAGTGATGCTTCCTGCTTGGCTGTAATACTTCCCATTTCATCCCATAGGTCCTGCAACTATTTCCTTAGCACTTCCTATAATCTTGCTGGAAAATAAGAGTAAATAGCCTGCATAGGACAGAGGTGGAGGGAACCTTTTACAACAAGCTGTTATTCCTTGGGCTTGTCTATTTTCTGCTCCTGAGAGGAAACCCTTCCCTACAGGAAGAGTAAATTTTCCTTTTCTTACTTCTGAACTAACATCAATAAATCTGCCAGGAGAGCACCACTTTTCTAGGTCCGTTTTACCATTATATCCTTTTCAGATGAATCACTTTTATATTGATTAATTCCACTAAACTGAGAGTTTTGATGCTGCAGCTGTTACAAATAAAAAGTTAACAGCATTCTAGAGACAAGGCTTGTGATGGAGCAAAGAAACACTTAGTGGTTCTAGAAGGGGTCAGTGAAAATGAGATAGTAAGGTTGAGAAAGTTTTGATACAGGTTTCTCTAAACAATGAATCACTCTGGGGGCTGGGGATTTAGCTCGGCGGAACAGTGCCTGCCTGGCAAGCACAAGGTCGTGAGTTTGATTCCCGGTACTGGAAAAAAAAAAAACAAAAACAAAAAAACCAACAATGAATCACTCTTTTTGGTTACCCATAACTGTTACTGCTCCCTAAAAATTGTGCTTCTTGTAAATTAAAACAATACGTAAAAATTTACAATTCCCTCATAAGTTCTACCTACCTCACTTCAATGCAGTTCTTAACAGATTATAGTATACTGTGAACTCTTTGTGTGTGTGTATATATGTATATGTATGCATATATACCTTATATAAATATATGTATATCTAGAAATAAATTGAATACTATATTACATATTTTCTCTTTTTACATATACATGTACATAGATATACATACATAAATGTGGGACTATATAGATAACAGATATTAATGTAAAACAAAGAGATCATCAATTATTTTTCTTTCTGGTTGTATGATATTCTACGATACAGATGTAGTATGAGTTATTTAACACCTGTCAAATTTGTTTTGGATTTGCACTTTGCGCACATTAAATTCATTCTGAAATTTTGGTATTGGCAATGGAGCAAGAATCATGCAAAAAATGTTCTTGGGCAGATCCGTTAGTATACATTTTAAAACTGGAATTCCTGAATGGAACAGCGTGTTCACTGAAACTGTCATTGCGTATTGCCTAGTTGTCATCTAGAAAGGTAAGAACATGTTCATGTCAGTGGGTTGTATGTTTTTGATTCTGTCACTGCATTTCTATGCCAAATTGTCATCAGCAATGTTTCAATCTATAAATTCTATTATATCAAGAGTTAGAGCATATGTTTACTAAAACTTCTACTTTCTTACTTATTGGTGAGAGTCACCATTTTTCATATATTTATTGGCTTTAAAATGTTTCGGGAGTGAATTGCTGTGCACATCTTTTAGCCTCTTCATGTGAATTTGTTGTGTGCGTCTTCACTTCTCTTTTACCTTTATTTTCATGATTTTCTGAAGGAATTTGACTTTTATCAGATAGTACTTTATTTTAATTTCATTGCTGCTTTCTGAAGCAATTCCTGTGGGTCTTTTTTCTTGCTTTTATACTTTGTTGCTTTAGCAAATTTTTCCTTATAATTTACATTTCTATGTTTGAAAAAACTTCAGTTAGGAACAATCTGATAAAATAGTTCAAGGTGTCATTGTAATTTCATTCCCCTCTAAAGCACAGGAACGGACACATGGGTGTGTGATTTATGTTTAGTTATATCCATTTACAGATCCAGGACCCAAATTGGCTATAAGATCAATATTTATTCAGTAAATGGTGAATAAAAATGGACTGTTGACTGCATTTTAAAAGATTCTGGGAGGAGAAAAGAGGTCACAATTTTAGTGTACTGGATAATAGTTTTAAAGCTAAGATGATTTAGAGAAAAATGAAGTTCAAATTTGCTACTTATTCTGTAGAGTAAAGTTTGCAATGACACAAACTAAGAAAAGCTTGGAAAAACCCTAATTGGTTACTTAAAGTATAGTTTTAAAAGCTCATTTAAAATTTTATCAGATTTGAAGCAGTATGGAAGAGCCAAATTAAAATATCTTAGTAATTAGAATTAAAGTCACAAGAAAAAAAATGACAATAAATCACTGAAATGATCCCCAACCATGTTTTGACCTTTTACACTAGACACTAATTTTTGAAGACCTTTTGAAAACCGAACAGGATGATTTAAACCATCCACATTCCTCCCAACTTGAGCTTTCACAGACCTGAATGCTGATTGGAAAGCCCTGCCATGGCTTCCCTGCAGAAAAAAAGGGTAATAATGACTATATTAATATGACATTTCAACATGCAATGTGACGCTAAACAAGGGTTTAAAAAAAAAAAGGAAGAAGAAGAAAAAGAAATGTACCACAAAACACCAACTGCTCCTGATGCAATTTTAGCCCAGTGTGGATTTTATTTGCACCCATTACTCATAAACACCCAAATGTAACTCTTTTACTACAGCCCTTTTTGAGTTCAATGTGATAATGAATGTGAAGGGTCTACGTGGGGGGGGGGGGAGCCGGTAGTGGCGGGGGGGGGGGGGGGGGGGGGGGGGGGGGGGGGGGAGCCGGGGAGGGGGGCACTTTGTGATTTTGCAGGTTCACACCAGATAGGCATTTTTTATAGCCTGAAAGGGGATGTTTTCTTTTGTTAATGGCTTACAATCAGATGAAAGGACTCATCACTCTATTTTAGTGCTCCACCACATGGCGCGTATCTTTTATAAATTACAGGCTGGCGTTGTGTGCACTTGGGGAGAGAAAGGTTGGTTTTTCTCGCTGTGAGCCATCCTGCCTAATTGTCGTATGCAAATAAAAGCAATTATAAGGCTTTTAGGGTGAAGGGATGACAGCTGAGTTTGGCAGTTGAGAAGACCTCACCCACCTTGTTGGCATAGCAACAGGGAGGAAGAGGACAAAATGGTGTGTGTACACAGGAAATATATATGTTTTGGTTCAAGAATTTTAAAATATATACCAATGTTGAAATGAAAATGTCAATATGTGTAATGAATGCCTTTGTTTAAAATATTATTTAAATTAAACTCTATTTATTTCTCAGTCCTCTGAGTGATCCTTGTCATCTAACTACCATTTATCCCCTGTCATTGGTGATTTTACCTGCTACTTTTAAAGTTCTGTGCAGATCATAACAACACATTCAATAATTAGGAGATTATAAGTTCTTGATTTTAACAACCTTTGGAAATACCGCCGGGTGGAAGTTTTGTGAAAGGAAATCCAGGGGAAGGAGATGATGTAATGTGGGAAGATGGTGCAAAGTGTGCAGCTATCAGTGCATAAAGTTCAATATTAAAAAAAAATGTTTGTGCTAAAGTGTTAAACAAGTAGAATAAATAGCATGCTAGTAGCATACAAAATTAAAATGAGTCACAAATGGATATCTTCTATGGCAATTTATTTCACAATTACTCTTGTGGAAGCTTTCATGAATTAAATATGAGTTCTGTCTTGAAATTAGGTGTTATAAGGCTAAATTACAAGAGGCAGGCAGTAATTGAGGTGGCAGCAACACGGGCTCTGGTGAACTAATCTCTTGCCTTGTCACGTGGCTCACCTTCAGCCAATGAAAGGCCTCCCGCCACAAAAACAGAGGCAGCTGAGAAAAATTGATTTCTCATCTGAGCCATATTTGATAGCTTTTGAAATCGAAAATTGAAATTAACTAACCTAAGCCCCGTTGTAACAAAAGAGCAAATTGAATATGCAACATCGTTTCCTATTGGCAGTAAGAGGGCCTGCCAAGGTAAATTTGTAAACACAGTTTAAGATGCAATTCTGTTCTCCCTCCCTCTCTCTCTTTCAGTGTAAAAGTATAAGTGTGTAGTGGCTTTATAAATTATTTATATAAAAAAAAATCATCAGCTGCAAATGGCCGCTGTGGTTAAGGATGTCCATGGAGAAAATCATTACATTGGAGAGCTCATTGAATAAATCCAAATTAAAAATCATTCCCAATGATTCATAGACGTTGCTTAAAATGAAAAGTAGGAATATTTTAAACTTCTGAACTTTTTGTTTTATTTCTCTCTTCTTCTAAACTCAAAGAACAAATTTGTCTATGATTTACCAAAATAAAAACAAAGCAAAACAAAATAAAACAATAACCCTCAAAACAAAAACAAACTCCCTCCATAATTATGGTATAAATATAACCATTGAAGTGTTTTGTAAGTAATTTTAGAAAATAATTTTGGTATATGCTGGATGGTTAAAGTAAGCTTTATTGAATTTTATGTGACAGTTTTAAGAGCTTCACTTTAGAAATTATTTCCTAAATGAATCCCAGTGATTCAGCAGGAATTGATTCTGATCTTATAAATTTGCTAGGTCAGATGAAAGAAATAAGTGTCTCAGAAGCTCTATCATAGGTAATACAGGAATGACAGTTGTTAATTTATTGCTTCACTTGTGTTTGTGTAATGCGCTGCTTACAATAATGTTTATATTACCACAGAGAACGGTCACTGTCTTCACTTTTCATTGCCTGAATTTTTAAGTAGGCAAATTAATTTTATATGTTTGAGGAACAGATGATTGAAGATAAAAGGCATGAAATCACAGTACATTCCTATCTTCCTTATTCAGATCTGAACTATATAGAATTCATTGACAAATGTCACAGAGGATGTTATACGTAACCTGCCCGTGAGTCCACAGATCTTGGAAAATCATTTTCTGTTCTAATTTATTATTTTTAGTGTCAATCAGACTCTGAGGAGATGAGTAACATCTTTAAGTGCTGGGACCAACTACTCAGAGCTTCCTACATGCAGTTTAAATAGTTGCTATTTTCTGTACTGCAAGGCACTGGGGAGGTGCAAAAAGTTGTTCTTTTATGTAGAAATCTTTATGCTTAAGCAAAAAGCTTTAGAAAGATAAGATCTACAAACACTCTGTTTGTTTCCTTTATAAGAGTTTCCTTGAGGTGCCGGGATGCCATACATTGCTTCCAAATCCTAAAAAATTGCTTGGATTTCATCTTTCCAATGTACTTCTAGTCAGAACTCTTATCACATAGCTATGAAGACCGATATGACTTGTTCTTCTCACTATCTTTGTCTTGTTCCCTCTCTGTGGGAGAGAAATGAGACACCCATAAGGAAGGAGGATAAACCAAAGATAAAACTAGGGTATGTGCAGGGTATTTCCTTGGTAAGCATTTTCCTTCATTTCCACACTCACCTCTTCAGAAATGCTTTTGTAAATGATATCTGTATTTGCAATAAATCCTACTTTAAAAGAAGCATTCCCTCAGTTGACGAATTGCATTATTCAGTTTTGACACACTTCAAGGCCTTTTAGCCAAGTGGACTGACTGAGTTTCTGAAGCAGCCTTAACTAGGCAGGAGTAAGTGGTATTGCTTCCACCTTTACAGATAGTTAACAAAAAGCAGGCCAGGGGAAATCTACAAAGCCAAGTCATGGCTTTTTATGCTGCAGTTGGAAGTTTGGTCCTTCAGGTCCAAGATACATGAATTTGTGCCTTTTTTTGATTTCCTGTAATTAGAAGTTGAAATGTTAAAAGGTTCAAGTGCACATCAGATTTTACGTATAGCAGTAAATGTTTCTATACAGTTTTTTTCAACTGTTGTGATATGCAACATATTTAATAATTGGGAATTGATCATTGATTAATACTGTTTTTTTTTTTTTGTACCGGGAATCAAACTTGGGACGTTGCGCTTGCCAGGCAGGCGCTTGTGCCTCTGAGCTATATTCCTGGCCCAAGGGACACTGATCATTGAGGAATGAGGATAGCTATAAATCACTGGCATACTTAGGATGCTGTGTGTACACTGAATGTCAATTCCAGACTGTGGAAGTGTTTATTAAGCACTTACTATGCATCAGCATCTATACTTTGTAATTTCTGACTTTTCATATTCCCTTTCTTGTTTATGGTATGTCCTCAAATTTGTGAAATGCTTTGCTGATATCTAGACACACAGTGCATTTGTCATTTCTCCCCTGGGTTCCTAAATAGCAACCCTGTGAAAAGAGAATGAAGTCCTTTACAACCTTTCCTAGTGGGGACATTCTGGTGCCGTTAATGATTACAAAGCATTTACCTGGAGACGTCATTCACTATGCATTTCATGGCATCTCCTCTCCTTTCGTTGTACCTTGGTTCTACTTCTGCACATAGGGATGGGCTCAGGTGTGAGGGATGAAAAGTCAGTATTCCAAAGCACAGGTTGTCTCTGTCATTTCAGAAACCCCAATTCCAGCTCAAAACAAGGACCCATGCAGAGGCTGGATGGTAGGCACGCTCTTGGGAAGGTTCTTAACTTGTTAAGGAGTGTACAGCAATCTTTGAGAATCCATTTTGTGCTTCTTTTAAGGACATTTCACATTGATTCAGTGTGTTGTTTAATCCTCCCTCGTGATAATCCTGAGCCATAGGTACTATTCCTAAAATACACAGTTTTACAGATTGCTAGGCTAAAACTCTTAGAGGAAGGTCATCAAGATTTTAACCAACATATGTCTAACTCCCAGGCAGTCACTTTTTTTTTTATACTAAAAAGAGATGTCACCTAACTGGTGCCAGGCATTGTGTGGACATTGTGCTATTCTAAGCGAGTCAACAAAGGAGAAAGACCATGCGTCCAGCAGGCACAGTAGCACTATTTGGCAGGGAGGTGGAGGGGGAGGTGGGGTCAGGAGACGGGCAGCCCGGAGGAGCTGCGCAATAGACACAGAGCACAGAGGTCCTCATCTGAGCAACAGCTGAAGGTGGCCAGGCTGTGAGATGCGGTTAATGGGTGTGATTTCAAAACTTCCATGAGAATCATTCTGAGGAGTCTCCTGGTAGAAAGTGAGAAGAGAAGGGGACCCCTAGGACCATTGGGCTGGATGGGTTGAATTTCTGAGGAAGTCCTAGCTCCTGGCTCTTGTTCTTGGGTGGACAGAGACACTTTCTGGAAGGAGTAGGTCTGCTGGGCTCCAGACATACTAGAAAAGTTTCAGGGAGAGGCTCCTGGTTGCTGACTTGTATGCTTTTGGGGCAATTAAAGGCCTAGGTTGGGGTTGAGAACAACAGCAAACCAACTCTGGAGCCTTCATGTTCATATCAGGCATGAATGTAGCCTGCACCAGTCATAGAAAACCCAGAAGGCCAGTGTGGCTTTACATCTGCACAGTGCCTCTCTCTCCTCCCGCATAGCTATCAAGGAATACAAAAAATTGGACTTGATGGCATTACCTAGAAATCTGTAATCAGAACCCAAGTCTATATTCCAGCAACTATACAGCATTTGTGTCATTTTTATCGAACAAAGGGTTCTGCTCATAAATCAATTTCATGCCTGGCAGGTCTGATGTGGGAGCCATCCTGAAGGTCCAGAGCTTACAGCAGCAGAAAGAAGGCCTCCAGCCCCTCAGGGGTGTGGGGCCGAGCTTGACGAATCAGCATCCTACTTACGGTTTTCTAAGTGGGTATATTGTGTATTAGGTTTTCCAAGATCAGTGTCCTCTGAAGAATATGAACAGGCAAGAATATGAACTGGGGGTGGTTTCACTTCCTCCTGGGAAGTGCAGGAGAGGTGAACCCCTCAAGCCACCCTCACGGTTGGTTGATGACATCATATTTAAGTACAGCTCTTTACCTGGCGTGAAGACTCACAGGCGAGGCCATGCTGATTAATTTCGAGTTGGTTCTGGTGAATCTAAGCCCTATAAGCCAACATTAAGCATCATGAACTAGTTTTCATCTCATAAAATTCAATTTGGATTGACTGGTGGAGTGTTTTTTTGTTGGAGAAAGAGAGAAGGTGTGTGTGTGTGTGTGTGTGTGTGAGAGAGAGAGAGAGAGAGAGAGAGAGAGATTACTTGCTTTTGTTACTTCACTATCTTCCATAATTGAAATGAAATGAAATAACACATGTAATTCTTTCTTTAGAAACTTTAAAACTCAGGAACACTGGCTTCCTAGGTACAACTCAGTGAAACCCCTGCACTGTGATTGACTTGGGGGATCTCAGTCCCCTCTCTGTTCACCTAAGATCTAGGCTTTCATGGTCTTCATCCAAAAGGAGAAAATAATCAGAACGCCTGTAATTCTAAGAGGCTTCAAAAATGCTCACGGTCATAAAAAGTAGAGTCAATACACACCTTCACTGAGAAAATTTCTGTAGAACAAATTCTGCAGAGAACATTCAGCCACTGGACAGGGTTGATAACTCTGAAAAGCCTACAGAGGGACTTAATCTTGAAATTGCCAGAGTGGAAGAAAAAAGCACCTTCTGTCCACACTTGAGATCTCTGGAACAGGTTTTTTTTTTTTTGTTTTTTTTTTCTTTTCTTTCCCCTTTGATTCTCACTGGAGAGATTATTTATAGCAAATGAGAGTCTTAAAATAAGTTGAGGCAGGCCCTTCCAAGTAGAAAAAGAAATGTGACTTAGTTACTGGAAACTTTCCTGGGCTTGCAAACCCTGAACAATTTCTGAGAAGAATTAAATTTCATTAAAATACATTTTGAAGGACATGCTTTTAAAAAAGTATATAGATTTAAGCAGAATTAAAGTCTAAATTAGGTAGCAAACAGCATAGGAATCAACTTTCCACTTCTATTTTGTAGGCTATAGAACCAATATTAGAAGAATCACCCAAGTTATCAACTTCTTCCCAATGCAAAGGAAGCGCAGGGAATTACTCTCAGAAAACCAGATGGGTGGGACTCCAAATGGACGTCTTTACAGAAGGGCTTTAAAAATGTATTTAAAAAATTGTGAGGTGGGGGCTGGGGATATAGCTCAATGGCATAAGTGACTGCTTGGCAAGCGTAAGGTCTTGAGTTAGATCCCCGGGACCAGAAAGTTGTGATGTGTTTTATTTACACATCTGTGGTGGAGGAGAGATTTGATCATTTCTGAGATTTTCCAATTTCCAGTTCTTCACTCGCATTCCTCCGGCTCTGTAACTTCACCACTGCCCTCTCGCAGGACTGAGGGAACTTGTACAGCCCCTAACACCTACAGTGAAAGTTGGCTGCAGGCTACAGTTATGTAATATCACAGAAAAAGAGTAAGAATTACATTATTATAGTTGCCGGAGGTCTGTATTATAGCTATTTCAGAAGAGAGATTTATAGCAGTATTTAATGAATAGAACTAGTTTTGTTATCGGTGGCTAACCATACTCTGTTGTGCATTTGATAAGATTAAATTAAGCCATGATAATAACCTTACAAAAGGTGAGTATTTGGTGGTGGCAAGTCTGGCTAAACAAAATCTCATTAGCTTGATGCTATGGTATTCTTCATTTTGACACGTTAGTTGTTGGTCTGCCCAAAATGTACCTTACAACTTTTAAGCATTTCCCTTATTAAGGAATATACAAAGGTCTAGCTTTAGGATGTACATATTTATTGGAGTTATCAATCTCACTGTACTTAAAAACATCACAAGCCAAATCCTCAGAGCACTATTCCTCTGCAAAATTAACATTTCACACCTCTGAGCAATGTTTGTGCTTTTATTTTTACTGGGAATTTTTTTCCACAGGTCGTTATATAAAGTGTTGTCATATAGGTCGTTATATGAAGTGTTGTCATATAGGTACGCTAGAACACTGGAAGATTCAGAAAGTGATTTCAAATTTCCTAAAAGCTGCTTAGGAAAAAAAAAGGTCTGTTTGAAGCTCATAAGAATTATCACTAGATTTCCACAGTTTATTTTCAAATCTTTGTCTAACACTGGCTACATGACAGGTCATAAAAAAAATCTATGTATACTGTGTAGATAAGTATATACATATTATATATACACATACAGATCTACTATATATAATATATTTTATTCTCATAAGATCTTGTCTCACTATTTTTTTTTTTTTTTTTTTTTTTTGGTTTTTCTCCGGAACCGAACTCGCGACCTTACACATGCCAGGCAGGTGCAATTGCCGCTGAGCTAAATCCCCAGCCCTTGTCTCACTATTGGTAAACTTCAGCAGTAAAACATTCTGAGTTGTAATTTCCCTTTCCACTGATATTTTCCCAATTCTTTATGTTTTTCAACCTTGAAATAATCCAGGCTAATGAGGATTGTTACACTTCTTAAATGAATATTTGGGAAGGCAAACATTATACTGTAAGCATCTGTGTTTTGGTAACCTGGTCGAACATACTATTTTACAGTTACAATAAAACAAGACTTCTAGGTTTTCTACACAGGGAGAAAAAGCCAAAGAAATTCTATGGCAATCTTTATTAATCTATTTTTACTATTACACTTGTATCAGGTTCAGCTTAAACTTTAGTAATTATCATTTTATAACTCTATCCAGCCACCCTAAATCTGGGCACTGGTGCTTCCAACAGTTGTGAGATTTATAGAGCTGGTTCTGCAGACATCAGTATGGGAAGCTCAGCCAAGCATCTCTGGAACATTCTAGATTTCGGGTAAGCATCTCCTGAACATTCTAGGTCTTCTGATTGCCACAGCATAAGTAGTTACAAACACTGGCACAACTTAGTGGCTCAAAAGATGAGGCCTTCTTGTTACATGGCGGTATGAACAGAGTTTGCTGATGTCTGGGTATCTCACTTCCTAAATTCAAACAGTTCCCTGATGCCAAAGCTAGACAAGGCCTCTGTTACATAGTGCAGTAACTCCATTGTCCATGGTTTTATAAAGCTTGCAGATATACATCCCTAGGATAATATGATAAAAATGTCTCACCCCATTAATGTTGCTCACCTCAATATTCTTAGCATCTGCCACAATACCCACAACAAAGTAGGTGCTCACTAAATGTGGATGGTGTGAACAAAAAAGTCTACTGAGCAGTTCAAGTGTTTTCTCATATGCTGGCATTCAGACCAGTGTGTTACTCAAGGCTGAAATTCTCCACAGAGGTGAACTAATTGATCATAGGCTAATGATGGTTCTTCAATTTTCTGAAACATTTTTGCAAATACATTTTTCTTACTGAGATGCTGACTTACATAGAAGAGGAACAAGACTTTAGTCAAACTCCAAATGTTTTGGAGGAAAATATATGAATGTCAGAGAAGTGGTTCCATCAAATAATTAACTTTTAGTGTACTCATTATGTGCATAAGTGCACTCAATGCATTGGATCTGAAAATTCTTTCTGAGCTACGCAGACAATATTGGTGACATATAAAGCAGAAGACTCTTATAGGAAGAAAAGGCTTATTATTAATTTCTTATTAGGTATTCCTATAACAACTTAAATAACAAAACAGCATGTCTCATTGTAAAAAGAATTCATAGCTAAATTAATTTGAAAGGTGCCTGACTCTATTGAATGTTTTTTTTCTTTTCCTCACACATCAATGAAATCCTAATTTAAAATAACCAATTTTCTTGTAAAGCAAATGTTATGTGCAATTTAGGAACTGATTTCCTAATAATAACTTTGAATTTTCCTGTGTTCTGTATATTTAAGTATTTACACATACATTACTAACCCCTATTAATTTTGCATGACAATCATTGGAGGCCTTATATTTTATTTTGAACTAGAGAATTGCTCCAGCCATAGGATCTGTTTTAAGATAAAATTAATTTTTAAAATATATATAGGAAGGGCAAATTTTAAATAATTGCTCAAATTTTACATTTCAGGCAATGGTTTAGTTTTATTTCTTTCTCTATATTTAACATGAGATATTTATGTCTATATACTTTATGGATTTCTTTATGCCTAGTATAAAGTTCTAAGTACTTATTTTGTCTATCCAAACAAAGAGTTAAGTATTTTTGGATTTATTATAATCCATAACATTAATTCTTTAAAAATTACTTGGACTTTAGACTCTATTTTCACAAGGTAGCTAGTTTCTTATTCATTAAAATACTCCTTTGTTTTCAGAGCCATTTATTAGTACCCTTGACAGCTTTGCTGTCAACTTGCATATATATCGGACATAAAAATTCTATCTCAGTATCATGTGAAAGCTAAAATAAATCTTTAGTATTTTTCAAAGGTTTCAGACTTAAAGAGTCAGATGTAAATAACCTAACAATATTGTGCTTGGCCATTGTTGGAAGGATATTCCATAGGGGATATTGTTAATGTGAGTGACAAGTCAATTATATCCCATTCACAAATGTTTTGATGTCTGCAATATTAATAATACTGCATTGCCCATGAGAAGTGCTACCCTAACTACTGGCACGGAATAGTCACAATAAATGGCAGCAAATGTAATTCTAACCTCTGACTCTTTGACAAACAGCGTGGGTACTCTCTGCTGCTCTGCCTTTAATTTCAGTGGCATCAAAGGAAAACTCAAGCGCCTTGGAAAATAACTCTAGCCCCATGTCTCTGATAAAATAAAATGCTTACCCACAGACATAAATTACCATGGAAATAAAAAGAGGACCAAAAAAATTACACAGTTTCCTAATGCTCTTAAATCAAAGTAGCAGAGGCAGCGACGAATGGCGGGCAGAGCGTGTATTATGCAGGCTTGCTGCTTGGTGAACAATCTTTGATAGCTTTAATCCAACAGGTTTGCTCTGCTGATGATGGGGAGTGTGAGTCATAATTTTCAAGAACAATATTTTAATAGTCACTTCTGTGGATGCCACATAGAAATTTTTGCTGTGGAGACATAAATTAGAATGCAGTCGCTATAAGCCGTAACCGTTAGCTTAACAGTCACAAACTATAGACCCTCTGGGGTTCCCTGCAGCAAGCCAGATGACAGGCAGCCTCTCTTCTCAGTTTATAAGCCGTGGCTTGTCATTTTCTTTCTATTTCACCCCTTCTTTCTTCCCTCAGTCTTTTCTGATTCCTTATGTTCTTACAAAATGTTAAAAATAAACACCCAAACAATGCATATAAATTTAAAGCTCTCTTTACAACATTTTCTTAGAGGTTTAACTATTGTAAGGAATGTGTTTTGCATCTTTGGAGTTTTTTTTCTGTACAAGTGTAGAGATAAGCATGTACATATAAAAAAAAAAACCTTGGTGTGTTTTAAATCACAAATGAGGACCAAATATACCTACTGCTTGTAATTTTTCCAGCTTGATCTGACCTGAAGAACATGTCATTTCATAGAGATCTTCCTTATTCCTCTGCTGTGCTGTATACTATTCCACAGTAGAGTATATCATAACTTATTTAAATATTTATTTCTTGATAAAATTATATGCTGCTTCTAATGGTTTTGCTTCATGGTAATGTTACAATAAATATCCAAGTGTGACTTGAGTATGCACAAATATCTCTCTAGTATTTAAACCAGAAGTGGGGTTGTATTGATTATTTGAAAATCTGCTGTAACTGACATGGCATACTGAGATTTTAATTGCATTTCTTCGATTACCAATTAAACTGAGTCTATCTTCATTCATCCTGACTTCATTCAAATCAGTGTACTGACTTTTATAAATATACAAAACCCACTGAATGGTACATTTTAAAAGGATGAACTCTAAAGTATGTGTGTTATATCTCCAATGAATTCCTATTTGTTTAACAGGCAAAGATTGAACAGAAAATTCACAAATTTGTACATGGATCACTCTCAAATCTCACTAGCAGTGACTCACTTTTATCCTTTCCTGACAATCACTAATCTATTATTGTCTCTGTGGATTTTTCTGTTTTGGACAATTCTTACCAATGAAATCATACATTGTGTAGCCTTTTCTATTTGGCTAATATAACAGTTGCAATATTTCTTCCATTTTGTAAGCATATCATTCCTTTTTATGAGAGAATATTATTCCATTGTATAGATACACCACATTTTAGATATCCATTCACCAGCTGATGGTCTTTGGGTTGTTTTCTCTTTTGTGTATTATGAATTGTGCTGAGATAAAAATTCATAGGTTTCTTGGCTAGGTACCTAAGCAGTAGATTTGCAAGGTCATGTGGTAACTATGTTTAAAATTTTGAGCAATTATTGGGATTATTTTCTGAAGTATCATTTACATATTTCCTGCGATGCATGAAGATTCCAAATTCTCCACACCATTCTATCACTCATTGCCTATCTTTTTGGTTCTGTCCTCTGTATTGGATGTAAAGTGGTATCAGATTTGATTTTGACTTACATTCTCCTAAAGAATAATGATATCTTTTCTTATGATACCTTTTCTTATGTATGGTAGCCATTTGTTTACCTTTACTAGAGAAATGCCTTTGAACTCTTCGCCCATTTTAACATTGGCTTGTCTTATTACTGACTTATAAGTGTTTTGTATGTGGGTTGACTTTTCACTCTCTCAGTATACCATTTGAGGTGCAAAAGTCTTAAATTTTGATGAGATTCAATTTATCTAATTTTTATTTGGCACATTTACCCAGGTGTCAGATGTAACCATTGTGTAATGCAAGAGCATAAAGATTTGTTCCTTTTTTCTACGTGTTTATAGTTGCAGCTCTTACACTTGGTCTTCGATCCATCTTGAGTTACTTTTCTCCTCTATTGCAAGGTAGGAATTTGACTTCACTCTTTACAGGCTCATGTCCAGTTGTTCCAGAACCATTTGTTGGATGATTGCTGTTTTTCTACTGAGTTGTCTTGGAACTCTTGCCAAAAATTACTAGACCATAAATGTAGACTCAACTCATCTTCATTGTTCTCTTTGTTAATCTTAATGCCCATACCACACTGTCTTGATTATTGCAGCTTTGAAGTATTTTTTGAAGTCAGGAAGTATGAGTTTTCTAAAATTTTCTTTTTCAAGATCATTTTTTCTTGTTTGGGCACTTTGTTTTTACTGCATAGATTTTCTTTATATTCTTGACCTGGAAGAGATCTTTCCTATTCCAAATAATAATTCTTTGTTTGCAGTAACAAATATTTTCTTGCAAGCTATCATTGGACTTTTAGCTCCAATTTTATCCTACAATGTTACACATTTGATAAATCTTAAAATACTGAGCTTTCTTTTTTGACTAAAAGAGATTTTTATCATGAAATAACTTTCTTCATAAATTAATTTTAATAATTTAATTTTCTCTCAACATTAAAAATATCTTTTTTATATATTTATGATTATATTATAACTTTCTGTTTCTTAATTGAACATACAAGTTTTCTAAACAAAATTTACTAGATATTCTGCCATTTCTCTGTTACTTCAAAATCTTTCCTATCACATATTAAATTCCTAAATACATAGTTTATGTATATAATATGTGTAATAACAACATCTGTTAATGCATGTATATTCAATTTTGAATTTTCTATTCTCTCCAGAGATTTACTTACTTAAGCAACATCAATACTCATAATTATGACTTGTTAATGTATAGTTATATATAACCCATACTCTTGTTCTTTTTTTTTTTTTTTTTTTTTTTTTTTTTGTCTTTTTGAGACGAGGTCTCACTATGCAATTCCGGCTGGACTTGAGCTCACTTTGTAGCTCAGACTGGTCTCGAACTTGCAATGATTCTTCTGCCTCAGCCTCCCTAGTGCTCATACTCTTGTTCTTTGTCTATTTTTCTGTTTTAAAGTTACTTGTCTATTATTTGAGACATACATTAGAATTTATTTTTCAAATTCCAAAAAAGGCTTGCTGCTATTTTATTAAATTTATAAGTCAACTGGGATGGTGTCATCATACAGTCTCCAATACTACTGTCTAGGAGCATAGGATTTCTCCTTATTTATCTACATCTTGGATTTTGGCCCTGTACCAACTTTTATGAATGTTTTCCATATTGGTTTTATTAACTTTCAGTGCAATCTATTTAAAATGTACCCTTGATTCCCAGATCTGTAGAAGATGATCACTGATTTTGCATAGACATGATGTAATAATAGATAATGGTTGGTCTCTGGCTAAAATCACATAGGCTACCACTCATAAGAGAGGCAGATAATGAATTGAGTGGCTCAGGATCTAGGCACAACATTGAGATGACATGTGAGTTTGAGCCCTTGTTCTACCTGCTAACTGTGTGATATTGTGCATGCTAGCTTCCCTTCTGTGTGCTCATTTCTTTGTAAAGTGGAGTGACAACAATATCTCCCACATAGAGACATTGTTATATACACTGGACACATATGAAATGCTCAGTAAACTTTCACTCTTATTATCAGTTTCTATGGGGGAAATATTTTGAGATTTAATACACAACATCTGGTTCATGCACACATCTAATTCCCCTACTGTTTTTTTTTTTTTCTTTGTGGCTAAGCTAGGATTAGAAGGAATGAATTTGGAAAACTTTAGATGGGGGAGCTAAGAGAACAGGAGAGGAAAAGCAGAATAAGACTTAGCAAGAACCCTATAAACATGGGAGGGGGTTGCAACATCCTACACCAAGCCTCCTTGCCTCCAGTTTCTCCTCGGTTCCCCTATGCAGCTGGAGGGATTTCCCCAAAAGGAAAATCTTGTCCTTTCAGGACCCTTACTTAAACCCTTTCTGGTTCTACATGCCCCCCGCCAAAGATCTAGACTTAGAATCTCACCTCTTACACCTTTTGTGGTCTAGCATCTTTTCTCTGTAGTGAGGTATGATTCCTTTCAGTTCGTTCTTACCTTTCATACTCTTTCCTCCAATTCTCGATCTGAAGCAGAGACCATTTCTTTCGGAAGACCTTCTTGACCCCTGCCTTCTCTCCCTATTGGATAAATATTTGTTGTTGTCTTCCTTTAATTGTCTTCTAGAATCTCATTGTCTTCTAGTAGATTCTCAAAGCACCTTGCCTCTGGGCATATGTACATATAGGGCCTAGTGAAATACATCAGGCAAGTGTTTTCAGTTGATACACATATTCATTTTATCTCAGGTTTCATGGTCTGTTGTTTGCTACACAGATATGTGGTAAAGATAAATACTGCAAAGCTCCTGCAGATTACCTCTGGACTTTCTAGTCAGTTTATATGATGCTAGGTTGCTTAAAACACTGTACATGATCCTTGACACCCTACATACACTTTTGGCTCCCAGAGAATTTAATGAAAGCTTAAATCTTGACCAAAAAGTTAGTGGTTAACACTGAGATTGCCAGTAGGGTATGGGTGCCAGGATGAACCATGAGACAAAAATCTAAGCCTGCCTAATTATTTCTGTAAAGTTACAATGATTTTGAGTTTAACAAGAGCCAAGAGAACAGAATCCTGGTTCCAGTTCTGGTACAGATGAGCCTTTGACCTTTACTGGACAGGGACATGTGATCAGGTCTTCCTCAGCTGCCCAGTGATGAATGAACTACAGGCTTTTCTGATGTGAGTGCAGGCTTCATCTAACTCCAAAAAATTATCATTTTGCCCTTTTCTCCTGCTTGACTTTCATGGCTATCTGTTGTACTCAACTATTTTTCTTTTTTGTTCAGTCCTTGGTGAAAGAGGTTGGACACAAAAGAAACAAAATATCTGATGCTACCTTTGTAGAATTTGCAATATATTATGGAATTAGTGATACATAAGCCATTTACTTTAATTTCATGTTTGGGTATCTTGAGTTAGGTAATGAGCCTGTTTGCTCGAAATCCAATTATCCATTCTGTTTTCTCACCCTCCACTACGTACATGAATACATTCATTACCCACTTCCCAAACCACTCCCCAACACCACAAAACACATAAAGGGAGCTTTGTGCGGGAGGTGGGCTTTGAGGAGGGGCGAACTTGAAAGGGAGGGCATTATTCCAGGTCTCAGAACCAGCGTGCAGGAAGTGTAAAATAAGGAGTGGGAAAATCAAACACCAAGAAGTTTAGTTTGGAGAGAACAGAGGCAGCCTTGAGGGCCAGGATCTTCAGAAGGGACAGAGTGGAGAGGGAGGAGTAGAGACATTTTTCAAACCGGGATTGAATAGTAGCTACAAAAGAAGAGAGACAAAGACTAGAATTAATCTTTAAAAAGAGCAAACTAAGACACAACTGAATAAAGCTATTAAAATGCCTCAAACACTCCCCTTTGTTTTCATCAATTAGGGCTAAAACTTGTCGGGGTCCAAATATCTACCTAGAAAGTGGCCCTGAAGTTAGATATTCTGTATTCAACCAATTATATCTGTACAGTCGTTGGCTGGGCATCTGTTCTCCCATCAAAGCAATGTGACATTTAAGACACAGAGTCAAACAGATGGCTGCGTTTTACTGAACTGGACTTTAATGAAAAAAATCCAGATTCTTTTGTTGCGGAGTACAGGGATTATTGCCTTAGAGGGTGTTCATCAGGAGGGGAAAAAGATAATGGTACATCAAAGAATTAAAATGAGGACGCGAACATTGAGATGATTTCACCTCTCATGAGACACAGAGAGAGAGGAAACTCAGATAATGTGAAATATTCCAAATTCATAAAAGAGAAAGCAAAAGCCAGGATGTATTTATGATCCCAAGTACCCTCATTAAAATGAAAGAAACCTGGTAACCTATTCAGTGTGAAAAAAATTGAGAAATATAGATAGGTTTTCCTTCCACTGAAAAAAGAAGGAAAGTGCAAAGAGGATTAATACTAAATTATCACAGAAAAAAGATTATGAAAAATTTATTTTTTGAACAATTTTAGCTTCTCAGGTTGGAAAATCTCCTAGTGACAGTGACATCTTCATTTTCCATAGGTTGTGCAGTACTCCCCCTTTTTGTAAATAATAATTTTAATCATTGTTTTAAATGCCTAGTGTTCTTGGTTGTACCTTTATGAGTTTGTCTATGAAAAGTTACGATCAGCTGTGTGTCCTGGTGGCTCATCAGAAACTGTGGCTTGGGTCTGAGTACATATCTGTCACAAAATCAGCTTCTCAGACATAGCAATTGCTTTAAAATACATTTCAAAATGTTGTGCAACTCCTGGTTTCTGTGTCCATTTCCTAACTATCTTTGTAATATTTTAAAAGGGAAAAACTGGAGAGGGTGCATGGAGATGGTTCTGTTTCAAAGCTCATTAATTGAATGCAAATAAATTGCAAACTCATTACAATGCAGGGGGCTTTAATTAAAAATGGGTACATGTGATATAATAAAAGCAGCAAGAGAATGAACTTTACTTAGAATGTGATAACCCTTTATAAACAATAGCTCTTCATCAGAAGCAGAAAGGGACAAAAGAGCATTTGAGTATTGTTTGTAAATGCAGACATTTTTAAGTAATTGTTTTTATATAAAGTCACACAGAGGGAGCCTCACTTAGTAAGGCTTAGAATTTATTGACTGTGTGTCAAAGTCCAAGGCCAAAGTGTAATGCTCCAACACAGGACTCCTCAAGATCCTAAAAATCAAGTGTCACCAAAGAGGCTTTCATTCAGTGACTACTTAGGAGCAACTCACTCTCTCATGGCATAGACGATGTCTAATTGGGAGTTTTAAGTACATTTTCTAATAACTATAGGCAAAGGAGAAATCAGCTTGTTTTCCTCCAACTCATAAAAGTAGCACTGACTGTCAGATAAAGGTAAAAGGAAACGACCAGTGAACTTGACTTTGATAAACACAAAAAGTTATTAAGTAGTATGGGTGAGCATGGTTACAGGGAACCCTGGGTACATCCACTTCGATAGAACATTTTCCCCATTTTATATTTCAGTTAATTCAGCTGTAAAACAAAAAGGGCAATTCTCAGTGCTCTTTTAACAGGGAAAATAGAAAATAGGTTGAGCTCTTAAAATTCTTTAACTGTTATAGATATTGCTTGTGTTAATATGTTCGTGCATATCCTGGATACTGTCCTGTGCATATATCTTTTTTAGTGAAATGAGATCATTCTGAAAGCACTGCTTTGCAGTCTTCTTTTATCTAGCAGGGTTGATTAGCTGCATGTTTTCATTTCAGTAAAGTTCATGCGCTGATACTCAGGTTGTGGATTATGCAGTTGACCTAAATATCATTCACAAGGTGCACAGCAGGACCACATCGAGCTTGGATGCTATGCCTGTTATGCTGTCTCTGTTGGCTGAGGACACTCTCTTTCCCATGACCACGGTTTGTTAGGGGAATGGGTCCCCTCATCTGCAGAATGTCCCAACTTTTTGGACTGTCTGCTTACTTTCCATTTTGCCCTTTTCAACTCATCAAAACAATTCTTTCATCTGGATGGTTTACTTCTTACTTTCTTTGGGTTAAATATGAACTGTTCACAGAATAAATGGCACATTTGAGTATAATAACGACATTAGCTAAGGAGATGGTCTGGAGACAGAGTTAAAGTTTTCCTGACAGTGATACACAATTTGTTTGGTGTCCCTTTTTGTGGAATCACCAACACTTGCCACTAGGACACATGGATTAAAAAGAGGCTCATCTGAACATTTCCTTCCCCCTCTCTTGCTTTCAATGCCGTACAAATGAATACAAATTTTTGTTCACAATGTCCTGTAATGAGAAAGAGGGAGATTGAAAATTCAATTCTTAGTGGTTTGCCTTGTTTCCAAATAATGCCTCTGATAAAGGGTCAGTGCAAATATATGCTAATCTATTATAATAGTTTCAGATCATTTTCACTCGCCTCATTCCATAGAAACTTCAGAGTTGCTCTTCTGTATTATTGCTCTGATAGTCATTCCAAAGTGATAATAAACCTGGGTTAGTAATCCATATGTCAATATTTTCTTGATCACTCTGATTTTCTCATATTTCTTTATTCATTTTACATATTTACATGAAAATTAAGGAGACTTTTTATTCTAGGACAGAACTTAATATGCCTTTTTAAAGAACAATATTGACTGCATGTCATGTAATTATAATTATATAACTATTTAATCTATTTTAGAATGTAATTTTAAAAAAAACTAACAAGAATCTTTATGTCAATGTTGCTGTTTACTCCAACAAATATATTACCATTTTCTGGATTGGCTACTCAGACTTATTATAATGAAATAATAACATTTGAAAATGGAAAACATTTACAGAGTGCTTATTATGGGCTGGGTGCTTAAATAAGTACAAGGAACATTTTAGTTAAACCTCACAAAAACCTTTGGAAGGTAGATATTATTCTATTTTATATCTGATACCCAAAATGAGAAAAGCTAGAGTACGTGTGCATGTGTGTGTGAGGGTATATGTGAGTGTGCTTGTGAGTGTGTATGTAAGTGTGTGTTACTGTGTGTGAGTGTGTGTGCGCGTGCTTCGGGGCAGAGGTGGCTATGAAATTTAACATATATATTTGTTAAAGAAAGAAAAGTGAAACTGCACTTGGTGACCTGTATTTTTCAGGTGTACATACACAAAATAATCTTCTGAAATATTTTCTGCAATACTTGACTGTCAGATGCGTGGATAGACAATATCTACCTAGGGCAGAAGCACTTTATCCTCAAACAGGAGACAGGAAGTCTACATGCTGTGAGCACTGACAAGCTGGGCCTCAGGGAGCACGACGGTGATGTTGGCCTATTTCATCACCGAGGATGATGCATGCGAAGCATTTTGTTAGGTATGTGAGTGACTTCACAGTACATAGCAGGCACCGGGACCCTTTCAAAAAATCCTTAATTATCTTCTTTGTAGTGGGTATTTGCTTTTATTTTGCATATCTGCTTATGCTAAAGCTGATGAGCTGATTTCATATAAGAACATTTGTTTTGAAAATCCAGCAGAAAGGGAATAAAAATAATTCTTATTAAAGACGTTTGCCTGATGTTTTATTCTCTTTTGGAACAAAAATGCAATGTTTTTTTTTTTTCCTAAAGGGATATCTTACAGAAGTTTATTAATTAAGGCCCCAGAAATAAGTAATCTGAGTATAGGTAATCTAATCCATTGTAATCAATTTCAGAATAACTAAAACTAATTGCATAGTTTTAGCCATCATTGTAAATACCTCAAGTATTTTAAGATTTCTTTAAATACTAACAAATATGTAAGAATGTTAAAAAAGAGAGACCTAAAATAAAATTATGTTTAATTCTTTAAATACAAGACTCTTGGATTATACTAATTGTCATAAGAGATTGCAACTCAGATAACTGATTTGTTATAGTCCTGCGTGAATACTAAGTATAATCTTCAGGGAAAGAAAGAGTACACGTTATTTCCAGAGTTTGGATTTGAGAGTATCTTTTAAAAAATAACCAAAATACAGCTGAGTAGAGGGAATTAGTTCTCGTGCTTTGAAGCACAACAGGGTAGTATGGTCAACAATTATGGTATACTTAAAAATAAAAATAAAGAATTCTGAACATTCTCTAAAATAAAAGCAAATGTTTGAAGAGATGAAAATGTTGCTTATCCTGATTTGATTACTATACAGTGTATGCACGTGTACAATTATTATACTGTACCCCATAAATACATGCAGATATTTTGTATTAATAAACATAAAGATCTTCAAAGCTGTGTACATCCATCAAACTCAGGTATCTAAAACAATACTGATGTTTCATTGACTTACTAACTTTTCCAACAGTTGAGATTGAACTCACAGCTTTTGCACTGGGTTACACCCCCAATGATCTTTTTTGTTTTAAAAAAATTTGAGTCAGAGTCTCACTAAGTTGCTTGGCTTGAACTTTTGATCCTTCTGCCTCAGTATCCCAGAGTGCTAGCACTATAGCCATGTGTCGCCATACCTGGTGGAAATATTTTTTAATAAAGATCACAATAATAGTTACCACTAATAGGACATCCATTGTATGCTAAGTACTTCACCTACATTAATTTAATTTTTCCAAAGACAGATAATATTTCCTGTTTGAAAATGAGGAAACTGGTATGCAGAGACATCCAAGTCTTCTAACCCTAGTTCTTAAAACCAGGACTCAGTGTTTCTTGGATTGCCAAAAGGTCCATTCTATAGTTTAAAGTAGAAATTATAAAAGGCGCCACTGATCATTTTTCTTTTAAATTCAGCTTTATTTAATGTAAAAATTTGACAAAATGTGTTGAATTGTTGGAAATGTTCATGAAAACTCTAAATGTTCCCCAGTGTGATAGAAGAGGGCCGCAGACCTCCTGCGTACTGTGCTCTGCATCCTATGGAAGTTTCCAGAAAATTAGAGAGATCGGAAGACAGTGATTAGGCCTAGGGAACTGTCTGTGCAAATACAAGGGAGAATTTCTGATTTCAGCTTCCTTTTGTGCAGGAAGGGCGATGCTAGGATGGCGCCAAAGTCACTGTCTTCCAGGTGAGAAGGTGACATATGCTTCTATGAGCAAAGTGAGTCCCTGTCACATACAGAACAAAACTAACATGGGTGCTTGATGAAAAGGCAGTGAATAATGTGCATTGCACATCGTTCTTTCTTGCATGTCCATCGTGAATGAATTATTGGATTTGTAATACATGTCTGCAAGTTTCCTCCTAGATTTTACTTCCTTGCTCAACCATTAAATGGAATATGCTCTGTTGTACATTACAATACCCATTCAGGGCCCCATCACGATGATACGTAATTGAACATTTATCAAAACCCAGAGAAAAGACTGTTAAATGTTATAATCAACATTTAAGACATGAAAAATTATCATTAAACTTTATAGTACAATGAAAAATCATGGGAAACACTTAATATGCTCAGTATCTGAAATTATTGCTTGGATAATATAGACATGCAGCTTCTTTGTGTATGACTCATCTCATCCGTTCTCTTCCTTTTGCAAAGTATTGGCCACTATAATTCTTTTCCGGGTGATATTTTCTACACAAACAAAAATCAAGCTCTGCAAACTTTCATTCCTAGAAAAACATTTTCTGGTTTCCTCCAAGTTAGGAAGAAACTTCCTAATGGAGTCCCCCCAAATTGAGAGATTGTTTTCCCACAGTCTAAAATATGAACTCCAGGGATTACTCAGATAGATATTATTATAGGAAAACCAGCTGCTTCAAACAAGTTTCATACCATCCCCCTAGTTCCCTTAATGGAAATCATGTGCCAATAAGTCATGGGTCTAAAGTGAATTGAACAATAAATGTTGGCTTTCCAACGCAGTGCTTAACATGAAGTAGGTGCTCACCAAATAATTTTTTTAGAATAAAAGAATGAATAATGAATATTTAAAAAATCATAATGTAGGTAACACACAAAATGTGAGTCACACCTACTACTTTAAAGCTTTGTTATTTGGTGATGTTTTGTGTTTCAAAAGCGCTACAGCCTGCGAAAACCAGAAAGTACTTTGATTCAGTTTTCCTGTTGTCTGGATGTTATTCTAGTGCTGGAAATCCACAGAGGAAAGACCACAGAGCCCAGTTTAAGGAATTTCCAGTGAAGCTGTGTTGGAGAGAGCATTACAATCACTTGGAGCTTTGCTTTATGCTGCTAATCTATTGAATAAGACAGTAGTATTTCAGCATAGAAATAGAAGACAGAAGAACAACCATGTTAACTATCCTGTATATACATATATACAAAATTTCTCCTTCTTTCCCTTCTCTTTTCCCACATCCCAGAAGCTCTTTACTCTTCAGTGGTTTCCTATCATTCTATTTTTATGCTGAAAGAAACTGTCAATGAGTCTTTGGTTGACCAGTATTGCATGTCTATATCTGTTTTCATGAGAAGCCACTTTGAAGATATCAATATGTAATACAACCACCATTGTTAATTCCCTACCACTTTGTTTGTAACTCTGTATTGTCTGTATTGTGCTTGTGATATGTTGTAAAATGTTGTATGTCTGTTAATGTTTCCCTCCTTTTATCTTTAAAATTAAAAAAAAAAAAAGACAGTAGTATTTCATGGTGTGGTTTGTGTGGCTAAAAGTACATCCCAGACTTTTTTTAAACTCACAGTGCAAGCAGTTGTTAATGTAGGAAGCTGAACTAAATTAGTTTATAAGAATATTAGTGCAACAGCCCAACTGGCTAGAACACTGACATTTACAGATTTGAGATGCATTTTAATTTGGACTCCTATCCAACCTACCAAGAGGGCACACAAAGAAGATGCAGAAACAGAGCACAAAAGGTAAGAATGCACTAAGAACACGTGCTGCTCAGTACCCTGTCTTGGTTTCCCAAGAGTGCAGCCTCAGATTGTTTGCAATTTAATCAGCATAGAAAATTTTACAGGTTAGAGGAACCAGTAAGGACTCTCAGTCATTGCAGGGCAAGAACTAAATCCATACTGAAGATGTAGGGGACTGTCACACGTGGGTATTCTTGGGCTTGAACTTCTTCTGTCTTGTTTGCTTTTCTTTCTTACTTGGGCCTACATATAAATTTTGCCGTAATACCCCTTGGCTCTTTGCATGACAAGATCAAAAGGAATTACCAAGAAGAGTGTGCACCTGAGGTAAAACCTAGAAATTTGCCCAGAGGATGTTGGGAGAGCAATTTAAACTTTCTATAATGAAAGGTTGTTTTTTTGTTTTGTTTTTTTGTTTTTAGGATGAAGAGCACTTTCTTATAAGACAGCTGGAAGAGACAGAGGACAGAATACCTGTGCTAGTCAGCTTCCTGTCACTGTGATCAACTTATGAAGAAAAGACTGACACTAAGGCACAGTTCTGGAGGTTTTAATCCATCATGAGTTGGCTCTGTTGATTTGGGCGTCTGGTGAAGTAGAACATCATGGCTGCCAGTGTGTGGTGGAGCAACACTGCTCATGGCCAGGAAGAAGAGGCCAGGGCTGCACAGTCTCCTTCTGGGGCACATCTCCATCGTGAAGACCCTCTCAGTAGGCCCTGCCTCTGGAATGTTCCAGAACCTTCTGGCAGCACTGCCTCAGACATGGGATTTTAACATATAGAGATTTGTGGGATGTGTAAGATTTAAACTGTAGCAGCATGTACAGGGCACCTTCAGTCACTGATGACATACAACAATTTTAGGACCACCATAAGTAGAGATCCATGATAAGATGAAATGTTTGTCACTTCAACTGCAATTTGATGGCTGGAATTGAGTTATAGCCTTCATCTAGCACTGCAAACCAAGTGGCAAACTCAGCATTGCCTTTTTTTTCTAATAGCAGTTGCTAACTACAATCTGGCTTTTGGCTATTAATTTTCTCTCCTTCATTATTAGATACTCTTTTCTCTTCTTTTTGTTTTTATTAAAATGATGAAAAAAATCAACAACAGTTTACTCTTTACTGGGTAATTTCACATATAATATCACATTCTATCTTCTTAATGATCTGTGGTATTATTATTCTATTTCTCAGATGACACACTGGAGCTAGGTGATAACAAGAAAGTTGCCCCAGATCCTTCATGTGATGGTGCTGGCTTGTTGCTTTTTCTACCACACCATCTTTTACTGCACCCCTACTTTCTACAGTTTTGGAAATTGGTTGATTTTTACCTAAACACATAAATGAGCATGGGATATCTGACTTACAGTGGATAAGGTCTGAACTTGGAAAAAAAAAATACTGTGAACACACAGTTGCACTCTCTAGAATCTAAATCTCTAATCTCTAGAGCCCAAAGGATGGACTCAGCCTTAAAATCCACAAGGGTGTAAGAGCTCCTGCTAAATCTATCATCTCTGACTTTAGAACACAAGTTGACCAATTTTGTTCCCCCAGGGATACATTTTTAACTGTTTTAACAGAGAGAACTTCCTTTGAATGTCAGCCCGGTGTCCGCAGATAGGAAGAGCCTATGCCCTATGTAGCCATGAAAGGGAACCAATCCAACCTCAAATTACTACCCCCTTCCTTTGTTTACCTTCCGGTAATTGATCACATTGGATCAGAAGGCAGTTTTTGAAATTCTTCTGGCTGGCTGAAACCCTTGAAGGTTTAAAGACCATTTTTTTCTTCATTACACCAAAAACCATTACAAAGAGTAGTGAGCCATTTCTCTATTTTCTTTAAAAAATTTTAAATACGTACTCTGTCTGAATGCTCACCCATATTATAAAAGCACTGAAATCAAATAACCATGGTTGATTTGTGGCCTTTGATTTTTATATCCATGCATGTTTAAAAAAGAGAGAGAGGGGAAAACCAAACATGTGTGCTGCCTTTTAATAAAGATCATATTAAAAATTCAATAAATAGCAATATCTCTGATCTCTTAACAAAAGCTTCTGGTGTACAGGAAATTAAATAAAAAAAAACCCTTGTTAATCCTTTTTGATTTCTGTACATTGTAGCTAGAAGCAGAATTCTTTAACTCACAGATTTCTCCTTTTTTCCCCCATTTTTTTTTTTTTACATTTTTTTAATCTTTTCTTGCACAAACGTTGTCTGGGCAACACTATAAATGTGGCTTGGTTCTTGGAAACATTTAAAAATGAAGGAGGGTGGGCTGCAGAGCAAGGTGTTGTGTCATTGTCTCATCCCAGTGGCCTTGCAAGGAGGAATCCACCTCGAACCAGGTGATAACCTGATAGACTTTATCTTGTCTTCCGCCGGCCTCCCTGAAGCCTGCCAACACTTCGGCTGGCTGTTAGGCATTTTAAATATTCCCCCTGAGTCCTAACCTCACCCCCTTTCTCTTCTTGTCAGCTGGAATGTCTCAGAGCTGTCAGAAGCTTGTTGCTTATTGATGTTTCCGTGTGTTTTATGTCTTTTCTGAGATATGACAGGCCCTGACACAGTGCTGATTTCAATCAGGCTGCTTCTGGAGAGGCCTAAGATTTTTAGTTGCATGATCCACGTCTCGAGCATACTTCAGAGGCCTCTGTCTAATGAAAATGTTTCAGGAGGCTGAAATAAAAGCCCTGTGCTCAACAAACAGCAGCTGAGGAATTCACAAGGTTTGAAAAAAGCACGTGTGCACGCGCGCGCGCACACCCCGGCAATGCCCCCACCTCCTGCTTTTGTTATAAGAAAGGCAAGAACAGAAAGTGACCTTGTGAGCCAAAGGTTCTGACACTGAATCAAATCCCTTTAGACCTGAACTGACAGGCTGGGCCTGGCTTTAGATTACGTTATCACATCTGAGAAGGGGACTTGTATGTTCCTCAGGATTCCCCACATGTGAAGAGCTGGCGATTGTACCCTTGCTGCCTATTAAGTCAAGTTCTGCTGTCTTGTTGCGAATGAAAGCCTATCACACACAGAGGGCAGCAATAAAGGGCAGAAAAGCAGCCAGCAATGGAAATCAGATGTGGAGCTGGCAGTGAACACGTTTCTGTTCTTTACAGCGCTAGGCATCAGAAAATTAAGAAAATTTTTGGCAAACTAGGGGTGATTTCCTGAAATGTCTACTGATATCTAAGTGATATCTAAATTTGTATCATGTTGACCATATTTCAGGCGAGGTGTGTAAGAGACTGTAGATACCAAAGACATTTTACTTAGCTGGTATGAGCATGTTCTTTTGAAGGGCACTATCGAATTCATTTCCAAGAACCTGAGCAAAAACATACAACACTTAGGTTTGTGCATGTGTCTGGCAAGTTGTACAAACTTGATCTAGTCAAATGCCCTGTTTGTATCTATTTCAGAAATTTAAAATAGGAATGCTGAAGTCTTTTATTTCTTGAAAGAAGGGCATATTTTCACTTTAAAAATCAGGCAATTGGAATAAACGTTTAATGAGGCAATAAATCTCCAGTGATGAGGGTCAGATATTAAAAATTCCCAGCGACTGGTATTCTCCTATTTCATGAGAACCTAGTCCTTGTTGATTTGGAATTTGTAATTAATATTTGTAATGTTATTCCAGATTTCTTGAGAGAATAAAATAAACAACATTACACCGAGAGCATCTAGAATGAAAATATCTCTTGAAGAGTAAATATGTAAAGTATAACAGGCATTAATCCAAAAGTTCCCCCACCAAAGGAATAACCTTGAATTGATTTTCTTTGCAGGAGAAAGTGCAGTCTAGGAGAAAAAAATATGTAGGCTTAAGAGTTCATGCCCCTGAAAGCTGGCTCTTGGGCAAAATGTGTACCCCATGCTTTGTTCATTTCTGCTAACATTTAAAGAGTGAAATTTTACATTAGAATGTAGATTTTCAGCTTCTTTGGAAAAGTTGCCCAGTCTGGAGGTGGTCATGGTCAGCTGCCCCTGCAGCTCTTGGGGACCACACCTATTTTTGTCTCCCCCATGGTTGGACTCAGGCCTTTGTAGTACCCAGTTGAGAAATGCTGATTTTGAGTCAGACAGACTTGTATTTGGATTTCAGCTCTGCCACTTGTCAGCTGTGTTGCTGTAGACATCTAACTTAACTGTTGCCGCTTTTCTCAGCAATGTGAAGAGTAAGTCTTACTTCAGGTGTTATTGGGATGATTAATTGACATCATAGAGGTAAAGTTTTCAGCTTGTTAAAAGCCCTTAGTAAATACTCACTCCATCTCTCATGCCTTCCTTTTAGAAAACAGACCACTGTTTTAAATTTTGTCCCCAAGTCAAGTTTTTGACTGTGCTATCTGAGTTAGAATTTCAGTGTTTTCTGTTAAAAAAAAAAACACCTCTGCCTCTAAGTCATACAGAGTGGAAATTACCTCTAAAAAAACTGTTCTCCACCACCATTCCATTTTTAAAATGTTATGATATTTTTAACAATATTAATATAATAACAATAGCATGTGTTTATTGGGTTAGTCTGTATTTTATGACTTAGTATCGAATTTATGGCTTGTTTCTACCAGTACTGTCACTATTAATTTTTGTTCCCATTTTTTTCATCAGCTAGAACATTGTCACAGAACTATTGCCTGCCCGTGATAAGCAGCCTCTGCTTTTATTATTTCAGGTCGGCTTATCAACAGTCAACACATCTCCCCAAATTATGTTTTTTAAGGAAAAAAAAAAAAAACTATGTTATCAATTTAACCCCTTGGTGGCCAAAGAGCCCCTTCCTTCCAAGCACTCGTGAGAATTTTGGCGGGCTGCTCAGGGAAGTTAGGGGGTTAGGAAAGCTGTTCCAAAGAGAGCTGTCAGGGAGAACACACCTCGGGTGCTGAGAATACCTTTGCAGTGCGACTTTAAGATATAGATTTATATTGCTCCTGACTGGTGACCCAGCCCTTGCAGACAAGGCCCCAGAGCTGGGGTGCCTAGTGACCCTTAGAAAGGCTTGTTGAGACAGAAATCCCAGCCAGGAGCTCCCAGAGATCAGGGCCCTGCCAGCCTCTGAGAAAATGACTGCCAATTTGGCCGAGTCTCAGCTGACTGCATGCCCAAGAGGGAAGGGTTGGCGGTAATAAAGCAGTTTAGCGGAGAAAGATATTGCTTCAAGCTCCTGAAGCTTCTACTCTATTTTATGACAACATTACTCACTCACACTTCCACACAGACACACACTCACACGTACAAACACACATGCATATAGACGCACACCTGAGCACTCACATATTGCTCAGGATGGATATGATCGGTTGAGGGTTGTGGAAAGAATGAAATATTACAGTTCAAAGCTATGCTTCAAATCAGCCTAGGAGTGGCAAAGTAGTACGGCGTTTCCTTCTGGAACTGAGTCCTGAGGAAAAGCTTGGTGGTGTAACTCCAACAGGCTGGACTTGCCCTGAAGATGGGAGTTCTTTTGGGAACACGCTAATGAAATCCTGGACAGTTCTTTGTATATAATTTTCCCAATAACTGGGAAGAGAATTTGACTTTTGAAGATGCTTTAAGGATTAGAATTCTAAGAATCTTTTGCAACTTTCCCAAGACTGACGCTTCTCCCTGAAAACAATCCCCACTTACATACGCATATTTTTATAAGATGAAACACGCTATATACAACTATTACAGCAGGATGACATCTTAAAATTAATTATAACTACTAAAATTTGCCACTTTCAATTATTTGTGTTTTTTTTTGAAAGACAAGCTATCACACTTCTGCATATTCACAGTAAAGGAAGCAGGTAACGGCTAGGGATTTAAAAAATTTTTAATCTGATATTCCTGAATTTGAGGAGCAAATAACAAAGCTATTTTCCAACATCACAGTGAGAAAGATGTTTTGCTTGTGTTCCGACAGTGCTCCCTACATTAAGATCAACAGTTATTTATCAGGTGCCTGTTACGTCTGTGCATCGGGTGTGCCATTCTCCGGAGGAGAGGAAATATCATTGTTTCTACTTTGCAGAGGGTGATACTGAAGTTAGAGAAACTAAACAGCATTCTCAAAGCCAAAGGGTGAACATATGAGAAGGTGAGAGTTTGAATCCAGATCTTCTGATATTATGCCTCCAATTTTACTAAGCTTCCCAAGTTCACTATATACAAAGACTTTCCAAATGCTGAGGCTCTTTCTCGAAAGATTTTCTTACACAATTACCCCAGAGGAAGCTTGAGCATGTTGTGTACATATTCAGTGGAAGTACAATTAAAAAATGAAAGTATTAATTCTAGCTAACAACACATATACAGCAATAACAAATTTTGTAGAAAAGCTGGGTTTGCAGTATGTGTTGGGCAAATGGCTTCTAAAGTTGGAAAAGTAAAATGACTTTCAATTCCTTTTACACTTGTGGTTATTTCTTTTCCTATCTTTTCTAAGCTGAGCTTCAATTTCAAGATTTGTTCCACAAAACTTTGAGGAAAATGACCGTCTTTTCTCTCTCTTGTGAAAGTAAAGGCATCTACAATTGACTAATTACAGGGAGAATTGGGCATTCCATGAAGATTAAGGGCAAGCAGCTAATTACACCCACAAGTGGCTAACAGCAGCTACAATTAGCTGTTTATAGGTGCAATTATTGGTGAAGCCCATTTTGTACCCCAAAATAATTACAGGTGCAAAATCTCACATGCCGTTAGACATATTCTTTTTCAAAATGCTGGCCCAGTGCATGCACGCAGATTTCTTCATTCATTTGCCTAGATAGAGAAATAAACAGGGTGTTTCAAAGTCTGAGATGCCGAAATGGTGTCAACTTCTACACTGTGTGTTTCACTAATTTATTTTTATGTTTGAAAAACTGTAATTAATTTAATTCCTATGCTCTGTTAAAACTTCAAGCATTCGAGAAGTAATAACAGAAGAGAAAGCTACTAGGCAGAAGGCTGCTTTCTACTTTCGGGGGATAATTCAGTAATTGTTAAGCAAAATATATTAGAAAACATGTTTTGAGGTAAACAATGGCATATACTTAAATTGTGCCAATTGTGGAGTTAACTCCTTGATTTCAATGTCAGATCATTCACATCCTCTTTTTTTTTTTTTTTTTTTTTTTGGTTTTTCTCCGGTGCCGGGAACCGAACTCATGACCTTGCGCTTGCCAGGCAGGCGCTTTTGCCGCTGAGCTAAATCCCCAGCCCCCCATTCACATCCTCAATAGAAAGACATTTCTGGAATTCCTGTTACAGTTCAGGCTTTCAGTTTGGTTGTGTAGACTGGGAAGGAGAGGCACCCAGGGTGATTTCAAACTTACTCAACTTCTTGAAATTCCTTCCCTGCTCTAGGTTGCCCAGAAATTCAGGTAAATCCAGAGTTTACTTTTTGACAAAGAATTGACATAGGGTCAATAAATATTGTAAATATTTAAATATAAATTTTAAAAGCATGGCAGTACACGATATATTGCAACTAGTTCCCCTCAAAATATTCCCTCTCAGTTCAAACACTTATTCAAATATCATTTGCTCCACTTTCTGAAGCACTTCTGGAAGTCCTCTTTCATGAGTGTCTACTCATGGCTGCCTCAATGTCTGAATTGACTCAAAATGTCTGTGGAACTTTCTGTCAAATGAAAACATTATGGCACAGTGTGTCCTTGTCTGCCTTATTCACTGGAACTGGCACCGTGGAAATTCTGACTCTTCACCGAAGTCAAATGACTATGAGAGGTGAACTTTTAAAATTGATTCAGGATATTGAGCCAGTCACAACAGGGCAATAAAGATATGGAAAAAGGACTTCCAGAACTGCTTCAGAAATTGGCAACAACAGTGGGGTAAGTGTGCTTGAAGCAAGGGGGAGTGTTTTGAGGGAGATTAATGGCACTTTCTTTTACTCTTATAGTTTTTTTTCTCAATCTAAATATGTTCAGTATATATTTGGACCACAAACTCCTTGTCTCAATTGTGTTTATCCCAAACATAGGTACACATTTATCCCTGGACAGAAGACAAACTAGAAACAAACAAGAAACAGCCACCCTTGGCTTTCAAAAGTTTCTATTTAACTTGTAAATTATACAATAATATGAAAAGAGAAAAAATCACCAATGACTATGTTTTTACCTTTTCATATATCAAGAATAACAAAGCAAGTTCTAGTTAGGATATATTCCTTCTGGATCAATTCTATCTTTATTTCTTAAAGCCACAGTGAAAGCATAAAACCACAGATCCTTGGTCACTAATGAGGCATTTACCAGCTATAATGTCATCTGATTTTGAAAAGCCAAACCTGGAAGGCAAACTTGAAACAATGCATTTGCAATATATTCATGGCTATGTATTTTCAGAAACCAGTCAAATCATGAAAAATAAATTCCCAATCTTCCTGATTGAATCATCCAGAGACACTGTTGTTCGATCAGCAACTAGGATTCTTTGGAAGTGGAGAACTGAATTTAAGGATGCGAAATGCAATGATTACACTGAGCAGAACCACAGGACCATGATTTTAGGTCTGTCACTACAGAGTTTTTGTTTCTAATTGTACTTCTCATTGAACTTTTTGACTTCAGGCAGGGCATTTACCAGGCCAGTAAGATCTTTTTCTGGAGAATTATCATCTGAGACACCTTGAATATTTTGAACACCTTTTTGTTTTATACAGACCTGGTTTGCATGTTGGCTCCTCTAGTTACTAGCTTGGGGACTTCATGTAAGCTTTTCAGTAACTTGGAGATTCACATTCTTAATGCATAAAATTCTATACAATAGGGATAACAGTATGTTTTATTAGATTTCTCTCTCATAGTCACTTAAGCTTTTACTGAGCTACAACATTATAGTGCCTCTGTGACTTTGGGAAACTGGTTTAATTTCAATTTCTCAATCTGCAAAAGTGAGAGAGCAACTTCACATGGTTTTGTGAGGGGCACACGGCTTGATTAGGAAAAGGGCTTGGTTTGGTGCATGTTCTGTAAGTACTTGAAGAATGTGAATTGTGAGAAAAAAAGACAGAGAAGGAAGAGAAGGGGAAGGGGAAGAGGCAAGAGAAGAATAAGAATAAGAAGAGGAAGAGGAGAGGGGACGAGGAGGAAGGAGCACGAAGAGGAAGAAGAAAAAAGGAAGAGGGAAAGGAGGAGGAGCGGCAGGTTACTCTTAATTGATATCTCCCAAGTGATGTGTCTGCCCTGGGTTGGTCTCTGTACTTCAGATTCAGACTGGGGGTGTCATACGATATTTACTTATTATCCTTAGTACCTGAATTATAAGGAGGAGGAGAAGGAGCAGCAGGTTACTTCTCACTGAGTGTTGCCTATATGCTGCGGCATGGCCGGTGGGGGTCTGCGTGACCGCCTCTCCACTTCCTCATTGCCCTGGGCTCTGCCCAGACTGGTGCAGGCCCTTTGTTTTCAGTCTCTCTTCCCACACGGGGCCTGAAAAACTTGCCACCTTCTGTCTGTCTGGTCTGGCAAGGAATCCACATTTTCACCAGACACCTACCCATTTCCAGCGTCTGCTTGCGCCTCCACCTTCGGTATTACTCCATTCCTTCAGGGACTGTTTACTGAGTGGTGATAACACGAGGCGCTGTGCTAGGGACTGAGGATATGGAACTGAATGAAACACGTGTCTCTCCTTTAGTTATATTGTCCTGACTTCAGAGGGGAGACAAAAAATCAATCAATAAGCCGTCAAACAAATAGACCAGAAAATGGCAGGCGAGGTGGATGCCCAGAAGAAAATAAGAGGACAATACTGTAGAAGGACTAGGAGAAGGTGGCTTAGGAAATGAAGTCTGAGCTGAGACTTGAACAGGAATAGAGATGAGGCAAGATTAGAATCTCATGCCCATCAACTCTTGTGCCAGCCAAGTGCAGTTCTTATGGAGGGAACTACACTCCCAGTGGGGTGGGAACTCCTGGCTCCAGGGAAACCTACATTTGAGCAGAGCACCTGTGGGTAGCAGTCACCAACACACATCACTTACACAGATCTGTGAGGAAAACGAGAACCACATGCTGCAAGTATGAGCTTGGGTTTTGGAGAGGTGCAAAAGATTCGATTATTCAATCTACTATTTGTTCACAATTATCTGGAAAAATTTTCAGATTATTTATAATCTACCCCATTCATAAATGACACTATGCAGTATAAACAAATTTTAAAAACTTCCAAACGAAATTTGTTGTAATTTTACTTTGAGGGACAAAATAACAAGATGAAGTGCCTGCTATGGCTTGGGTTCCACTGGTTCAAATGGAAGGTTTGGTTTGGAGTTGAAAAAGTGGATTTTTTTTGCCTATGTATGGACTGAATTTTCCAAGATGTTTGTGAATGTGCTGAGACAGTTTATAAGACAGTATTTTTGTTATCATTCTTTAAAAATGTTCACCCCCTCCAAATCTTAACAATTCCTAACAGTAAGAGAAAAGGTGCCAGTTAACATTTTTATCTTGCCCAAGTGTCCAGGAAATGTCTGCCTGGTTTTATTTCAATTTTGGAGGAGGTCCTCTATCCTTTGGTAAAACCATGTATCTACTCTGTTGCTTAGCAGTTAATACAGACAACTGTGTGCAAACTCTAATATGGAAAACATATGAAGAGCACTTTCTAAATAAGCAGCCAGTTGATTATGAGGACCTCATGCCATTGCCTCTCCCATTCTGCTTTCTGAGGGAATGTGGGTGAGCGGGGAAGTCACCGCAGGAGAGAAGGGGAACAGGGCATTTGTGAACTTCACTGAGATTTTGCTTGAGTTTTGCTCTTACCTGAAGATTTACCCTAGACCTATGGATCCTTGTTTTTCAAAATGGTTCCTAAAATGAGCACCTTACAATGGAGTATTATCCAGCCACAAATACAGAATGAAGTCTGTCAAGTGCAGCAACATGAGTGAAACTGGAAAACACCGTGTTGAGTGACATAAGATAGGCCCAGAGAGACAAATACTGCATGTCTTCACTTACGATTTCAAAGAAGTAGAGTAGAACTGAGGTTAACAGAGCCTTGTATGGGTGTAGGCGAGGAAGGGGTGGAGAAAGGATGATGAATGGGCAGAGGTGCAGTTGGACAGGAGGAAGAACTTGGAATGTTCTGCAGCACAGAAGAATAACTATGGTTGACAGCAATTAACTGAATATTTCAAAATAGTTTGTAGGAAGGATTGCAAATTTTGCAACACAAAGAAATGATGTATCTCCAAGGTGATAGATATGCCAGTTATCTTGATTTAATAGCTACAAATACTGTATGTTGTTCAAATGCAGCACTGTACCCCATACGTATATAACATTGCTATATGTCAATTAAAAATATAGTTCAGAATTGCCTGTGGCCCCCTCTTCACTTTTAATGGTTTTGTAGGAGGAACATTGCTCTGATGATTGCACATAACGTAGAATTTGATGTGAAATTTTGCTCTGAGTCCCATTCAAGTGTTCAGCAGCGAAGATTATGCCCTTCACAAGGACATAATTGCAAAGGTGGTGACATCTACAAGGTTATCCTACAGCATGAACTTACATGCACATTATTGTGGGTGGCCACCTCCATGCCTGCCCCAAAATCATCTGGGAAGGTTGAAATGACCTCATCAGCCCTAGTTATTCTGATTTCATGGTCTGGGATGGAATAACTAAATTGATTCACTTTTTAAAAAAGTGTTCCAGATTATTCCAGTATTCAGTAGCTTGAAGGCAGTCTGCATTGGAACTTTTAAAATATCAGAATGTTTTTAACAAGGCTTATTTCTCTTATTATCCAATTTTAATGACTTGAAATGACATTTTTTTATCAGCCACTGCAGATGAGGAATAGAAAAGGGCCCTGTTATCTAATAAATTGTTGCATCAAGCTTGCTGTATGTAAACATTCTGAAAAATATAATAAAAACACCTCCTAGACACAGTTGCTAATCTCTGATGCCTCAAATGCTTTACTTTCTGTAAATAAGCCAAATCTCATAACCAGACTTTGGGTTATTTAATTTCATAGACTCTCAGGTATGCTACTGAGAAGTGATCATTTGCAATGCATGGGCCAATGGGTTTCTGAAATTGCAAACAGTTTACCTAGAAGTGTTGCTGAGAACACTGTATTTGACTGTCAGGTACAAAAAAAAAAATCCCTGAGAGGCAAACCCCATGCTCCCCTGGGTTTGCGCTGTCAGTTCAGCCCCTGGAAGGTGTGTCCATGGTTGTTTATCTCAGGTAGCAAATAGAGGACACTATATGTTTTCATCATTTATCTATGAAGATTCGGATTAAATTCAAATCCTGCTTAAATACTGAATTGCTATTTTTATTTTAAGACCTAGTAGTGTTTGTCAGTTCTTTGGGAAATGAATTTAGGTGTGTGAAAAGAGATAAGCAGCAGTGTGTGAACTTCTCTGCTTGACCACTGAGCAGACATACTATGGATAATTGGCTATTGCAGGGCAGATTTTCCCACCACAGTCTTTTATAAAAGTGTTTCAGTTTCACTGAAGGGAGTACTGAAGGCATGGAATCCAATTGTTATGGAAGCCCATTTTGCGTCTCTCAATTATGAGACAAGAACTAAGTAAAACTCTTGGGTTTTACACACATAGTTTTTTAAAAAAATTAACTCTTAGGTAAACGGCCAAGTGCCATTTATTACAGATGAAGGATAGTTTCCAGCTGAGAAGGGGCTTCCTAAGTACTTTGTGAAATATACCCTTTTCCACCTCCTAAAACACTTCTTTTTTTTTTTTTTTTTTTTTTTTTTTGGTTTTTTGGTTTTTCTCCGGTACCAGGAACCGAACTCATGACCTTGCGCTTGCCAGGCAAGTGCTTTTGCCGCTGAGCTAAATCCCCAGCCCCCTAAAACACTTCTTTAAGTTTGGTCCTCAATTCACCTTCTGTGGGGTGCTTTTTAAATGCAGATTCCTTGAAGGTATTGGCTCAGGTGCTCTAGAGTAAGGCTTGGGGATCTGTATTCTCAGCAGGCCCTTTAATGAATGTACTTAGAATGGAGACAGAAGAGCTTCACTAAAAATGAAACTAACAAAGGAAATGCGACAAATGCCTTTTGTTTCCATAAATCCCATATGACTGAAAAAAGATCTCTAGATTCACTTTGAGGCCGGTCCTTTTAGGGTCACGATTCTACTGTGTATTCGTCCAGTAGCTTCCTATTGTTCATCTTGGGATCCTAAAGCAATAGGAGCAGTATTATGCATTATGAAAAACAATTCTGAACCACTGTTTGGAAACAGTCTGTCCACGAACCACAAAATATCAAGAAATAATAAAAGATATAATGGCATAATACAGACATTAGAACCTCCCTGTGACTTTTCTGACTATCAATACCTGCTTCTCCCAAGGCTGTGCATGGGCTCCAGCTTCAATACACTTCAGGAAATACTTTTTCTGGTGTGATTATAGTTTTTATGTGTGCCTGCCCTAAAATAATTGGATTTCCTATTTCATATTTAAATTTGATTTTTTTTTACTTGCTATTGTTTTGTCAGCCTTGAACATCTACTTTATTTTCTAGTTCTTGCACTAAATTGTTTATATTTGAGTGCAAAAATAAGACCTCCACTTTTATGCAATGATTTCCTGACACACAGGCTTTTCAGAAGTTGGTTTGAAAGTTTAGAACAAATGGGGTGTCCTAAAAATCCCTAATCTATAACACTAAGCCAGTTAAAACAAGTAAAAATTACTAGAATGTGAGTGAGCAGGCTCCTCTGAGGACTTTATCTTCTTTGTAATTCACCATATAAATAACCCAGTGCCATCATTTCACCATTTTACCATTTGCAAACAAGTTTACATTTTACAAAGTCATTCTTGTGTCCTTCCTGGCTAGAACCAACATAGGAAGCTGAACACTATTATATGTGGGATGGAAAGATAATTACATATTGGTCATATCTTTGAGATCATTCTGCCTATCTATTATCTATCTGTCTATCTATCTATCTATCTATCTATCTATCTATCTATCTATTTATCTATCCATCCATCCATCCATCCGGGTAACAGTCAGTATACTTACTGAATTTGTAGTATGTATCAGAAACTGTGTGTGGGCCAGAACAAGCATGGGATGGTCTCTTCTGAATCTGATAATCTACCACAGGAGAAAAGCAGTTAAATAAGACTTTATAATGGAATATTACAAGTGTGATGTCAGAACTAGAAGAAGGGCCTATTACATGGCACAAAGCTCCGAGGCCTGCCAACATATATCAGAACTTCCTATCCACAGGACCAGTGAGTCTGTGCTGAGACCTGAATATTTGTAAGGAGAAATGAGAGGAAACTTAAACTTACCTGGACAAATGCAACATTCAAATATGATTCAAGAAGTGACTGAAAGAAGAAAAATTGGGGAAGGGTAATTAATGATCTATCAATTTTCAGTGGGTTTAGTGCTTTTCAAGCTAAGTATGATGTGAGTTTTAAAAAGGGGATGATCACTTTTCAAACAATAATGAATATAAAAATCACTTGAAGATCATGTAAAACTGTGGATTTTAATTATGTCTGTCTGAGAGGCATGTCTTCTTGCAGATTTAATAAACATTCAGGAGATGTTAATGCTACTGACCTGAAAACCATCCTTTGAGTAGGAAGATTTTGGACTAATCCATGTCAAAGTTTTTCAACACAGATTATGAAGCTAATAGAAACTTAATTTCAAATTCTACTAAGATAGGGAAATGTTACTTAAAATTTGAATTAAAGAATGTATAAACAAATTGAATTTGGCAGAGTATTATAAGAATAACTTACCATGACTAATAGAAATTCAAAAAAGATTCAGTGCTTGGACTTTTACCAACATAATTAATTATATCAACAAATATAATTCCTGTAATCAATACATGCCAGAAAAGCAATTTCTAAAATTCAGTAATTATTACTACTAAAATCTTTATCACAAAAATTTAATTAAGTGATAAATATATATAAAAACCAACAATAAACATCAAAATATATGGTGAAATACTGTAAATTTCATAATGTTCAGATATGCTACATAGATTCCCCATATTGTTACAATTACTTAATCCTTTTGGAAGTTTTAGCTAATGTAATAAAGCAGGAAAATAAAATAACTATTAAGTTTGTTACAGAAACAGAAGAAATGATCTTTTTTGGTAGGAGATATAGTAGAAAGCTTGGTTAACCTAGAAGAACCTAAAGGAAACATTAATAAGATGATAATATAATATGAATAATTAGAGTTAATAAAATATAGACATTCTTACCATCTCAATTATAGCAATAATTAATTGAAAGAGGAAAGGTTACAAAAAGTACATCCATGATGATATAATAGGGAATAAAATTTAGAGAAATATTTAACAAGAAGTCACAGGATTTAAGTGCTGAAAATTTCAAAATCTTATTAGAAGTCACAAACAAGACACCAATTAGAAAGCATAATATTTAATTAGATATTAATAGTAGTAATGATATTAATAATACCAATAGCCAAAGGTAATGATTTATTTTATATTATTGTCCAACATTAAACTCTCTCCAATTGATAGATTTAATATAATTCTAATTTGAATTCTAATGCATTGTTGAGGAAGCAGCAGAAGGAGTTTGAGGTTCATGTAGAAGAATAAATATTGAAATGTGTAATAACATTTTTGAGATGAAAAATGTATAAAAATAAATTTATGAACATTTGATGAATAATTGAATACATATAGAGTAGGAAGAGGATCTCTTAAGATGCTGAGCGAGCCCAGCAGTCAGAATGGAAAACTGACATAAAGAGGCAGATCTGTTTGCCTCACATATGACAAATAATTAGCTGACCTGGTCCTCCAGTCTGTGAGAAAACAACTCATTAGAAAAATAGGAAACAGGGATTAGTATTGAGTAAAAAGGCGGGAATCATGACAGCCAATAAACTTGGTAGAAGACGCTGAATTTGTCTCATGATGAGAGATCTATGAGTGAAAATAAGGCACAACGCCTTTATTATCCTTTTTGGTAAATGAAAACAGAAACAAAAGCAACATGAAAAGGTGTGAGTAAATGGATACTCTCATATCTTGTTGATAGGAGCACAAATCACATTTTTGGAAAACACTGAAGATACATGTTCTATTTAAAGGCATTTATGTCCATTGACCAGCAAGTGTAAGGTTATAGTAAGGAAGTGTGTCTATCATGCCACTGAATTAAAATTTATAGTTTTGAAGAGATCTTCAAGTTATCTGCATGTATATTAAAATTTGAAAAGCATTGCTATAAACAACACAATAATTATCCACCTTTTAAATATTGCATCACCCTGAATTGAAAGTCGTTTGCTAGTGGCACCTACTAAAAATTGATAGGTCATGGTTCTAGTGCACAGCAGGGTGCCTACAGTTAATGAGCATATATTATATATGACAAAATAGTTATAAGAGGAGAATTTGAATGTTCTCAGCACAAGAAATGAAAATGTTTGAGGTGGCTGACACACTGCCCTTTGATTCTTACACAATGGTCATGCATTAGAATATCACATTTAAAAAAGTATCACATTGTATGCCAAAAGTGTGTAGTTATTTTTTTCTTAGTGAAAAATAAAACGAAATGTTACAACTGCATGTGTCTTTGGATGGAATGGTCCCATATTGGTAATCAGTTCTTCAAAAAGAAAGGCATCAATATGTAAGTGTTTTCATACAGTAACATTTGTTTTAGCATTATTTTTCACTTGCAAGGGAGAAAAAAAGAAAGATAAAAGGAAAACTGAATATTCAGTAATAGAAAAATAATTTAGTAAATGATGATATATGTACAACATGGAAGATATTGTAGCGTAAAAAAGAGTGTGGTGTGTTTTTTCATTTGATCTAGATAGGGCCCATGACACTGTAAATTAACAAGAGCTAATTGTACAGTAACATAATTAATGGGATCCTGGTTTTAGAAAAAAATCAGTCTTTACATATGTGTATATATGAAGTGTGGATAAATTCAGAAAAGGCTCTTTGGTCTGGATAATCCCAAAGGATTAAATAATGCAGGGCTTTGGGGAAAGTAGATGAGATGGCTTAAAATAATAGCATTGTAATGTCCAAAAATAATGTCCATTGGTCAGTAAGCATAAAGTTACAGTAAGGAAGTGTATCTGTCATGCCACTGAATTAAAATTTAAGTTTTGAATTAAAATGTATAATGCTCACCAATGGCCCTTATTCTTTAAAATAATAGCAATCATTGCAACAAATCTCAGTACAAACAGAAAAGAAGGATTAGCCATTCAATAAGGGCAGTAGGATGAAGAGAAAGGAGGAGGAAGGACAGCAAGTGGGAACATGTTCCGTCTAGGGGGACTGGCCCTGAAAAACTCCTGAGGCAAAGATTAGAGAGAGTTAAGGGTGAGAAGATTACTGAACAGCATCAAATTTGGAGTAGTTTGTAAACCAGGTGTGTGAATTCGGCTCAGTTCGGAAACCAGTGATAAGCAGCTGGTTGCTTTGAAAGAAGGTACAGACCTGATCAGATCTGAATTTTGGAAGTGACCATTAACAGTGGCATGAAGGGGAAGCTTGAGGATGGCAGTGAATGAAAAATGGTAACCAGTAGGATGGCAGCTACAGTAAGCTATTTGAAAAGATCCGAGGTCCTAGGCAGGGCAAAGAGAGGCTGAGACAGCAGGCAAACATATCAGGACAACTTTTGGAGGTAAAGCATAGATACCATTATGATTCCTTGGATGTGGATATTTAGGGATAGAAAAGAGTCCAAACTAGGTGTGACGCAGTCTTGGAGTGAATACAGTGGAGAAAGTGAAGGATCAGGAAGCAAGGAGAGGCCAGTGTGGAAACTCACAGCCTCTCTCTGGGTGGGCTCACTAGGCCTTGCTGCCCATTCCTGCCTGGCACACTCAGCCATCTCGGCTGACAGGAGACACCCTCGGAAGCACTGACACCATTTGGACCGTCCAGTTCTGACAGGCTAATTCAAAGCTCATTTGTGGTATTCAGACTGGCAGCGTGTCCATCAAGGTAATTTCTAGCAACAGGAGCCATCCCAGTCCCGCGAGGGGGGCCTGGCCCACGTCGCATAGCTTCCAGAGACGAGCCCCAGCCTGGTGGAGCCTGGGCCACAGGGATGCAGGCTGAGCACTTTCCTCCACTCAGAGGCAAACCTGCGTTATCAGTGTCTGCCTAGCAACGGAAAGGTGACACTCGGGGCCTTCGTTTCAACCCATTTCCTCTTGATGAGAGGAAGGGATTCTCCTGCGAGTTATTACCTGAAATAATACCATATGGTAAAATGTAAACAACATCTGCATATTCATGTAATAATTTCATCTGTTTAATTAGTTCCAGCAAAGCAGTTTACCCTCTGAGGCCCTTGCTGTCAGCTCGGCGCTCATACATCCAGGACTGGCTGTCGGGCTTGACAGGCTTCTATTGTTCATTCTCTGCTTGCACCTCTGCAGTTACTGTAAGTGAATCTTCTCAGGGGTGGGACGTCAGTCCCCACCGATCGGCGTATCTAGGGGCAGGCGGGGGAGAGCTGTCAGCTTGGCGTAGGGGTACTAAAGACAGACTTGACAGATCAGGTGATGGTGAGGGAAAAAAGAGAGATGAGATTATTTATTCCTTGTACTTTCCTAATTTGGATGTGAGCTTAGATGAGCCTCCTGGTAAAGAGGTTTTAATTCCTTGCACCATGACCCCAGCGGAAAATGTCTAAGTCGGACCAACAGCAGAGCAGAAATGGGATCCTCCTGACATTTCCCTCAATCTCAGGCCATTTGACAGCACATTTGTTGAGCTAAATATGAAGCCATAGAGAACGACGCAAATATGCCCCACAGGCTCACAGAACTGTGCCGGCATCCATTGATAAAGGGATGGAACGTTTGAAATGAATAAACACCCACATGCACATGCATTCCTGCCCGCAGGTGCACGTATGCACAAGTAGGAACACACACACACACACACAACATGGAAATGTCAGGCTACACTTTTAAAATAAAGGAGTTTGTTTATTCCCCTTTAGCAAGATTGGAAATGATCTTAAAGGTCTTCTAAGTCATGCTTTTCCTGTGGATCTTGTTAAAATGCAGGATCTGATCCAGTAGGTTTGGAGGGTTCAAGGTTCTGCGTTTCTAACCTGCTCCCGGTTGACTGATGCTGATTCTTCTGGCACACAGAGCAAGTCCATGAATAGGGAGGCTGTAGACACCTTGCTCATTTTGTAGATGAGAGCAAAGACCAGATAGCTAATGTGACATGCCCAAGGTGAGCCAGTTTATTAAAGTTGAAACCAAGACTAGAATTCTCATTTTACTTGAAGCCTTAGGACTCTTCACAGGTAGGCATTTTTGTTGATTTTTGTTATTGTTGTTTTTATTTTTACCTGTTACACCAGCATAAAAATCATCAAACTGATTTTCCTGAGAAGTAGCTAGTGGATTTGAGTTGCAGTCTACTTTTGCCTCTCAATGACAAACAATTTCTTTTTATCTTCTGAGGTCAAGTCGAAGTTAAAAAAAGAAGTTACAAACTTGATTGTGGTATTTGAATCATCTCCATACAGGAATTCCAGGACATACTTTGAAAGGCAGAGTTTTAAAATCAAAGAATCTCAAGTCAACTAGAAGCTATGTCATCTTAAATCAGGATTTGAAAGGACTGTGGAGATTTATTTTTTCTTTGATATCCCAATTAATTCATTGTCCAAATTTAATTTGATCATCTTTTGTAATAGAAAAAGAACTGAGTTTTGTAACAATAAGCTGAATGTTGTATATTTCTTTCTTAAATTGACCCAACTTGTTTCAGATATTTAGGTGTGATTCTTCCCTTGGGAACCACCACACCAAAAATTAGATGAAAAATTAGTATTTCTCCCTAAAGAAGAGGTGATCTCTGGAAAGATGAAACCATAAAGATAAAATGGAGTGCTCCATATTCATCTTTAAAAATGATGTCATTTTAAAGAATATTTCTAAATTCACTATGGCCACTTCATCATGAATCTGGTTTATTTTTATCAAAACAAAATTCTGCTTTAAATATGGGACCTGGCTGGCCCTCTGTCTTTGCTTCGTCAGTAAATACTGGGCAGACTCATCCTTAAGCTAGCTACAAGCTGTGACTTAGTTGTCCCACTGCTCTGCATTTGCAGTGTTTTTTTCTCTTCTAGTAAGAAATTATATAACTAATGCAAACATTCTTTCCCTTCAAAGTACAATAAAATCGTTCTTTGAAGTTTCTCCTTCCATTAAGTGGCTCATATGTGGAGAATTTTATGCAGTCCTAAAGTGATGCCTGAATTAGCACTCTGAAAAGTCAATTATACTTTTAAAGCTACTGTCTATAATTGTTATGGTTTCCTTCTGCATGTATCCAAATTGTTTCTAATGGGCATTTCGGGGCATGGAGGTTAATGGTATCTTGGTGAAGCAAAAAATGCTGGCCAAAGCAGGGTTAATTTATCAAAATAACTTTACACGGTGTTGTTTCTAAGCAATCGTAGAGCTTTCCAAGTCTATGTAAGTCATCTCTGGTCTTTTGCAGTGGTTTTAAACAGGAGCATAGTATTGTTCTATGTTGACATTGATGTTTCAGATAATTTGACTTTGAATTTACCCAGCTTAGTTTCATTTCTACTTTTAAAAATGAAAAGAATCCCTATCAACCCTAACCCTGGATCTAATTAAGCTATTTTTGATGTCTTGTTCTGTCAGTCCCTGCTCTCCCCCAACCCCTAATCTTGACAAGGGAAACATGCATGTCCCTATTTGCTGGTCTCTGACTAATCCAATGGTGTTAACCATGGCATTGGTCATGATCAATAACTAATTATTAAACCAGCATTTCTTTCCAGGGCTCCTTGTTAAAAAATTGCTTTTGGCTGAGAAAGAAGGAAAAAGGTCGTCACTTTGACGTGGTCTCAAGTCTTTCAAAATCCAGAGGGTTGTCCAATCGAATTACTGTCCTAAACTAATTGATATAAATTTGAACAGAAGAATGCTTGTTACTGCAGAATCTCATAATGATAAACTTGGCAAGAAAACGTTAGAGAGGGAAAAAAAAATCCCTGTACCAATTGCAAAGGATCCATACCACTCTGTCATTAAAAATTTAAAACATTAAAGTTGGAAAATGTGAATCTAGACACAATGAACTGAATGAACATTCAGACTTAGCACACATGCAAGACTGTGAATGCTAAGGTAGTTACTGTATTTTTACAGACTTTATAAAAAGACAGAGTCCTTTGATATATTATTTAATGTGATGACTCATTATAACTCACAGAGTGACAGCTGTCATGACATTATGAGTGACAGCTGTCATGACATTATGACCAAACGAGCTTGGTTGCATCCAGTGGGATAGGATGTTTTCTGAGTGACTGAAGTTTGAAGACTAGAATTTTCCATGGAGCTGCACGAACATGCATGCATTACAAAATGAACTATTTCTCCCTGTTGCCATTCCTCATACAATAGCCAAGCGGTGAGTGACAAGAGGGTATGTTAAGGTAGCTTTCTCTATGATGACGTTTTTGCTTGCTTAATGATATAACATAAGAGCACACTAAACCATCAAACATATAGGTTTGTTTTTTAAATTTTTTTTCTTTTAAAGAGAATAAAAAAATAAGAAAAAACATTAAAAAAAAGTTGCAGAATTTCCAAACAAGATGATAGGAAATCACCAGTGGTTGTTCTATTGCATACTATTATCTTCAAAGTAGTTGCTCAGAGTACCAGATATGAGCATGTAAAATGGGTCAAAAAATTAAGCATTAACTGTTCCTTTCAAAAAACCAATAGAAATTAGTAGTACAATTTTCTTAGCAATTGTGTGTGTGTGTATTATTTTTTCCCTTCCTTCTTTCTTTTTTCCTTTCCCTAGCAGTTTCTTTCCCACAGCGATATATGTGCACCCATGTTCATAATGGTGCAATTTGTCATAGCTAAATCTTGGAAACAATCCAAATGCCCATCAGCTGAAGAACAGATAAAACAAAATGTGGTATTTTTAGACAAAGGAGTATTACTCAGCTGTAAAAAAAGATAAACTGGAGGCTTGTATAGGTAAATGGACGCAACTAGAGACCATACCCCTAAGTGAACTAAATCAGACCCACATGTGTAAACATTGTATTGTCTCCCTAGTGTAAGAACCTGAAAGAATGAATAAAATCCACATAGGTTTTTTTTGATGAAAAGTTTAGACTCAGAGGAACTTCTTTAATTGGGCAATGCAGTGAAGCATGTATCTACTCTTCTACCAATTTGTGGGGGAAAAGTCTGTCATACTCGTGTTTTTAACTGCACTTCAGATGTGGGCATACCCTATTGGAATTACCCTCCTCCTTTTATTGGTGACTTTGGGACTTCTTTGTCTGGTCAGACCTGCCTCTCTTCCAGCTTTAGCAATTCTCCATCCATTTATCCTTCTGTATGTCGCAATTTCTAAAATTTTTCCTCTCTCTCAGATGCTCTCTGCCTGCCTCAATAGAATCTTCTGAAAAAGCAAGTGTTCATGAATTGGATGTCTTTCTCTCTCCCTTTTGTAGTACTGGGGATCAAACCCAGGCCATGTTCAGGCTGGGCATGTGCTCTACACTGAGTGACATCCGTCCCCAGACTCGCTTTCATTTCTTTAAAATGCTTAAAATTTACTGAAATATTTCCTTCTTTTTAAGACCTGACTTCATTTTTTACTTCTATTAGTATATGTTTATGATACATAATAAATATATTTGTTGTAGGAAATGGATACACCTACACATCACATCTTGATCCTTTTTACTTCTCTCTCCCTCTTTTCCCTCCCATCTCTTCCCATCCCCAGACCCCTTTCCCATTATTAGGTCTCATTTTAAAAATAAATCTTCAAGCACTGGCCTTTAGAAATGAGCATAATTACTACCACTCAGACATATACTGCCAACTCACAGTTGATTCTGTTGATACGTAGCCTTCTGATGTATGATGCAATGCTTAGAGTTTTAAAATATTTTAATTAGCTGTCTTTAAAAAATTGACATCTGTCTTTACTTAGATTTCTTCTCTGTGGTATTTGTTTAGATAGCATAGGTCGTTGGTCCTTATAGAAAATTGGGGACACTGAGTTATAATGACAGAGTTAGAGCTGAGTCAGGCAGGGGCACACATTTTATTTTAATTTTAGAGATGTGGAAACTGAGACCTAAGTTTTTAAGTAACTGCCTGAGGTCCCAGAACTCACAAATGGAAAGGTAGGAATCTGTACCCAAATCTGGGTGAGCTGAAAGCTTGCAGTCTCTACTGATATCAGATCATTGCCACAAGCTGGAGCCTTGGAGGTTCCAGCTACTTAGTGAAGTCAGGTGCCAGTGGACAAACACGGCTTTTAGCTGGGACCCTGGTCTGGAACTACAGGTAGCTATGCCTACTCAGGGTTGCAACGTTCTTTAAGAACAGACAAATAGGGCGGATAGCTGAGAAAGTGCATTTGTGGGTCATTGTCAGAGGGAGGGACAGGAGGCTGGAATACACATGGAGATTTTCTAGCCTCAATCAGATAGTCTTTGATTTCCCAAGACTTTCACCAGCAAGGACTTTTGATGTGAAGGATCTGTTCCATACTACCTGAGATACTCCAGAGTCAGCCACCTAATACCCAGGAGGGCTTCAGGGGCACTGAAGTAATTGACACTGCAATGGGGATTAAATGTCTTCCCAGATCAGTTCAGAGAAAGAGTGCTGTCCCCACCCATATTGAACCCAGGGCCTTTGCACTGAGTTACATCCCTAGCCCTTTTAACTTAATTAATTTTTATTTTTATTTTATTTTGAAACAGAGTCTGCCTAAGATGGTCAGTTGCTCAGGCTGGGCTGGACTTGCAATCCTCCTGCCTCTGCCTACTAGAGAGCTGGGATTACAGATGTGTGCTACCATATCCAACTTAGAGTAGGGGTTCTGATGCAGGAGAAAGTGTCTGAAGCAAGGGTGGCCCGAGGGAAAGGGAGTCTGCTTTGCCAGTCTCGACAGAGGCACAGCTGGAGGAGGCACAGCTCCGGGGAATGGTAACGCCCCTAAGATGCGCGGACCTGTGTCAGATTCTATCCCCGCTGGATTCTAGCTCCGTACTGTCCCTGTTGCTCTAGCCTGGAACCGGAACTCCGGTAAAGAAGGACTGCAGCTCTATCCCGAGCATGTGCGGGGCAGCGGTACCAAGGTGTGAGTGTTCCGGCGGACCGTGAGGCACGTCTACATGGGAATTTGTGATATGAGACAAGGCCCAGGTTAGAATCAAAATGAAACTGTGAGGTTTTATTTTTAACCAGAAACCTTTCAATAACATGAAAACAGGAAAAACTAGAGGGTATGAAAAATGCATCTACAAATACAAGGGTAAGAACAGCAAAGCTTATGATTTTAATATTGAAGTAGAGCTCTTGAGAGGGGCCTGGGGAAAGAAAGGAGATGATAGTCACAGAAAATGCACAATGAACATAGAATAATTTGAGCCTTCGTTACTAAATAACAGTTTATCAAAAAAATAAGGAAAGAAAGAACTATATAAAACCCAGGGAGAAAAAGAATCATATTGGGAGATGTTAACTCATCAAGTAGAAAAAATAAATAGTTTTAGATGAGAACTATGGGAATAGATCTATGCAAAAGCAATCTTTGCATTCTAAAACTCCAATATTCTGAGATGAATTTTTGAAACACTTGAGTTCTAATCAAAGAATTTGGTCTCGTCTCTCCCTGAAATTCATATTAATTTCTTATCTGTGTCTCTTCATTTCAAAAATTTTTAAAAAGAGAGAAACCATGTCTTTTGTATTTTTCTTTTCTTGTGATGTCTAGCTTCAAGCTCTGTGCAGAAAAAGGCATCATGAAGAGTTTTAAAAATAAGGGAAACTAGAGAAAGTAGGTAAAATCTTGACAACACTGGAGTAGGCAGAGAGTTCATGAACAAAAACAAAGTGCACAGGAAATATCTCAAAGAATCAGCAACTGGGATCTCATCTTATTGAAAAGTTTTTGCACATCTATACAATTCACCAATAAAGTAAAAAGAAAACCCACAAATTGAGCAAAAATTTTAGCCAACTCCCCCTCAGACAAAGGACTTCTATCTAGGACATAGAAAGAATTTAAAATAATCAGGCCTCCCAAATTCAAAGACCCAATCCAAAATGAGATGAATGCACACTTCTCTAATAAAGAGATACTAATGGAGAATAAATACATGAAAAAATGTTCAATGTCATTAGTTATTTGAGAAATGCAAATTAAAATAATACTGAGATTCCATCTCACCCCAGAAAGAATGGCTATCATCAAGAAATCAACCAATAACAAATGCTGGAGAGGCTCTGGGGAGAAAGGAACCCTACTCCACTGCTGGTGGGAGTGTCGATTGGTGAAACCACTATGGAAATCAATTTGCAGATTCCTCACAAAACTAGGATTTGAAGTCCCATTTAACCCAGCTATTCCCCTTCTGGGTATTTTCCCAGAAGAATGAAAAACATCATACCGCAGCGATATATGTGCACCCATGTTTATAGCAGCACAATTTGTAATAGCTAAATCTTGGAAACAACCCAGATTACCATCCACTGAGGAATGGATAAAAAAGTTGTGGTATTTTTATACAATGGAGTATTACTCAGCTATTAAAGAAGATAAACTCAAGGCTTTTGTAGGTAAATGGATGCAACTAGAGTCCATACTCATAAGTGAAATAAATCAGTCCCAGATGGGTAAACATCATATTGCCTCCTTGGTGTAGGAACCTGAAATACTAGATAAAACTCAAACCGCACAACAGATGATAGGAAAGGGAAAGAAATTACTCAAAGGAAGGAATGACTGGGATGAGGGAAAGAAGAAAAAAGAAAGAATGAAGGCAAAATATAAATATATGTATGAATAGCTGCAATGACTGTATTGCTGATGGCTGATGGTGAACTGAAATGAACAGTTAATGCTTACATTTTTTTATGTCCTGATCAATTTTGCATACTTGTGTCTGGAGGTCTGAGCAACTGATTTGAAGGTAACACTATGCAATGGAATTACAATGGTGAACTCTTACCATCTTGTCTAGTGAAACTCTGTATTATCTCTAAGGTTTTATTGAATAATTATTTTCTTATTCTGTTTAATGGTTTAAGCAATCTGTCATTCTTACCATCTGGTAATCTGAGCAATGTAGTTGAGGATAGCAATATGTAATATAACAACCACTTTTGATTTGTATTATTTTGTCTTGAGACCTTGTATCACTTTGAATGTTCTTTCTTTAACTTGTTTATGTATGTGGTACTGGTATACTGCTAATGTTCTATTTTTTTGTTTGTTTGTTTCTCATTTACTACTCTCTTTAAAATGAAAAAAAAAAAATAAGGGAGACTTAAGTGCTATAAGGAATGTGATTTGCCTTCCTATGTCCACCCAAAGATAAAGTTACATTTGGTCCCCTTAATTTAATTGTACCTTCATGCCGAAGTTCAGGGCTAGTCTCTTTCCCTTTTGCTTCTGTTTTGCCAAGTTCTTGTTCATTTTTAGGGTACTGGCATGCTCTCTGGTTTTTCTTGTTCCTTCTCTTTTTAAAATTATTTTTAATTATTTTTTTCTTTTTTTGTCTTTTTTGAGACAGAGTCTAGCTATGAAGTTCAGGTTGGCCTTGAGCTCACTTTGTAGCCTAGGTTGGTCTCAAACTCACAACGATCCTCCTGCCTCAGCTTCCCAAGTGCTGGTATTACAGGCATGTACCACCATGCCCGGCTTTCTTGTTTCTTCTCTCTCAAAGTGCTCTTGCAATTTTTTCTTGAGTCAGTGTGAAGACAGTAACCCCTTTCCAGAAGAGCTTTCCCTGTTATGCTGAGAAGTTCTTGGTCTTTTATTTTTTTAAGTTTTAATCACATATATAAGCCGTGCAGAGATATGGAAATGACTGTCACAGAGAGAGTTTTTAAAAAACATTAAGATCTCGGTCAGAATCAGGGGTCTAACAGGCCTGTAGGGCCCCAGGGAATAGACAGCCAGGGTCGGTTAGGAAGTCAAGGGAGCAGAAAGGAAAGAGAGGCAAGGCCCCACATTGTGGCTTTCATGGAAAGGTGAGGCAGGACAAGCAAGCTCAGGTTTGGCTGATGTGAATGATTGCGGTGGGTCCAGTCCCTTGTTCAGTATCTGGCCCTGCAGTTATCAGGGCAGATGGAAAGTGGTCTGCAAGGTCAGACCACTCAAAGGAGGGAGTTGGAGAGAATGGACTTTGGACTGGACGGTTCCATATGAAAGTCACATTTAGAGGTGAACCCCTTACTATTTAGCAATTGGATAGCCCTGGGCGGGACACACTTTCCAGCATCAGTAAAATCTCAGGTGTTGAAAACATCAGAAAATGTCGTGATTACACTGTGACAGTTGTCTCATTACTGTTTCTTCTCAGTGTTTGTCATCTGCTATATATTCAAGATACTCCTATGTACTTCTTCAAGGATTAGTAGTTTTAAAGTTTTTAAATACGCTTTTCCTTTTTAATTTCTGGCTGCATAATAGGATTGCCCAGGTAATGTTTTTAAATGCTATTGCTGGAGACACATGCAAAGATATCCCTTGTTTATTTCTCTGGGATGGAGAATGGGTGTCGTTGCTTTTAAATTAGGAAACGCTAATGTGCCACCCGAGTTGAGAATCATTGCAGACAAGAGACTGTAATGATTCGGGGAGACCAGTTGTGGCAGTTTCTAGGTGTGGATATCAACACAGAGACAGGCAAGGAGATAGTGACTGTTTATATGAATGATAAACGCATTTAAGAACGTTCATTCACGTAGTATTTTAGAATTAATCTTCTGATGGCATTTGAATGTCATCTGTTTTGCACCTAATGCAATGTATTTCTACATTATATGCATTTATGGGGGTTAATTCTCTTAATGGAAGAATTTTATGCAAGCACTTATTAACTTAGTGTTTTAAAAGTTTAAAATGCCTGCATCATATAAGAAAGCTAAAAAAAAGCAGAGATGAAACGCTAATGAAATGTTGGAGGGCAGTTCAAGTAGATTCGGAGGTGGAAATGAAATTCATAGATCAAAATGGATGGCGGATATTGGAAAAAAGAAAGAAAAACAATTTGAAATGAGAAGGGGAGGAAGACACTTGGAATAATGAAGTGAAAGTACTGAATTCGAGTAATGAGCACAGTGAAATGGACGAGACAAGCAAAGCATGGGGAATATGAATTACAGCTGGGAGCACTGCAAGATATTGGGGGCAAGTGTTAAACCCTTCAAATAACACAGCAACTGCTACTCTGATGGAGAGGTTTCACTCAACTTGCGTTTGGAGCCCCCTCTTTCATTATGAGAGCTGCGCACCGCTGAATGCACGCCAAGAAATAACCCACAGGGAAAGGACAGAACACCCTCTTAATGGTGACCACTTCCGTGGGGCTGAGATTAAGGCCCCAGCTAGATCCTCAGCATATGATCACTGCTCTTATTAAATATTCACGATTTTAAAATGAGTTTGGTAATCTTATTTCTAGAGAAATGTAAAAGTGGGGAAATTGTGCTAGCTAATATTTTATTAATAATGATGGATATCTGAAGATCTGTTGGAACACTGCATATTACACTGTCTGGAATGAGTTGGTAATATATATTTGTTTGCTTACTTATTTATCAAATTCTCCTAGTGGAGCATAGTTTTGCTAGAAGCACAGACTCTGCCAATCTTGTTCACCCTTCTTTGCTTGGTTCCTGGTATGCTGTCTGGCACGTGGTTGATGCTCAGTGGATATGGGATACGATATGATGTAATCCCTACATCAAAAGATACAAGGGCTGAAGTATGACAGAGATGGAAAGGGCAGAAAGTATCATGGAAGTGTGGAGTTGTGAAGGGAGGCAGGAATAATTCCAACAGGAGATTACGGAAAGGTTTTGAGTTCAAGGGAGTATCTGAAATGGGCTTGGGAGGCTTGAATAAACAGCAATGCAAGAATGAGCAAGGAGCTTACCAACCTGACCTCAACCACTGCTCGGGTGTTTTCTTGAACCACATCCACAATTGAGAATCAGTATCCCTGTCTCCTCAGCCTCTGCTTGAATCATTCCCTCTCTGTGTGCTCCAAATGCAGGACGCCTAGAAGATATCAGTGCTGCCACCTTCTTAGGAGATGGGTATATGTTTTACCTGTGTTCCTTCTTGCTAATTCCAGTGCAAGACTCCTGCTTTTCTTTTCTTAAAGTTAATTTTATTAGTACACTTCTGACATACATAATGATCACATTCATCAGAGGGAATTCATACCTGTACCTAATATATCTGATTTTTTTCCCCCATTCTCCTCCCTTTCCTTCAACCCTACTTCCCCTCTCTCTACAAATCTTTGTTTCTTTTTTATCTTCCATTCTGTTTAATTTTTAAATCCACATTCCTCCCTTCCCCCCTCCACTACCTTGTTCCCTTCCCATTTGAACATTTACTTCCTGCTTCACAAGTTCTAATATAGAAAAGTACACCTTTCCCAGAGTCTGACAGTCCAGTGAGAACTCACGTGGGTGAATTGCACTTTTCTGTACTCTATGCCCCATGTCCCATCATGCCTCAGACACAGGATCCTTCAGGCTTCTTTCAGAAGTCAGAAAGGGATTTTGCCCTGAGGGCATGTATGTGATGTGATCACAAAATACAGTGAATATTTAAATTTTCAAAACTTGGTTACAGTAAAATCACATCACCATTCATTCTCCTCAGAACAGTCCCCCTCGCTTCAACCACACTGACCCATCTTTCTTGCCACTTTTTGAATCAGTTTTAGAAATCCTCTTTGCTGAGTGCCTTTCATGCCACTGTGCCTCCCTCTCTGTCCTGAATCGACTGAAAACTCTTACATTGCATGGTCACTTTGATTTTGGGGATGAGGCACAAGTCACACAGAGCCAGATGTAATGAAGAAGGTGAATGATGGCACACTGTAATGTTTTTATTTGACAGATGTTGCTACATATATTTTGAATTGTTTCAGGACATCAGGAAATCCATACAAAGATGACTTCCAGAGCTGCTTCAGAAAGTGGCAAGAACAATGAAACAAGTGTGTTTGAAATGTTGGGGATAACTTTGAGGGACATTAATGGCAATATGTCTTTTACTATAATACGTTTTTAATCAGAACATTGTATTTTTGATCACACCTCATATATAGTCTGCGTTTTGCTATTCTGGGACTTGCCCAGATTTACCTACTGTGCAACAGGTAAAAAGTAGGGAAGGCCCAGGCAGTGAGTAATGAGGAAATGTTGACTTCTTTAGTAATTTTAGCCATTGCTGAAGGTTTGGAAAAAAATATCCTTGCCATAGATATAAAGTTGTCTTAAGGATGCTGTATTATTTCTACAGTTGTGTGAATGTTTCTTTTCCCCAAAAAAATTCTGGTTCTTTTTTAGTGTGGAAATCAAAATGAAACAAACCGAGAAGTTCTCAGTAGGAATGAGGAAAAGAAAGCAGCTGGAACATGATCAGTCTGTCCTTGAAACACCATTTTAATACTGACTTTTTGCATTTTTCTGGCAGCTTAAATATGAAGGAATCAAAAATGTACAGTTCACTAAATAATAGCAGAGGAAGCCTCTTTTCATCCCAGATGTTCTTTATGCTATATCTATAGTACAGTAAAGGGAGACAAATCAAGGAAGAAAGTTCTCTTGTGGGATTTTCAATTGGGTCTTTGGACCATAATTTGGAATTAAGAGGGCTCTACCTTGGCCCACAGTGCGTTATAATTCTTTGCTAGTGAATAAAAGCGGAAAGTGCAAAGTTGCCCCCCTCAACATCAGAGAGTCAGCCTCTTGGCATTTCCACTTAAAAGGAGACCTTGTTTTTGGTCTCTGCTTCTTGAATTTAGATCTGAAAGACAATTCTTAGCTTCTGTTTGCCCTTTCTCCATCAATCAAAAAGAGTCATGGACATAATTACTAGGTTGGATAATTATTTTATAAAATAGAAGGTGCTTTCCATGCCCATTTACATCTCAGTGTCATTCCTTGCTTCCCTGACTACTAATCATGGTGTTAAGTCTGATTTTGTGTTAAAAATCAGAGAGTAAACCGAGGCGAATCCAAGATCTGTATGCCTTTGCAAAGTTAAAGAACGCTTCCAGAGGAGTGTTAGGTAGTGAATGCACTCCTGGACTGATGTGATTTCAATCAAAGCTGGAAGAGAAGCCATAAAGAGGCTAGGTACTCTTGGAGATGCTAGATTTTTTTTTTTTTTTTTTTTCTGGTACCAGGAATTGAACTCATGACCTTGCGCTTGCCAGGCAGGTGCTGTGCCGCTGAGCTAAATTCCCAGCCCAGAGATGCTAGATTGATAGCAACTTTTCAAGCCCTTCTCTTCAAGGTGTGAGTTGAAAGGAAAATTCTTCTCAAGATTTAGAAGCTTCACAGGATTTCTGACCATCTCTATATATTTCATTCTCACCCTAGCAAAAGTCAGTGTGCTGAATCACACCGTCTTCCTTGCTTTTATACCTTCTGTCCTCAACAAAAAGGGAGCTGTTGGGAGAGTGTGTTTCCTTTTCCTGTTCAGTTTAGATGGCTTTTGTAGCCATCAGATCATAGTCTCCCAACTGCTAAGATTTTTTCAGCATTGATGACTCTTATTTCTGTAGCCTCATCTTGAATGGGGACATAACTCAGCCCAATAGCCTATTTCTGAGGTGCACCCTGGCTTGACCTGGTAAAAGATAAAATTTCCTGTGTTTTAAGAAATGTGGAGAGAAAAATAGGTGTCGCTACAATAGCCTGGTGCAAGATCTTTTCTTTTCATCTTCAGTGAGGCTGTCTGAAGTCTACAATATATTACTTTCAAGCTTCAATGTTCAAATTTTGAAATTCAGTACCCCAAAACATTGGCATTTGCAAACTGAAGGCGATTTTGGACTTAATATTTGCTTAAAAAGTTTTCTTATGTATTTAACACGAACCTTCTTAATTTTATTACAACAACCTCATTACATAGGCACTCAGATGGGCTGCAAAGGACAACCGAAGCCTAGAATTCATTGAGTTGGGGCCCCAAAGTCCGAGAATGGAGTTGTATCTCCCTGTGCCCCAGGTTCCCCACAGCAGAACAACCCCACAGAGCAGTCCACCTGGGTTAGTTAGCCTCGGGGTGACAGGAAACACTGGGCTGTGAAGACTGTTCTATTTCTGTTTGGAACTACAACAGAGCCTGAGCAGTTAGGGCCAGCTCTTAGTATCTCTGAATCTGCATTTGCAGGACATCCCGCAGTTACTCTTTAGCACTTCTGCTGAGGAAAGTGTAGGAAACTGAAGAACTGGGCCAATCTAAGGTCACATGGGAAACTGATCTAAAAGCATCGTGGCGGGGGCTGGGGATTTAGCTCAGTGGCAAAGCGCCTGCCTGGCAAGCGCAAGGTCGTGAGTTCGGTTCCTGGTACCGGAGAAAAACCAAAAAAAAAATAAATAAATAAAAAAAGCATCGTGGCAGTGAGTCTATGACTGTTTGGACTCTTTGCTCTTAACCATTACTCCCATTTTTCACACCAAAGAAGCCCAATAAGTATCATGATCCCTCTCTCATTTTCACATCAATCAAGGGACCCTTTGTTAATCTTTCCATTTTAAAATTACAGTGTTTGTTCCTCCTTGTCTCCTTATCCATCCTTTGCCAGATTCCCTAAATTTCTTGAGAGTTGCAGCGAATTCACTTGAGAAAATGTATTTCTCAAGGCTCTTTTGTAGTTGAGAATGGTTTATGTGTGTTTTGTTCAAGAAATATGAGCTGAAATCTGTTTGTCGTATTCCCAAGAAAGTTGTTTCCGGATATAAAGGACCAGATGTGAGAAGACTTTTGTGCACTTTTTGGTGATCCTCCTTCCTTCTTTGAGCTTTAACTGAAGTTGTGTATGACCCCTTCTGGCAGAGCACTCACTTTGCGAAGAGGAGGACAAAAGGGACCCATTAGGCTCTGCTTAGTTGACTGATAGAACTGCCTGCGTCCAGTGCTACAAAGATACAGTGCTATCCTTACAATTGCCTAATTTTGGACATGTTAATGGAAAAGTAAGTATTTTTATTGTTTTGCTGGATTTCTGTTGTATGCAGCTAGGTGCAGTTCTGAGCGCACCCTCTAATAAATCGTTGTTGTGTAACAGAAAAATCTGCCCAGCCTGGAGCAGTAGGGGTTCTGTGTCCCATTGAAGTCACCCAGACTCACCCAGACATAAATGGCTTAAATAACAAAACGTGTAGTAGTTTTTCAGGAAGAGTCTTCAGAATTCACTCAAGGTGCAACTGGCTTTTCAAGAACGGACACGCATAGGGCCAGCTCCTGTAGTCAATGACCTGTGGAAGCGCTGAAGTCCCTCACACAGAACTTAACTCCTGCATAAAGAAGCATGCAACCTGTGTAGAGTTATCATAGTTATCATGACCGTGTAGACAAAGGAACCCCAAACTCTCCCTTCTCTCTATCCAATCCACAATCCTCTTTCCTCTCTCCTATAAATCCCCCATCTACCAATCAACCAAGGGGGCAGATTTGAGCTTTCTTCCCCCAAGCTCTTGGCCTCCCTGTTCACGACAATTCTCTTTCTTTTGGTGAAAAATGTTCCACTGCACTGGCTTTCATACAAATTGAGCCAGGAATCTTTTCTGGGTATCACTGCATAACAATGTTGTAAAGTCAGTATCTCAGATATCTACTGCTGTGTGACAAACCACCTTAAACTTCATGGAATAAGAAAACAGCCTTTCGTTATGCTCATAGATTCTGGCATTCAATGATTCAGAAAGGGTGAAGACCAGGTTCAGATCAGAGGACTCAAAGGCTGGCAGTGTCTTGATGACTATGAGCTGCAGTCATGAAACATCTGACAGTCACACGCTAGCAGCTGATGCTAGTGGTCAGCTTGGGCCTCAGCTGAGGAGTCAGCCAGAAATGTTCTGTGTGGCCTCTTTACGTGATTTCTACTTTCTTTGCATATGGTTTCTGACTTCTAAGTGCAAGCATCTCACACTGTTTCATCTTTAATGGTCTCATGCTGGATGTCACAGAGCATCCCTTGTATTACACTCTTCAGCCTGCCCACACTTTGGGTGGTGATACAGATATCCTCTTCCTAGTGGAAGAGTATCCACATTCCAGTGGAGCAGCATGTGAGATGTGACACCTTGCTGTGGCTGTCTTAGGAAATATAGTTAGCTCACTCATTCAATAGCATTTGCCACCCCCACCCTAAGAATACTGAATTCTCTTTAGGTTGCTTTGGACAAGCATGGCAAAAGAGGGCATTAAATATAGCAGATGCCTCCTTTATCTTTTTATATATCGGTAAGTGATTTAAGATACTAATGAATAACAGCTTCCATTCATTGGGATATTCCTGTGGGCAGGACATGATAATAAGTATCACCACTGTTAATCTTCACAGTACCTCTGATGTAGGAATTACTATTCCCAGATTACAGATGAAGATCAAAAAGGTTGAATCAGTTTCCAGTCTCTTAAGAATTGCATTGTTATTCAACTACAAGTCTGCTAGTCTCCACTATATTCTGTAGAACTTAACATTGTTATAAAATGGAAACTGCCTGTCCTGTCCCTGCCCATGATTGACTTCCTCACCACAACATATTTGATACCAGCTCATTTTCTCTTATTCTTATACCCGTATTTCTGGCTTCTCAGCAGCTCTGTTGCTTGACTATAGACCCCTTCCTTTTTGGACTTTGGCTATGCTTTGGGCTTTTCATCTCTGACCCTTGGTAGTCAATTGACACACTTGTTTCATGTGAGAAATGTCTATTGCAACACTTCTGGCTTGGACATCGCTGTCTTTTCCTTCCTTCTCCTCCCCAAAGATGTGGGCATTCAGGGCCATGTACTAGACTGGAAAAGACAAGCTTTGTTTGGGTATTTTCCAACTTGTGGTTTTCTCTGCCACTTGTAATGAAGATCGATCTCTTCCATGCAAAAAAGATGGGTTTAGAATCAAGCAGTGCCATCAATCTTAAGGAGAAGCCAAATGTGTTGGTTTAAAACTGTCCCAATGTTAATAAGGGCAGGGCCGCTCAGACTTTCATTTCACCTGGAAAAGTTATTAACATGCAGATTCTGGTGCATGAGGTTTAGGTGGTGCTTGAGATTTTGTGTTGCTTGTTTTTTTACTAGTATATGTTTGCAATATGTAGTACTTACTTTCAGCTTTGGGGTTGGATGAATATACATATCGTATCTTGAACAGTTTTACTCTCCCTACCTCCATTGCCCTCCCCCTCCCTCTTTTCCCAGGTCCCCTTCTCCACTCGGTAGAATTTTCCTCCCTGTTTCTCAACATGACAGTTTTATTTTGCTTTTACATTATGTATATTGTAGTTATCTCATATTATAGAAACTACACAATATTTAACCTTATGTGACTGACTTATTTTGCATGGAATGGGCTCAATCCATATTTACAAATTTTCCTACAAATGATTCAAATTTAGCCCTCTTTATGGCTGAGTTGTCTTCTATTGTATCATTGCCTTTGTCCATTCATCTGCTGATGTATGTATAAGCCACTTCCATTGTTTCACTATTGCTATTGCTGCTATAGACAGAAGTATTCGTGTATCTCTGTGATATGATGTCTTTAACTATTTCTGGAAGGTACTCAAGAGAGGTATAACTGGATCAAATGGAATTTTTATTGTTTTGAAGAGTACACATACTGATTTCCAAAGTGGCTGTTCCAATTCATATTCCCACCAACAATATAGATGGTTTCTTTTCTCCCACAACCTTACCATCACTTGTTCTTTTGAGTCTTTGATAATGGCCACTCTTACTTGAGTAAGGTAGAATCTCAGTGCTGTTTTGATCTGGCCAAATCTCTAAAGTTCAGCATTGCTGAATACTTTCTCATGTATTCTTTGGGCACTTGTGTTTCTTCTGAGAAGTGTCTAATCACTTCAATTGTTCATTGTTTGATTGGCTTTTTTATTTTGGTGAGGTCAAATTTGTTTGAGTTCTTTATATATTCTAAATTAGTCATCTGTCTAAAGATAGCTGGTATTTTTTTTTTCATTTTGTACACTTGCGTTTCGTGCTGTTGGTTATTTCCTTTGCTGTGTAGAAGCTTTTTAATTTGATATGATCCTATTTGCTGATTCCTGGTATTATTTTTGTGTTATTGAGGTTCTGTTTAGTAAGTCTTTGCTTTTGCCTCTGTCTTCAAGAGTTCCACCATTTTTTTTTTCAGTAAATTCTGTGTTCCTGTTTTTGTAGGTAGGCTTTGATCTATTTTGATTGGGCTTTACTAGCAATCAAGTAAAACCCAGTGGTGTTGGCACTTTGTGAGTAATAAGTGGGTTTGGGATTGCAGTTTGGGAGCTCGGTCTCTAAGTGGTTTGTCATCACTATTTTATTCTATAGCACTGGTCAATATTTTATGTCAGCACCACATTGTTTTTACTACTATGGCTTTGTAGTATAACTTGAAGTTTGGGATCGTAATGTCTCCTGTTTTGTTTTTGTTGCCCAGGATTGCTTTTTCTATTCTGGGTCTCTTCTGGTTTCATATAAATTTTATAATTATTTTTCCTAGTTCTGTTAAAAAAGTTGCTACTATTTTGATGAAAGTTGCATAAATCTATATGTCATTTTTGGTAATATGGTGATTTTGATGATATTAGTTCTAGCCAATAATGGGGTTTTTCTCTTCTAATGACCTCTTTAATCTTTCTTTCTTTTTCTCAGATCAATATAGTTTTCATGATGAAGGTTTTCCACTTCCTTGTTTAGTTTAAGTTCCAGGCATTTACTTATCTTTGAAGCTACTGTGAATGTGATTGTTTTCCTGATTTTCTTTCTGAATTTCTAACCAGCTTGCCAGGGAAGTGAATGTTGCAGGTGTTCGATCCACATATTGAACACTGAGGGTCTGACAGCAGTTGTCAGCCTAAGCTGCACACTGGAGTCACATGGGGAGCCTTAAAAAAGGTTGAAACCTTGGTCACATTCCCAGAGACTCCCATCTATCTGTTCTGAGATGTGTCATGTGTATTAGGATTTTGAAAACCTCTTGAGGTGATTTTAATGCATGGCTGAGTCTGAGAACCACTCCATTAGAGGATTTATTTGTTCCCTCACTGAGCAACATATTGTGCCCCTACTGTGTTCCAGACTCAATAGGGAGATGTGAGTGATAAAAATAGACAAAAAAGACATGAACTGTAGAAGGAGGAACAAATTATACACAGAAAAATGAACTCCAAGTAAGATACTAATTCAGTTCAATTCAATTCAATTCAATTCAATTCAATTCAGTTCAATTCACAATGAGACTGTGTGAATAAAGTATAATATCAGTTAAAACAAAACCAGCTCTGAGCATGGATGGTAGGCTCTTATATATTGTATTTGCTATTAGTTAATGACTATAAATTTGTTTATACCTTTTGATGCAATAGATTCAGTCTTCAGAAGTTTTCCTGAATGGAGGGGGAAGATAAAAGAGGAAACCTCTGCGTATTGAAACATATTTGAGAACAACTTATAGATAAATAAAAAAAAATTCCTTATGTCCTCAAAGCTATTGAAATTTTGTGAACTTATGAGAGTGTGAACTCCATGCAGCAAAGCCACATCTCACTTGTCGATTGCCTCAGAGTCCATGCCTGTCACACCCTAAGCACTCAAGGAATATGCCCTGAGAGAATTAACTAAAATCTGTGGTTCTATAGAGTAGGATGATATATGAATTATATATGTGTATATATTTACTACCATATTTGTTTCAAACTGTAACTATAATATGTTTAGTATATTGCAAGTATATCAGTATTAAATAATTTCTCAAATAAGACAGAGTATAAATCTAGAATAATATTTTCTTTAAAATGATTGAAGCTGAGAAACTATTATAAAATAGAAATATGTGTAAAATGAACTTCTAGTTGAACTTTTTGGTTTTAAAATATCTTTTCCTTAATATTTTTATTTTTTATGGTTTACAATACGGGGATAAAGATCCATTCATCTAACAAGAAAGGCTCTTTTGGTTCCTAGACTATTATTCTGTGATAATCCTCATAGCACATTTTACTTCAAGATTGTATAATCTTTCTTGATTATATAGGGGCAATCCCTGACCTATGATGGTTTCACTTAAGATTTTAAACTTTTATAACAGTGCAGAAGTGGTACATTCAGTAGCAATTGCTTCCTAGACTTTGGATTTGTTAATTTCTCCTGGCCTAGAGCTGTGTGGTGTGATAGTCTTTCATGATGCTTGCTGAGCTGCAGCTCCCAGCTAATGATCAAGATGGAGAAACAACTGACCCTGGACAGCACACTGTGTTGTTAAGCTATGGTGCCCTGTAGGGTGGTGACTTAAATGCATTTTGACTTATGAATTTTCCAATTTATAACCGGTTTAAAGTAATGTAACCCCACTGTAAATTGTGGAGTGTCTGTCCTCAACATCAGTGATTATTTATTTAAAATCTGCCTCTGTTTCTAAACCAAAATCTCCATAGAAACAAGTGCTATGTCTATTGTGTGTTCTTCATGCCATCAAGATACAGCATGATGTACAAGCACAATAAACTTTGTGAGTTGTATTAGTGGCTAATGTGGTACATTAGAAATACCAATTATTAAATGTTCCTGGGCCAAAATCTTCCCCACACATGATGTAGAACTTTTGAATCCCAACTTACTATCTTTCAAGTATTTGACCAGAATTTCAATGTCTTTTCAAGAAGAAACAAAATTCCCACTGTTCATGTGGAACAGAACTGGTTCATGTCTGGGTAACAATTGGCCAAAATTCTAAATTTTCATAAAAATTACACTTACACTTCTGGGTACGATGCCAAAAATATATTATCTTTCTTTATCCCATAAAAGATCATTAAGTATAGAATTCTACCATAAAATGACTATACTGTTAACGTCAGATGGGCTCATTGGATGTTTGGAATCTCTCCCTTTTCTAAACTATCTTTGTGGAAGATCATCAGAAAGCAGAGATTTACCAGCATAAGCACAAGTGGCTTCAGATTACCCACCCCACCCCATTCATCTTCCTATTTTGCTCTCTATCTTGGAGTGAACTTTCCTGGCCCCTAAGTCACGTGACTTCTAGCTGGGTTCCTTCCATCGAAAGGATTGGCATTACTTTGAGTGGCAGCTCCCACAGCTGTAATGATTCTTTTCTGGATCCACCTTCTCAGGAGTGAGTTCTTCCTCTTCTAACTTTCTAGCTCTGTGGCAACAATTGCTTCCTACTTTTGCTAATATCAAGGCTGCTTCACCACTCCCAGTTGGATGTCTAGAGTTTTTTTTAGCCTGTTAGCCAGCCTCCTGTGTTATTTCTACTTTTCAAGTTATCACACTCTTTCAATTTTCTTGGCTGAACCCCATGGATTCATACATTGTCTTATTCATTATGAAGTGATTTTATAGAGTTAAGAGTTCATATCACTATAAAAACTGTTTTAGAGAGATGATCTAAAATTAGTTAACATTTTAATAAAAAATGTATCATTTGCAAAATCTTCTTTGAAGAATCATCCACATTTTTGCCCTTGTAATATAGATCCTGGTAATCAATTTACCTTAGAATTCACAGCCAGAAATATATTTGTTTGCCAACTATAAATTGGCCTAAACAGATATCTCATTCTCAAGATCCCTGGAAAAATGCAGAGCATGTAGTGGGCAGACAATAGACAATTTTTAAAAAGGAGGTTACTAAAATTAAGATATTTACCTACTTTTTTCAGTAGATATAAGTAAGGTTTCTTCATTCTTTTATTTTTTATTTCCTGGTTATGCACTCTGAGGCTACTTTAGTGTTCTACTGGAGTAATCTAATCATTTGAAGTGCTTGGGGTATTTGTGTTTTCTTTAAATTATTTTGAAATGTTCAAAACCTTTTCAGTTTTGAGTGCTGTTTTAGTTACTTTGCTTGTTTCAACACCCACAAATTAAGTGAGGAAAGATTTAATTACTCTATAGTTTGGAGAGGTTTCAGTTCATAGTTGGCAGACCCCAAGGCAGGATGGCATAGCAGAGGGGGATTGCAGAGGAGAAACAGATCATGGCAGGCAGAAGGCAGAAGGTAGCAAGGCAGCAAGCTGTAAGTGACAATAGCAGGCTCTTTCTGTCCTTTTATATCCTATCTATGATACCTATCCTTAGGGTGGGTAGCACTCACACCCAGAACTGTGCCAAACCAATCAGTGCACTAATTTAGTAGTCACACACCTTTAACCTCAGCATCACACACTCTACATCCAGCCACTTCCGATACAGCCCCACCTATGACCACATGAGGCCTTGGGGGGATATCTAGACACAAGCTACAATGGGTGATTATAAGTATAATTATTTTTCCATCACTGTAACAAATATTTGAGGTCAATAAACTTATTAACATGGTAAGTTAATTTTGGCTCACCAATTCCAAGGTTTTGGTCCAGTCAGTTGGTTCCATAGCTTTTGGGACAGTGGGAAGTGAGCACATTATGATGGAGCATGTAGTGGAGTGAGCTTTTCACTTCATGGCCACTTGGGGACAAAGAGAGGAGGGGACCAGAGTCTTACAGTCTCTTCCAAGGGTATGTCCAAAATGATTTCAGATTCCCCAGTGGGCTCCACCTCGTGAAGTGTGTATCACCTTCTTATAGCTCAGTTGTCTGGGCTTGAACACATGAGCCAACAGGGGACATTACAGATTGACACAATGGCAATATGCTTCCTTGCATCCTTCATGATTCCCTCATAACTTCATAGGATGTTGAGGGATTTCAAAAATCCATTGAGTAATCAGTAAGAAAAGAAGAAGCTGAGTATTATTAGAAGGCATGGAGACATGTTTGTTATCAGTTAACCATCTGTGTTTCCTGACTCTGTACTATAAAATTTAGTGATTTATAGAATGTTGATAACATGAGTCTATCTTTCTACTTTCCTTTGTCTAGGGAAGACCACTTGCAGTTAAAGATGTTGGCGATTCTCTTATTATTCCTGAGAGAAAGGTTTGCAACTTGTATAAGGTTGAGATCAAAGTGTTTTTACTTATAATCTGATAGATTATTCTTCTTGTGTCCTGACCTCAGGAACAAGAGGATTTTGTTGGGAGGTTCAGAGAAATCTGTTACTCTGAGACTATCTGAGATTGAAATTTTTAGGTAAATAATGTTTTAGCTCTTATTGAAACACTTCCATCGGCCCCAAACCTCTTCAAACACTTTTCAACCATTAATTCGTTGAACCTTTACAACAGCCCTGAGGAGCAAATGCTATTACTGTTTAATTTCATAGATAAGGAAACTGAAGCACAGAAAAACTAAATAACTTGACTGGCTTGCATTGCGTAAGTGGGTTTTTCACTTAGGTAATCCAACTGTAGAGTTCATGCTCTTTATCACTGCAGTAATATTATTCCTGTTAGAATTACTACAAGTCTTAGAAAAAGTCACTCTCAAACAGATGTAAATATTTGCAGAAAACAACACTGACAAATTTATAATAGGATGCAAACCTAGATCAAATCAACCTAATTCATTGTGAGATAAATCACAAGGAATAAAACAAATAGTAAATGGTATTCTTTCTACTTGATGAAGGAGAGCAGGGAGGCTCAGAGACATTCAGGGGCCTGCTTCACGTCACACAGCTATTTAGCAGGAGACCCAAGACAAGACCCCTACCATCTAGCATTTGGCCTTAGCTCACTGGAGACACCCTTAAATGAACAGCCATAGTGCAAGAGACAAGTAGTTAACTGTCTTGACTCTGTGTGTCATTCTTGTGCAGGGGCCATGTTAATCTTCTCTGTATTGCTCCAATTTTAGTATATGTGTTGCCTAAGCGAGCACCTGTCTTGACTCTTAATTCAGAGCTGTTACTCTTTCACTGTTCTGTTTTGCCTATAAAGATTACCTGTTTCAGCGTATTGAGTGTTTCTTCTAAAAAACAAATGGGTAATTCATGTAGTATACATGTGGCTATACATGTGTGTATGATGATTATATATGTGTCCCTTGCAAAGAAGTACATATCTGGTGCTAAAAGAGTTAAAAAAAAAGAAAAAAAAATGCCTGAGATTCAAAAGGAGAAAAAGAATAAGAAAATCCCACCATCCACAGAGGGCCTTCTCATTTGCTATAATGATATCAGTCGCAACAAGTCCAAGGCCCGACCTCATTACAAGGGTTTAATTGCATTGTTACACAGCCTCACTTCTCCTCTCTGGCCTCTTTCTCTTTATGACAGCTTTAGAAAGGAATTTCAGCTCGAGGTCAAAGGAAATTAATTACTGCTTTCTTAATCTGCGCTCATCTACATTTAGAAAACTTTGGGCTTTCTACCAGCATATTCCTGTCTCCTCTTTGTATAGACCCAAACTTATAAAAGTAACACCTCGGACCTTTGTTTAAAAGAAATGTGCACAAAAGCACTTGAACAGCACATATTTAATAAGTGTGGATCATATCCCAAGAAAGCACCAGGTGGGTATAGGAAAAAAAATTCCTGCCATTTAGCAAAGATAGCAATGCTTTAAAAATTGAGAATTATCTTACATAGAAAATTGCACTCCATAATCAGACTGAAGGCTATTAAATTGTAGTGTTAATAATGTTAATCTAGTAATGCCAGTAAAGAGAACAATGCAAGATAAAAGGGCCATGAGTGGGCATATCGATTAGTGATAGAATGTCATAGCTACGGACTTGAACAGGGCTTTCATCAGAGCCTTGCTATCTGCAGTGGGTTCAAGCTTTAAGTTGATCTTTTCATTATTCCATTAATATTCTAAAATGGACTTTTCTTTCCTTTCTCATTTCTCCATTGGGCAGAGAGACACTAAGTCAAGGGTAATAAGATTAGACACCTGGATTCTATACATTAACAATAAATATAATTCTAAAACCAATGACATTTGACTCTGAAGACCTTCACTGGGTGTCTCTTGCTAGTCAAGCCATTTTTTAAAACCTTGCATTGAGCATGAAGAGATCTGCTTGTTATTGGTGTCTTTGACCCTTGTGGGCCATGGGGTTGAGTGGAATGCTTACTTATTTGGAAAGTTCTGCTTCCTTTCTTTTTCCATTGGGGCTAGATGCTGTCTGTTCCACCTCCTACCAGTACCTCTGTGACCTCCGTGGCACAGAGACTGCAATGTATAGTTTAAGAACTGAAAATGGTCCTTGGGCTCCATCCCCCTTGGTTCTCATCACCAGTCCATCTCTCACAAGTTGGATGACTTTAGGCAAGTTCTCAAAATCCCTGTGGCTTACTTTCTTCATTGGTCCCCACAAAGCATATAGAATTGTTGCACAAAGACATACTCACAAATTTCCATCCTTGACGCTAAGCTTGCTAATTAGTATTTTTGGTCTCCAGCTACATTTGTTTTTATTTTAAAGATCAAAGAACAAGAACATATTAACAAACATACATACATTTACAAAATAACACAAAAACAATATAAGCAATACTGAATTTCAGACAAGGTGATAGGAAATTAACAATGATTGTTGTATTACATATTGATATCTTTAAAGTGGTTACTCAGGAAAACAAATATAGACATGTAATTTTGATCAGATGATTAAACATTAACTGTTCCTTTCAATAAAACAATAGAAGTCCATAGTACAACTATGTTAGCTATCCTGTATATGCATATATACATAAATCTCCCCTCTTTCCTTTCTCTTTTCCCTCATTGCAATTGTTCTTTAGAGCAATTTCCATTCATTTAACAATATCTATCACATCTCCTAATTTTTATTCATTCTTTCAGGTTCTTATACTAGTGAGACGATATGGTGTTTACACATGCGGGTCGGATTTATTTCACATATGAGTCTGGTCTCCAGTTGTGCCATTTACCTATAAAAACCTCGAGTTTATCTTTCTTTATAGCTTATAAATATCCCATTATATAGAAATACTACAACTTTTTTAATCCATTCCTCAGTGGGTTGACATTTGGGCTGCTTCTACTATTTAGCAATTACAAATTGTGCTGCTATAAACATGGGTGCACATATATCGCTGTGATATGTTTTCAGTTCTTCTGGGAAAATACCCAGAAGGGGAATAGCTCTAGACCTATTTTGCTGAGGAATCTCCAAACTGATTTCCACAGTAGTTTCACCAGTCTGCATTCCCACCAGCAGTGGAGAAGAGTTCTTATTTCTCCACAACCTCATCAGCATTTATAATTGGTTGATTTCTTTTTGGTAGCCATTCTTACTGGGGTGAAATGAAATCTCAGTGTTGTTTTAATTTGCATAACCTCGAATGACTAATGATGCTGAATATTTTCTCATGTATGTCTTTGCCATTTGTATTTCTTTATCTGAGAAGTGTGTATTCATCTCAGATGTTCATTTTTAGATTGGGTCTTTCAATTTGGGGAGGAGCTGGTGGTTTTAAACTTTTTATATGTTCCAGATAGAAGTCCTTTGTTCAAGGGATAGTCAGCTAAAATTTTTCTCCCACTTTGTGGGTTTTCTTTTTACTCTGCTTCTCCAGCTACATTAATCACTTCATTGAAAAATAAAATGTACAGAGAAGCAAGGGTTAAATGTTGGAATCAGCTGTGCAGGGCTTTCCTCAGTTCTGGGGTGGAAGCTAGTCAAGTCTTCTTTGGTGGATGAAACTGGGTATGGTTGTTGCAAAATTCTGCAGCTGGAATGAAGTGGTCTGCAAAGGATGCTGACTGTAAATCTGTCTGGAAGCATAGGGCACAGTGGTGTGTGCCCAAATACAATGGGCACATAACTCGGCAAGACTCCAAGAAGACAGGACAAACAGGAACAAGAATGTAAGGCCTTTTGTAGTGCTTGGTACTTTAGGGCTCATGGTAGAGTCAGGGAAGTAGACTATGATGTTTGTGAATTACGACCTTAGAAGACCTATTTTGCCCCTTGATCATTGTTGGTATTAATTATAGTGTCAGTTCCTGAGAACAAGGTGCCCACGGATGAATAAGAAGAGGTAAAAGAGACAAAAAAAAAAAAAAAAAAGAGAGAGCTAAAAATCTGGGATCAGGGGCCTTAGAGTCTCTCGGACTGTGGTGGCCTTGATCACTGATCTCAGTCACCTTTTATTAGAACAAAGAATGTGACTAAAACCAACAGGAGAAATTCATTACCCCTTTCCAGTTCTGCCTCTCAGCTGATGGTAACAATCCTCAGGCGGGCCTCCCACACCCAGCACCACGTTCACTCAGTTCAGCTGGAGATCATAAGCTGACCCTCAGTAATCAACCCACTAGCAATCACAGTCCTTTCCCCAGAGATCCTATCCACACGTTTACCCTATTCTCTCAATACTTCTTTGCCTTGAAAAATAATCTGTAGTTGATTGATAAACACCCATAATTCATATGGTTATGATTCATGATCTACTAAATTCAGATGTAAAAGTTAATGTCTGTTGCTATAGGTCTTAGTGTTGTGAGGCATTTTCAGTAAGGGTAGAGGCTGTGCCGCCTTCACACTTCATAACAGTAGGTCGGAGTTGAGTATGGTTGAGCACTTTGTCTCAGAATGGTGGGTTAGGGCCAAATTTGAGCTGAGAAGAGATGTCGCAAGGCCTGAACCTTCAGTCCTACTGGTACCTGCTTCAGGGATGCTGAAAGGTATTGTGCTCGGGACCAGACTGATCATCTATTAGGCAAATGACGATTGCAACATTTGAATGAGTGGAGATAAATGAGGAGAGGCGGAATTTTACTTTACATTTAGGCAGTGAATTAGCCGGATTGACTGATTTTTCTCTTGTCTCCCACAATGAAAAACAAAGGACTTAAAAAGACAGCCATGTAGAGAGTCGAATGGCTTTCACATGCAATTTTGATATGGCAAGACAGGATGAATTTGTTTGCATTCATGGGATACATAGAAAGCAGCTGGCTTTTCAATCCTGCTGAGAGTCTGCTCCAGAGAGCCAACTGCATGAGTGCTAGAGTGTACACAAGGTTTGGTAGAGGCTGGAAAGGATGTGGAAGAGACCAACTGGAAGTTATAGCTTCTACTTACTACTCACAATGAAGGGATTGCATTCTTAGGTACTAAAGCAAGGCCTATTTTCCTCTTTCTCTTACTCTGCCCCCCAAACTGAAGTAGCAGAAGGAAGAAGAGGTGTTACCCCTGGACCTCTTGCTACTCTTTTCCATTCTGAAATTCTGAAGATGAGCTTCAGTAATAAGTATAAACAGAAGAGAAAAAATTATTTGAATCAAATTTGAGCTTAACTAGCTTTAAGGCTTAACTACCTTAGAGAGTATAATCTATTAATTAAACATTTCCTATTTCTGGGTCAAAAAAAACCTGAGACCCAGCTTAAAGGAGAAAAGGTTTACTGTGGCTTATGGTTTCAGAGGCTTCAGTTCATGGTCACTCATTCCAAGGTAGAATGTCATGATGGAAGGGAGTGTTGGAAAAAGTTGCTCAATTTATGTCATCCAGAAAGCAGCAAACAGAGAAAGAGTGTGAGAGGAAAGGGACTAGATTAGTCTGTAAGATTATACCCCATGACCACTTCCTCTAACTGGGTCCCCCTCCTAATAGCTCTTCCAGCTACAAACTCATCAGTGGGTGAGCCCATTGATGAGGTGAGTCCCCTTATGATCCAATCACCCTTTTAGGATTCTCTTTACCTAGTGAAGGTGACAACCAAGGTTAACCCTCACAAACATGCTGAAGAATATTAAATCCAGACTGTTTGTATTATTTTCTGCTAAGTAGTTTGAGGAGTGCTAAAATAAGCAATTGTGGATTATCTTCTTGGTGAGTGTAGCAAAGAGTTACTAGACCCATAAAGAAAAGTGAGGCAGAGACAAGAGGAGCAAAATTAGATTTTAGAAATACATAGGAAAGAAAGAGATTATATAGTATTGTAGGGATCAAGTGAAATTTGAGCTGGGTATAGAAACATGAGTCAAAAGTCCAACATTTGAAGTCTTGGCATGGATAGCACTTGGGGAAGGAATGAGTCAAAGTCCAGATGGGCACACTTGTGTTACAGCAGGGTGATATTTGGCCAGAAACTCACAAAAGTGGAAGGAGTTAAAGCAAAACCGAGTCAGGTGATACAGATGCTACTCCAGGAAGCATGGAATATAATGTTGGCAATAAGAAATCTTTGGAGTTTCTAACTTGGGCATTGATAAGGATCTAAACTTGTCTCTCTCAGACTTCTCATGCAGTAGCATAGATGCATAATGATAATTTGTGTCTGGCATACTGGAGTAAAGGATGAGGCAGCTTTTGTGATATGTAGATGCTCTGGGAGCTTTAGACCTTGACCTTAAAGCTCAGTGGTGCAGGGATAAACACCTCAACACATCTACAGCAAACTTACAACCTGCTGGCATCTACTGTCAGCAGGGCACTCTTAATTGTGAGGACCCCAAAGTGCACAAATCACAAAATGCTTTGTTCTGACATCCTACTACAGTAAGCAGATACTGAGCAAAATAATACATTTATATGATAATGGCAGGCAATGGTAAATGCTAGGAAGAAAAACAAAGGAGAATAAAAGAAGTGGTGTGGTAGTAGGTAGCATTTCTCTAGAAATGTGACACTCTGATGGTAGCCTGAGCACAATGACAGAATAAGCCCCAGACCCTGAGGACAAGGATTCTATGTCACATGGCTTTGCACTATGTGAAGAGTCAGAAGAACAAAAAGGCTACACAAGAGACAGCAAACCAGAGACTGGCAGGAGATAGAGTTGAACTTAGAATCAAGGTCAGAACATGTAGAATGTGTGGGTTCATGGTTAAATATTATTTTTAAATACAATGGAAAAGCAGAAGAATATTTTAAAAAGTAAAGTGACATGGCTGAGATACGTTTTTAAACCACCATTTGCAATGTTGTGAGAAGAATAGATTGTAATAGTTAGAGGAGAAACGGGAATATTTGAGGGGTCTGTCATCATGGTCTGAGTTGGCATTAGGTTGTCAGCAGTGGAGGCAGAGAAGGAGCTAGATTCAGGAAAAGCTTTGAAAGCCAGGCTGAAAGTAATGAGTGGAACTGGAATTAGAATATGAGAAGAGAGGGAGGTCTGAGTGATTTTTACATCTCTTCTCTGAAAGCCCAATGAATCCTTACAGAGATGTGGACATTTGGGGGTAGAATGTGTTTGGGGTCAGGGTTGAGGAGCCTTTTAGAACCAAAGGGCAATATCAGGCCAGAAGTTGGACATATAGATAGGGGACAAAAGAGAAGAAAGAAATGGTTTATGAATTTTGGAATGTATCTTCATATAATTTTTAAACCAGCGAACAGTCTAATGGAATCTATTAGAAGGTAAAGATAAAAAAGAAAGGATGAGGAACTCACATTTGTTTTTTTCCTGCTTATTATTAAGCAAACAGTATAGGAATGCACTAGTCAAAGGTGGCAACCAACAACCGGAAGATGCCCAAGGAAGGAAAAAGGACTCACAAGTAGAATGCTGCAGCTCAGTGTGCTCACAAAGGCAAGAAGTAGTGGAGGTGAAGGAAAGCTGGTAACAATGATGAGAGAAACATCGCACTGATAGAAGCTATAGAATCAGATTAAATTTTAATATGAACATCTTGAAGGAGATGGTGAATATGTGGACTCGGCACAGGAGTGTACAAAAAGTCATTTAAATCTTTACAGTTCAGAAGTGGCTCATATAGGTGCATGTGTTTTAAAGCTGAACTACCCGGAATAAGAACTCAAACTCTGTAGGCACCTGTAGGCCATGCTGCCCCTGCCCTTTCTATGGATCCTACCGCAGTGTTAACAAATGCCCGGCTGTGAGGCCTTACCAAACCTACTCTTCCTCCTACTCTAAGCACCAGGATTTGGAACTGATGTCAAACAAGTGCATTGCCTGAAAGCCCCAGCCCACTCAAATTCTTGCAACTCACTAAAGCTAACTTAACCTTAGACCACTTTTCTAAATTCAGTACTTTGAAATTCTTATCTCTAGAGAAACCAAAATAGGAGTCAAGGTTGACTGACTTAGAAGTTGAATGTTTTAATAGCGAGTAGAGAATTTTTAAGCAAATTAATTTTGTAAAAAAATAGCTTCTATAATGAATGAAGTGTAGGTGATCACCATCAATCTCGGCACTCATTATTTTGTACTTCAGAAAGGACACATTACAATTATTTTCTGTTTGAGGTAGCTTCTGGCTACTTTCTAATTTAGAGGAGTCTTAGATTCATTTAGTCAGCTTTCTACCACCTTCTCATCACATTTTTTAATTTTGTAGCCACTTCTGGTTGCTACTTAAGTTTTCCTCTCTACCCATATTTCCATTTCTTGCATCCTTGAGATATCTTGGAGACAGGTGCAAAAAAACTGCGGAGGATGAATTCAAAAGATTAAGGTGTAGACCCACAGTCTCTAGCACAGTCTTGAATTCCTCTGTATACAGTCCCAAGTTCTGCTGGCTTCCAGTAACAGCTCATGCTAAGCAGAAATCTTACTATCAGTACTGCTGTCTGGATTTCTCCAGGGTAAGTTTTTCATTTTTTAAAATTTTAAAGTAATCTTTATTTTTAAAAAGTTAGTATGTGCATTATAGGAAACAGAAACACAAGAAGCAAAGAACAAAGTCACTCCTAGTGATAAGCAGCTTAGCTGGATCTATTCTTCTAGGTTCTATGAGTACATACACAATATTCAACTTTGAGTATTATGTCCTTAATCATTCTCTTTTCAAAGAACATTTTCTTCCTTAAGGCTTAATCTATGTGTGTACTCTTAAGTACTCCTGAAATTCAGAAATATGCTTATAGCCCCCCGCGCCTTGCGCCCAGGCAGCGAGTTCTCCGGGAGCGGCAG
>NW_004955416.1:24472174-24487175 GCF_000276665.1 Chinchilla lanigera
TGTATTGCTGTTTAGTACAGAATGGCCTGAAACTCACTAGATAGCCCCTGCTGACCTTGAACTCACTATCATCCTCCTGGTTCAGCCTCCCAAGTGCTGGGATTACATGCATTCACCACCATACTTGACATCCTTCTCTTTATAAGCTGATAATCACTGTCATGACAGAAACTGACAAACATAATATACATTCAAGACACAACTCATATATAATACATACATTATATATATAACATATGTGAAGTATATATAACATACATAATATATACACATATATGACAAATTATATAGGTAGATTACACTGTGACAAAAATATAGTCACGCTGAGTGAAAAAATCTCATACAGAAGAATATATAATGCAAAATTCCATTTACATAAGACATAAAGCTGGGCATGGTGGCACATGCCTGTAATCCCAGCACTTGGGAGGTTGAGGCAGGAGGATTGTTGTGAGTTCGAGACCAGCCCGGGGTACAAAGTGAGCTCAGGGGTAGCCTGAACTGCATAGTAAGACCATCTCAAAAAGACAAAAAAAAAAAAAAAAAACCCAAAACAAAAAACAAAACTAGGCTAATTTATGTCATTAAAAGACAAGAAAATATTTCCTCTGGAGAGGTAGTTACTAAAAGTGTTAAAGATGGGTTTTGAGGTATTGGTCATTTTCCTCTTTCTTTTTCTTTCTTCTTTCTTTCTCTTTCTTTCTTTCTTTCTTTCTTTCTTTCTTTCTTTCTTTCTTTCTTTCTTTCTTTCATTCTATTTCCTCTCCCTCTCCCTCCTCCCTTCCTCCCTCCCTTCCTCCCTCCCTCCCTTCCTTCCTTGCTTCCTTCCTCCCTTCCATCTTTCTGACTTTCTTTCTGTAGCACTGGTTGTTGAACCCAGGGCCTCACACAGGTTGTATACTGAGCTGTACACCTGCCTTTTCTTTAAGTTTTTAATTTTTAGACAAGGTCTTGCTAAATTGTTTAAGTTGGTTTCCATTTGCAATCCTGCTTCAGCTGGGATTAAAGGTGTGCAACACCACACCTGGTTTATTTATTTAAACTGAGTGGTGATTACATGAGTGTTTTGAGTTTATGAGTATTCATTTGTGCACCTTTCCAAATGTATATTATATTTCAATAAAATTTAAAATTCAAAAAATAAGTGATCGTGTTAACATAGAGAATATTTTGGCAAGTAGAAATCAAAGATAGCTGATGACCTTGTAAACATGCTCTATGCCGGTAATCAGGAAACACAAGTTAAAAATAACAAAATTTTACTTTAATACTCATTAGAAAACAAAACAAAATGAAAAAATGGATGATACCCATGCCAAGGATTAGGGAAACAGACATCCTTGTTTAGAATTGATGGGGGTTTGAATTGGTAATGTCCATTTAGAGGGCAATGCAAATAATATCTGCCAACAGTACGCATCTATCTCTCTATCTCTATCTCTATCTCTGTCTCATCTCTATCTCTATCTCATCTCTGTCTCTGTCTCTGTCTCTGTCTCTATGTATTTGATTCCTGGATTCTCCCTAAAGGAGTACTCATGCAAATACATAAATATATACAGAGCAAGGCTGTGCTTAACAATATTGTTTGTAAGAAACTGAAGCTAGTACACTGAGAAGGAGAGAAGACAAAGCACGGTGGCCCTCAGTGAACACTGCTGCCTTGTAATCACTTCCTCATGGAACCCCTGCCCCTTGGTAATGGGGAGCAATGAACTTGCTTTAAACAACTAAAATATGACAACGGTAATAGAATGGCATTTTGAGGGCTGTGTTTTCCAAAGATAGGCTTCTGTTTGTTTGTTTGCTGGTTGTCTCTCACTCCCTCCTGCTTGCTCTCAGGGAAGCCAGCTGCCATGTCATGAGCTGTCCTCTGGAAAGAGCGACGTGGCAAGAAGCTGATCCAGCAAAGACCTGAGATCTGCCAACTACCACAGGAGTGTGAGCGAGGAGGTGGATCCTTTCCCAGCCTTGCAAGGAGTGCGGCTCTGGCCAACACCTTGCTGTTGCCCTGTGACCCTCAGCAAACAGGGCCAGCTCAGCTGCACCTGGATAACTGACCCACAGAAGCTGAGATAATAAATGCTGTTTGAAGAGGCAAAAGCTTGGAACACTTTGTTACTTAACCACGGATAATTAATACACCGATTAATAGAATGTTTGCTTAAACTATGATAATCCTATAATCTCTTTCTATATATTGTGGCCTATTTGCCCTCATTTTAAAAGAATGTGTTACTTCTATTTGTACTGGCCCAGAGGATTGTTAGGGTGTGTTAAGGAAAAGTAGTGGCATTGTAAAACCATATGTATAACAGGGATCCATCTAATTATAAAAACAAGCCTCTATATTCTTTTAGGAAAGGTTAGATCTTTTAAAAAGTCTATAGACAAAGTTTTGAAAGAAAACATGGAATTGATTTGGAAAGATGACTTCTTAACATGATATTCTATTGCATAGCATTAGCTGAAGTTTTAAAAACACTAATAGATTCAGACATCATTACATAGAAATCATTTCAATGTATATCTGGAAATTCACCTTGCAAAACTTTCTAAAAATAAATCCACAGCCTGCCATCCAATTATAATCCTTCCTGCCTTCCCATGTTCACATCTCTCTTCTTGTGAATATATGAATATAAAGATAGATTTAAAAATTTTAATAATGTTAAGATTTTGCTACATATTTTATTTTATAGCCTTTAAAATGTAATATATTGTAAATATTTTCCATCTCATTATATATTTCTCAGGAATATACATGTTTAGTATGTGCTGATTAGTTCAACATAGGATGATACCTTGAATTATGAGATACCATAATTATGAGATTATGAGATACTTGAATTATGAGATTACCATAGAGGTATATGTGGGTAATTTTCAATTTTTCTCTATTATAAATAATACTGTGATCAATATCTTCTTAGATTAACCTTTTTGCAGTCCATATTTATTGCCTAAATATTAATTGATATGAGGGAAAATGAAGTATCAAATTGTATGTGATCAAAATTTTAGGCTTTTCATACACTTTGTGAAAAGATCAGCTTGGCCATGGTAATAGGATAGCAAAGGAAGGGGAAATGAAACCAGTGGTATGTCCTGTTGCCTAATTTATATATCTAGGGGGGCTGGGGATTTAGCTTAGCGGCACAGTGCCTGCCTGGCAAGCGTGAGGTTGTGAGTTCGATTCCCAGTACCGGAAAAAAAAACAAAAACCAATAAATAAATAAATAAACAAATAAACTAATTTATATTTCTAGCCCTTTCTTTATTACTGTGTTGCTCCAAAAAACAATAATGATGACCAAGATGGCAGTGGTGTTGATGGTGTTGGTGTTGCTGGTGATGGTGATGCTGATAATGATGAAGATGATATGTACTGAACAGGCTAGAATAATAAATATCTAAAAGAAGACAAATGGTAGGATGCACCCCAGTCATTCTCTCTCCATAAAGTCAGTGTGAACAGTATTTTAGAAGAAATACATAAAGGAATAATTTTATTGTGTTTATTTAAAAAATGTAAAAAGTAAATTTAAGGCTAAAATATGATGTTTTGATACACACCCTATAAAGGAATAATTACTAAAAGTAAGGAATTTAACAGATTTATTACCTCCCATAGTTATCTTTTATGTATGTACTGTTAAAAGCATCTAAAATCTACTTTCAGCAAATTTCAATATACAATGTTATATCATCTCTGTGTACAATTATCCTATTTACCAAATGACTTTTAAATATACAAAAATCTTGGTGACATTTGTTTTCAGAACTTTAACTTAAAGTGGGACATATTTTTGTAGGTTTTCATATGTTTTTATAGTGTTTATGACAAAGTTCTCCATCCTTGTGCCAGATATACACTAATATTTCTATAGCTTCTTAGGACATCTCTCTATATATATTTTTTGAGTTTTTTTTTTTTTCGGTACCGGAAATTGAACTCACGACCTTGAGCTTGCCAGGCAGGTGCTGTGCCACTGAGCCAAATCCCCAGCCCTCTTAGGACATCCGTGTAAACTTTTTAAGGTCATTGGAGTCTCACATTCACCAAAATAAGGCTTCACGAAAGATTAGTGTTGCTATCTAGGATGATTTTGGGAAACAGAAAATGAGAGACTTCTGATTCCTAAACCTTTGAAATTAAATCATTTTGATTCAACTATGTATATATATATATATCTAGATAGTTACATCTATATCTGTATCTATTGAGCAACAACATGTTATTTTTTTCTAATTTACTTGTAAAAAGAAGCCTGTGACCTTTAAGAATAAAGACTTTGAACTGCAAATGTCTGGGGATATAGCTCAGTGGCATAAACACCTGCCCAGAAAACACAAGGTCCTGAGTTCGATTCCCAGCACCAAAAAAAAAAAAAAAAGAATAAACTGCAAATGCTTGAGTCATGACCTTGCTTGGATAACTCTTAGCTCCAAGAACAGTTAAATGCAGAGGTCCAGAAAAACTAAAGTCCTTTTGAGTAAGTTTGCTAGACATTAATTTATGTTAGACCCAATACTTTAGTAGAGGGTATTGTATTCATTTTCATCAGAAAAGATTCCTTTCTGAATGCCACCCCCATTTTTTTATTAAAGCATAATAGTTACACAGATTAATGGGTCTCATTTGGAAGATTTTCACATTCACATAACTTACTTTGATCATTCTCCCAATACTCCTCTTCTCCCACTCTTTCTCCTACTTTCACTTTTGTGGAGGGGTTTCATTATGTATAATATGTCTGCAGTTTTGATATATTCTGTAGGGGCATGATTTTTATGAAAGTCCTTAGAGAGTCCAGTAAATAGGAGGCAGATTAGAACAAAGAGCCTACTTATGTCTCTGAATAAATGATTTACAGGCTAAAATAGCATTTGAAAATGATTAATTAAATCAATTTCAATATTTTACAGACAGGGGCTGGGGATTTAGCTCAGCGGCAAAAGCGCCTGCCTTGCAAGCGCAAGGTCGTGAGTTCGGTTCCTGGTACCGGAGAAAAACCAAAAAAAAAAAAAAAAAAAAAAAAAAAAATTTACAGACAAAAGCAAAAAAAAAAAAAAAAAAAAAAAAAAAAAAAAAAATTTACAGACAAAAGCAATACAGCTCATAGGAATTTGGTGTCTAACCAAGATCATCAAACCAGTTAGTGCCAGTGTCAGAACCAAAATTATACTCTTCAGCTCCCCCTGAAAGTTGGGGGGGGGTCTCATCCTTTAATATAATTCTGGCAGCTCCCCAAACATTGTTTCTCTTCAGTAATATTACATGAGCTTTTGATAACAAAATACAGGAATTTTCCAGGGTCTGGCTAAAATTCAGAACAGATTCATATTAACCTTGGCAAAGTTATCCTCGAATACTTCCATGATCCCAAATCCGTAGAAATGTCAATAGTTGCTTCCTCATAGGAGGGAACCAGTTAATTGTGTCAATTTAAGTGAGAAACGCACCATTGCAGCCGCATAATTCTGGGTGTGGCTAGAGGGATTTACTTAAGACTTTCTGGGATTTACTGGTTGTTAGTGACAGCAACCAATGCATGCTGCCTGAGTGGAATAAAAGGGAAACACAGAAGGAAAGCTCACTTCTGTTTCTTTGGAGGAGCTCCAGTCTTCACCTTCAGCTTGGGTGTCTTCTCTTGGTATCCATGGCAGACTCCAGCCTCTAGGGAAGACTGGTGAGCCTTTCATCACAGACCTTTTGGCATCCTAATACAAACTCACCCGGGACACTACAGTAAGCTCCAGGCCTTCGACTGGATCCTTCAGATCCCTCACACACAGACAGCCCTTTGCACTTTTCCACATCTGACCCTGCAGGTAGCCATTGTAATCCAAACTTGTACATTAGTATATATTTGTATATCTTGTATTAAATGTGTTTCTCTAGTGACTAATGACTGATACAGATTTTGGTACTGGGAGTTACTTTTCTCACTGCTGAGACAAAATGCCCAATACTTACAAGTTAAAGGAAAAGAAGTTTATTTTAGCTCATGGTTTGTAGACTTTTCACTTTATCTTTGGCTGGCTCCAAGGCAGGGTGGCACCACAGAAGGGCATCACAGAGGAGAAACAGTTCATGGTACTGTAAGCAGAAGGCAGCCAGCAGCTAGCAGCAGCAGCAGCAGAAGCAGCTGCAGCAAAAGCAGCTTTTCCTCCATTTATATTCTATCCAGGCTGTACACCTATTAATTGGTGTTGTCCACATCTGGAGTGAGGCATCCTTCATCCCAGCATCACACCCTTAACTCACATCCACACACCCTAATACAGCCACCTTTGAAACTCCCCATCTATGACTGCTCGAGACTTTAAGGGGACATTTAGATACATGACATAACACTAGGACATCCTCTTCTGATATTTCTCAGGCACAGGCACGGCAGTCTGCAGGCTTTGCCCAATTTCTGATTTGATCTACTCCATTTACATGGGTGAAGATACTCCACAAAATAACTCCAGAGAATCAGTCACAAAGAGAGACCCACCTACTTCTAAAATTCTGTGTTAACTGAAATGATTTGACTTATGAACAAGTTCCAATGTACAAGTGAAATTTGATATCAAAAGATGCTACTTAATGATTATAAGAAGCCAATTAGAGATCCTTTCAAGTAGGAGAAAGGAATTTGAAGGAAAACATGGGGTTTATAGAATAAAATAATGATGATGATGATGATAATAATAATAATAATAGTAAAGCACTAGTAAATCAAAACCATAGGATGGCATAACTGGAGGCTGCATTAGACATAGTTTAACAAACCAAAGCCTGATACTGCCTACAAGTAGGTTTAGAAATAGCACTTGGTTCATTAGGCTTTAGTTTTAGTGTATTTTCTACACTCCGCATTCAAACTTTAAGATTTCTCATTTTAAAGCCATTTTTGGATGATTTCTCTTTACATTATAATCAGGTTTATGGATTGTAGGGAAGTCAGTACTTAGAGGAAAATATAATGCCCTGAATTTTATGTCATAGACAAGTAAATGCTGAGAAGATCTTACCTATGCATTTATCTTAAGAAACTAGAAAAAGTACAAAATGCAAAGGAAATAGATGGGTAGAACACTAAATTAATGAAATTAGCTTTCTTACCAAATTTAATTAATGTGGTAAACTGGTTTGATAACCAGAAAAATGGAAGAATAAAAGGGCAATAAATCTTGGGTTGCAGCAGCTGAGGAAAAAAAAGTATATTTGAAGATGAACACAAACACTAGAAAACTCTGGTAAAACTAATGTCACTGGATGCAGGCTTCACTTATATACAAATGTGACATCAGATAAAGGTGATATCATAATCACTGGGAGTAAGTAATAATTCAGCAAATGGTACTGGACCAATTGCTGAGATTAATTAAAAACAATTAAATAAGATCTCTCTTCCCCTACAGAAAAATAAATTCTAGGCAGTTTGAGTAGCTCAATCCCCAGTGCAAAAGTTTTAATTGTGTGGAAGGTATATAGATAAATATTTCAAGGATATTTATTTTTTTAAGGATATAGATAGAAAAAGGTTTTCTTTAATGTCAAAATAAAGAGATGCAGAAAAATATTGATAAGTTCAACTACATTAAACACTAAAAAGGTAATTTTATGAAGTAAAAGAGCATAAAGAAAAAAAGAATCTGTAACATAATGGGAGAAAATATGATTTACATCACTAGACAAAGACTTAAAACCTAGACTAATCAAAAAACCCCAGATCAATAAAAGATTAATAACCTAAAAGAAAAGTTAATTAACCATATACTAGAAAACAGGAATAGACAATAAATATTTGAAAAGATGTTTAGCCTTACTTGCAGATCAAAGAAATGCAAATTGAAGTCACAAGGAGATGTCTGTTTTATAAATACCAAGCAGGAGAAACTAAAAGGTCTGATGAAGATTTGTAGCTAAAAGAACAATGTCTTTGGAGAATAACTTCCTAATACTTAGTAAAATTTGAGGTCATATAAACTTCATGTCCAAACACTTGCAGCCCTGGGCTTATCCCAGTTATTCTCAAATTTTAGCCTGCACCATACTCAGTGACCTAGAGAATTTGTCAATACCTAGAACTGGGTCTCAGAATTTATATTGCCAACAGGTGCCACGGTAATGCTAATGGTGCTGAGCAGAGGACAGTCCCTTGGGAATCACTGCTTTAAGGACAGTGCTGTATATATCCAGGAGATATGCATATTTCTTTATTAATTAAAACAGCAATCAATTAGAAGCAACCTAAATGTACATCATAAGAAAATAGGTAACTAATTTTTGAACCACACTAATTGGCAGTTTATGATTAGTGGGTATGATCAAAACAAAAATTTTGATAAAAAACAGAAACATGATACAATATTTAGCTCATAAACATGATAGAATTTTAGTAGAATTTAAATACATGCTAAATCATTGTGTACATTGTATGTAGACATATGCATATGTTTAACGAATAGTTACAAAGACATAATAGACAGATCATCCATACTTGTACATATAAAAAAATAAAAAACATCAACACCCCCAAATTCAAAGACCTGGTCCTAAAATGGGCATCTGAGATGAAAACACACTTTTCAGACAAAGAAATACAAATGGCAAGTAAATACATGAGAAAATGTTCAACATCATTAGTCATTTGAGAAATGCAAATTAAAATAATATTGAGATTTTTTTTCTTATCCCTGTAAGAGTGGCTAACATTAAGAAATCAACCAATAACAAATGCTGGCGATGTTGTGGAGAAATAGGAACTCTTCTCCACTGCTAGTGGGAATGCAGACTGGTGAAGCCACTGTGGAAATCAGTTTGGAGATTCCTCAGCAAACTAGGTCTAGAGGTCCCATTCAACCCAGCTATTCCCCTTCTGGGTATTTTCCCAGAAGAACTGAAAACATCATATCACAGCGATATATGTGCACCCATGTTTATAGCAGCACAATTTGTAATAGCTAAATTATAGAAGCAACCCAAATGTCCATCCATTGAGGATTGGATAAAGAAAACTATGGAATTTTTATATAATGGAATATTACTCGGCTATAAAGGAAGGTAAACTCAAGGCTTTTATAGGTAAATGGTCACAACTAGAGACCAGATTCATAAGTGAAATAAATCAGACCTGCATGTGCAAGCAACATATTGTTTCACTAGTGTAAGAACCTGAAAGAATGAATAAAAATTAGGAGATATGATAGACATTGTGAAACAAAATGAAATTGCTTAAAAGTAAAGAGCAACTGGGATGAGGGAAAAGAGAAAAGAAAGATGGGAAAACTATGTGTATATGTATATACAGGATAGTTAACATAGTTGTACTACTGACTTATATATGACTTTATTGAAAAGAACAGCTAATGATTAATTATTTGATCATTCTTGCATGTCTATATTTGTTTTCCTGAGTAACCACTTTGAAGTTATCAATATATAATACAGCAACCATTGTTACTTTCCTGTCACCTTGCCTGTAATTCAGTATTGCTTGTATTGTTCTTGTGCTTTTTTGTAAATGGATGTCTGTTTGTTAATGTTTTCATTCTTTTATTTTTAAAATACAATAAAAAATATACATACTCGCATAAGAATAAATTGCACCAAATTCAAGACCTCTAATGGGAGAGAGACAGCAATAGACTCTTTAAAAATTTTTTTTGTTTTGGTTTTTTGAGACAAGGTCTCACTGTGCAGTCCAGGCTGGCCTTTAATTCCCTATATAGCCCAGGCTGGGCTCAAACTCTCAGCAATTCTCCTGCCTTAGCTTCCCGAATGCTGGGATTACAAGCATGCACCACCATTCCTGATCAGCAATAGAATCTTAAAAAGTACATAAATGACATCAGCTGGTGTACTTGTAATATTTTATTTAGCTATTTTTATTGAAGGAAAGATCTGATACAAAAAAGGAAAAACCGGATAAGATTTGAGTGCATGATATTCATTGCATTATTTTCTTGGTTATATTTTTTGCTCTGTCTGAAATATTTCATAACACTCCTACTTTAAACAGAAATGAGAAACTAACTGAATGCAGAACTTGGTAGACCTGTTATACTCCATTTTAGCAGATGAATGAACTTTTCATCTGATTCAATATTAAGTCAGTCTTCACATTCCAAGCAACAATGCCAGAAACACAAAAAATAAAACTAAGTGTTCCAAAGTCCTAGGCATCTGATCAGTTTAGAATACATAATTGTATTCTAAATACAATCATAGTAATAATTATATACTCAAATAAGACTTTATAGATATAAAAATGATCTTCAGTACATGCACACTTACCCTTCTCCATGACTATGAACATTTCACAGAAAGCAGATTATAATTCCCGTTCAACATCTGAGGATAATGAGATTCTGGTAAAGGTATTCAAAAGCTGCGTAAATGGTGGAGCACAGCTATCTTCTGAGCCTTCTAACAGGGATCTTCGTCCATGCATCACCCAGGTGATATGGGGCATTTTCAGATGTTCTAGTCAATCTTGTTCTAACTTTGTAGGGGATGAGGAGACCTTCTTCAAATTTATTTTATCTGTGGCACATAAAAGCACAAAGGATTCCTTGCTTTATAGATTGTATTCAACCAGGGATTTCCTTGCAGAAATGCCTGGCAATGGTCACATAGTTGTAAAATCCAGGTATGTCCTGGACTTTGCAGTGCATGGGGATTGCATCCAATTCTTCATTCCATCACTCACTGCTGTGCAAAATAAACAAGTAAATAATCATTGAGGTGTTTCTGTTTCTTGATCTGCAAAATAGGGCTATCCCTTGCTGGGGACTGTAAGAGCTCATGGAAGTTGAGGTATGGCTCAGCGCCTAGCATATAATAACGGATTGATAAATGGGTGCTATTTATTCATAATTATTACTCTTGTTGTGGAACATGCTGAAGATCTTTTAAACTTCTTAATTTCCTTTCACTTCTTCCTCCATGAGATATAAGTATCAAATTCAATATTTCGGTTTAGATCTTAAGGGTCCCCCAAGGTCACATGTGCTGAAGGCCTGGTCCTCAGCTGATGACACTACAGGAAGTGGTGAAACTTTTAGGAGATAGAGCCTAGGGGAAGGAGGTTAGGTCATAGGAGTGCGCCGTCAATATGAGGACCCTGACCTCTTCTCTGTCTCTATTCTTTCCAACTGCCTTGAGGTGAGCAATTCTGCTGTACAATAAGCTCCCTGCCATGATGCTTAGCTTCACCACAGACCTGAAAGCAACAGTGCCAACATGACCATGAACTGATAGCTCTGACACCATGACCCAAAAGGAACTCTTCCTCCTTGAAGTTGCATTTCTTAGTCATCCTCTCTCAGAGATGGAATTGAACTGAGATAAATACCCAATGCAATGAAAGGTGAGGCTGCGTAGCCACCTGTCTTTGGCCCACTTCATTGCATTCAAAATGGGGATGGGCGGGTAGGATGGGGGTGAGGAGAGGGGAAGGGGAAGAGAAAAAGAAGGAACAGAGTGAGAAGGAAAAATGTCTTTTCTGAAATTTCTGCATTCTTCAATTCAGCAAAATACTAGAGCAACTACAAAGTAAAGACAGCTGATCAGTGTGGATGTAAGCTGTTCACCAACATAAATATAAACTGAAAAAAAAATACGACGTAGGTTTACACTACTTTTTTCAGAAGCAACCATCTAACAAAAACCTAGCCAGATACTTTCATGTAATCATCACCGTCATTTTGGTACAATATATAAATTACTTATAAATTTTTCCTATTCCACGAAGAGTAAGAATCACCTTGTTTCTGATGTATTGGAATTTTGTTGAAAAAAATGTTATAGAGAAGGCAGCATTTGAAAAGATAGTTTCTAGAAAGTGTCAGTAAGCACAGCTGTCCTGTCAATTCCAGTTGTGCTTCAGGCTTTTGCTGAATATAAATCTGGAAAGAGATGCTGCAGGAACTTATGGATGGATTTAATTTGAAGCATTACCATCAAATAGTATTTCTTTTTTTTTTTTTTTTGGGTTTTCCTCCGGTACCAGGAACCGAACTCACGACCTTGCGCTTGCCAGGCAGGCGCTTTTGCTGCTGAGCTAAATCCCCAGCCCCTCAAATAGTATTTCATAATGGCCTTTGGATACCAGTGCCATGAACGGAAGTAGCTTGTTCAGAATCTGTGTAGTTTAACAATGAATTCTCCTCCAATCTCCCTTTAGAGTGGAAGATATTCTAAGCACTGCTTTGGTGCTTTTTCATTTCCAAATGAACAGACCCATGCTTTACTGCTGGTTTAAGCCTCTGGATCTATTTTTCTTTTTCTTAATGCTCTTTCCTCTGCCTGATATGATTTCCATGTTTAACTCAATAGGTAAAGAACAAAAGGAGGTATATCTGGAACAAACTCTAGTCTCCAATAAACCTGGCAGTTCCTAGCCTTCCAATAAAATAATAATGATACACTGATAATAACATTTTACTACATATTTTTTATAATGTAAGCACTGTTCTGGATGATTTATATAGCTTAACTCATTTAATGTTGACAACCCTAGCAGAAAAGTATTATCATTAAAGAAATTGTGTTCTGCTTCAGAATATCTTTTGCGCATCTACTGTAATATGCTCATCACCGTAGTTGTCTCTTCGCTGTGGGGGTTTCAACCTACCCAGTAGGATAGCATTGTTTTCCAAGGTGTCCAGAGTCAACTTGAAAAATAAAAGACAGTAGATTGTGTCACTGTTTTGTTTTTGCAAAGAAGCTCTTAGAAATTCGTGATGCATAGTTAGCAATTTCAAGGCTCTGAGAAGTCCTATAATAAGGAAACCTACTTCATTGAGCTTCTTTCAGCATTTTCCAAAGAAAACTATTCTCCCTTCCAAACTTTGTTCTTTCTTCTCCTTCTCTCACATGCCTCTTTAAATATGTACTACATAAACATATTTTCTAATGCCCATGTGTAATTTTTTACATATCCATTTATAGTGACATTTATTTCAATGTGCATTTTTACACTAGACTTAAACATTCTGCAGTGAAATTCTTATCTATTTTTTGTTATTTTTTTTAGCTCGATTATCTGTGAAAGGAAAGTCACATGCCATTCTCTTGTTTGGCTGTGTTCAGAAATGTGCCTGAGATATGGCTTCACCTTAAAAGGGAGAAGTAGGCCTTAACATAATTGACATATGTGACCTTGGCGATTGATCAGTTATGTCTTTGAAAAGTCAAAAATATGAATGGCAGCTGAGTAGCCTTGTCTAATGCTTGGGTGTTGGGGATCAACGTGAGAACTCTCCAGAAAGGACACATCTACTTCCATTTTATGAACATACAAAACATGCAACATACTTCTCTTGGAGTTCAATTTCTTTCTTTCTAAATGTGAATTTTTAAATCAGGCATGGTGGTGCACGCCTATAATCCCAGCCTTGGGAGGGTGAGGCAGGAGGATCGCTATAAGGTCCAGGCCAGCTTGGGCTACAAAATGAGTTCAAGGCCAGCCTGGACTACATGGTGAAACTTTGTCTCAAAAAGACAAAAAAAAAAATGTGAATTTTTAAGAGCGATGACTGTAAAGCTAAAATGTTTTCAGGATAGAGAGGGGCAATAAGTAGCATAACATTACCGCTCATCAGCAGAGTTGAACTTGAATAATTTCCCTGATTTTCTAATATAAGCAAAACTGAAAATCCATGTAATTCAGTCCATAAAATAAATCCAGCTCTACACTGTAATAATTTGTTATATTGTGAGAATTATTACTGTTTGCGGGCTGGATTTGTGTATGCAGTTTGACATTGTTGTAAGATTCCATGTAGATATTTCAGCAAAAAATGGTGACACTCATGAAGCGTGAGTAGATTGCCAGCCACGGTGTAGTTGGTATAAGTGTAAGCAAAGCAGACACGGGCCTTGGAGAAAGAGGGAGACGAGAAACCCACACGTATTTCTACCTGTAAGTCATGTTCCTTCTGGAGTGGGCTGATGTTAAACAGGATTTGAACTTTCAGCTTCTCTTTTAGAGAAGGAAAATACAAAAGGAGGAAAATACAAAACAACACATGAGATGTTGTTTCATATTTTCAGCAACATTCTTCTGTCACTGTAGAGAGACCATCCAAAGCACATGGAAAGTGCATACCAGTTTTGGAGACTGTGACCAATCTCAATTCCCACCTCAGAGGCTTGATTATCCAGTAACCCAGGCATAAGAAAAAACATACAAGTAGTGAAACATGATAATAGCTTTCAGAGAAAGGAGGCTCTTATCTTGATTTTAAGGGCTGAAGACTGGTTAAGGAGGAATGAATCTGTTGGCTGGAATTTGAAGGATACAAACTTGGTTTGTAGATTTTGGGTTAAATATTTCCACGTGTACTAAACAGAGTGAGGCAAGGTCCAGTTTCAAGAACAGAATATAATATTTGGAGAATGAGGAACTGCTTCACTTGGAGATGGAGCTGGAGAGGCAGTGGTGAAGAGAGGTGGTCTCCAAGGTGTTTGTCTGAACAGAGAATATTGGGGCCTTGGCAAAAGACCTTGGGAAGCCATGTTTAAAGTCATTTTTACCATTTCTGTGAGGCAGGTTTCAACTGACTGGCACATAGTAGTGGCTCAATTAATCTTTGCTGACTAAGTGAGGACTTGCCTAATTCCTCACTTAGAAAAGATCAAGTGATTTCACAGCACTTGGAGTTGCCTTCCGATCAGTTTGCCAGATATCTGATGGTATACACAACTATAGAATATATTAGTCCTCCATCCCAGGCCCAAATCCCAGACATTAAAATACTGGCCTCACTGTTTGCACATACTTAAAGATGATCCAGACACCTGTAGCTGCTCTCTTACATCTAGCCTGTATCTGGCCGTAAGAACTCTGTTTGGGCCGTGCTGGTTCTTTTCTCATTTAAAACAATGAGGAGCACAAACCCCAGAACCTTAGCTTTACCCACATATCCATGAAAAGCCTAGCAACCAAAAGTATTATCTTTATTCAGAAGTAGAACACCTTTAAGGTACAGCATATAT